>NC_091287.1:210095067-210401495 GCF_032444005.1 Ranitomeya imitator | reverse complement strand
ATTCGGTCAGGGGTGACCGACGCTGCTTAAAGGGGTTCACTGGCCTGATGTATTGGCAGCAGGGATAGTATGGCTGCCCACAGGGGAAGCTGGGTTCCCAGGGCTCCTGGTGTAATAGATGAAGATGGTGATAGGTGGTGTAGTAAGAAACTGAGGACACAGGGTTGCAGTCTCTTTACCTCTTTACTTGGTTCAAGGCAGCCACAGTCCAGGGTACCGGATCATGGATGCTGGTGTGGTCTGGCCAGCCTGGAAGCAAATTGGGAATCCTTCTAACCAGGTGGGGTTGGAAGCCTTCCTTCTAGCACTGTGGTGTTGCAGTCCCTTGCTGCCTTAGGCCTCACACAAGGTCCTCACGTTTTCTCTCTGACCCCCTTTTTAGGTAGGACACTACCAGTACAACTGGTAGCTCAAGCCTTTTTACAGGATCTCTAACATGACCCGGTCTCTATTTGCTACTGTGTCCTCGGGTGTTAATAGTGGACAGATAACTTGCAATCAGCTGTTCACCAATTTCTGCTGTGGGGCATGAAGTTACCCCCACAACCTCAGGCTTCTGGCTATTGGTATCTGCGCTCAGCATGGAGGAAGCCCAGTCACAGCTTCTCTCTCCAGCTCTTTACTCTTCTTCACTTCTTCTCCCTCTCAGTCTCCTACAGACTGCTCTGGTTTCTTTTCCCGTCCTAGGAGCCACAGAATTACTTGTCTCCACAGCCCCTGCTTTCCTTCCTCTCTCCTCGCTCTCCTCGCTCTCGTCTCACCATCTGTCTAACTCCAACTGCCTGGCAACTGCCTAGCAACTGACTCCTCCTCCCTACCAGAGAAAGCAGCTCCCCTGAAGTTGGGTGTAGAGCTCCCCCTTCTGGCCTGGAGTCAGAACAGTGTTTTATGTGCTGAATACCTGTCAAGCGTGTCATCACTCTCCTGGTGAAGAAAGCATTGCCATTGTAACAACCGGTTACCTGGGGTGTTACATATTTGCCCCCCCTAAAGTACTTTGCAGAGCCTCCTTTTGCTGCAATTACAGCTGCAATAATTTGAATAAGTCTCTGTGAGCTTTCCACATTTTGGCACAGGGACTTTTGTCCATTTCTCAATGCAAAACGTCTCCAACTCTTTCAAGTTAGATGGTTTTCTCCAGTAAACAGCAATCTTTAAGTCTGACCACAGATTCTCAATGAAATTAAGGTCTGGGCTTTGACTAGACCACTCCAAAAGATTTAAACAATTCCCATTAAATCACTTGTGTTCCTTTAGCATTATGCTTTAGGTCATTGTTTTGTTGAAAGGTGAGCCTCTATCCCAGTCTAAAATCACTAACAGACTGCAACAGGTTTTGCTAAAGAATTTCCCTGTATTTCATACCATTCATTTTCCCCTCAACTTTGGCCATTTTCCTTGTCCCTGCTGCTAACAAAACACAGCATGATGTTGCACCACCATGTCTCACTGTCAGGATTATGTTCTAGGCAAGGTGAGCTGTGTTGATTTAGCGCCAGACATAGCATTTATCTCAGAGACCAAAAAGTTCCATTTTGGTCTTATCTGACCACAGCAACTTCCTCTATATATTTTGGGAGTCTCCCACATATCTTTTGACAAACTCAAAACGAGCCTTAAAATTGGTATGTCTAAGGCTGGTTTCACATTTGCGTTTTTTGCCGCTGCGTTTCTAACGCATATAAACGCATGCGTCTTGTTTTTCTATATTTAACATTAAAAAGACATGCGTTTATTGTGTACGCGTTTGGCCGCGTTTGACGACTCATGCATCGTTTCGATGATTGCATCTTGTCGCGGAAATGCAACATGTAGTAATTTCTAGAGGCTTTTTTTGCCGCAAAAAAACCGCATGCGTTCGATTGCGTCACAAAAACGTATTGCTGTCTATGTAAACGCATGCGTTTTTTAGCACATGCGTTTGGTTGCATTTTTGAATGCATGCGTTTCAATTAAGATAACAATGTCTAGACACTGATAAGCCACCCCCCACCATCAAGGTGATAAAAGGGAGGGTGTGGACAGTTGCAGGTCACTTCTCACCAGACTCTGAAGCCGAAGAGACACGCACAGGCCACATCTTGGAGGACAAGACCCTGAACAATGTGAGTATATCATAGCCAATGCCTTTATTTTCTATTTTCTGTCTCTACATGTCCTAATTTCTGCCATTTTTTTCTTTCTACATGCATCAGAATGTCATCTTCGGATTCTTCATCTGGTGAGGAGTTTCAGCCACGACAGTCGGAAGTGGAGCATGTCAGTAAGGTGAGTATTTGCCTTGTCAGATTGGTAAGTATTCACTGTCACATCGACATATGTGACAATTTGATTTTTCCTTTTTTTAGAGCTCTTCTACTGAGGCACAGACAGGGCAGGAGCAGTGGAGTCAAGGTCCAGTGGAAAGACGGCAGCGGGTATGTATACAAGGCTGACTGTGTTCTTGAATCTTCCTTTCTTTCCACTCGTATTTCTAAACTTTTTCCTTCTGGAATCCTTTTGTATCTTGACTTTCCTATTCATGCCATTTCTCAGCATCTTTTTTCTTTCTTTTCCTTATGTAATTGAGCAAACTTTAATGACTTTCTTTAATTTTTAGATTTCACAACGGGACGATAACCTGATAGACAACGACCTACTGATCACCCTGGTCCAGGAGCGAGTCCCGTTGTGGGACAGTCGGGATCCACTGCACTCGAACAACACCACGATTCGGCGGTTGTGGAATGAGGTGGCCCAAGCGATGTGGGATGGCTGGGACAATGCCACGACACGGGTCCGAAGTGCATTTGGTAAGTATTGCACTGCAGTGTGAAGCAGCAGAGACCTTGGCCGTGCTCACTCGACTGTGTGTGATGAAAGAAACTCTCCGGAATTTCTCTTATCACACACAGTTGGCTGAGCATGGCAAAAAGTCCATTTTCTGACCATAATGGGTTTTTTTTAACTGTGGACAAAGTAAAAACACGTTGGCGTTCGATGAAGGACCGCTTCAACAAGGACCTGCGTCAAGAGAGTCGTGTTCCCAGTGGTTCAGGAGCAAGGATCCGAACATAGAAATACCATCGCGTTCTGGCATTTTTAAGACCGGTCCTTGCCCAGAGAACGTAAGTATTTATCACATGCTTTAGGTTGTATTATATTGCCATAATCTGTATTTTTAAATTCCACAGGATTTTGCGTCTGGTTCATTTTTGGTATTAATTTTCTTTTTCCTTTTTTCACAGCACATACAGCACGACTGTCGGCCCAGGTTCTGGAGCGGTCCTTCATCCGACAGCCACGGACCCGTCCCAGCCATCCAGCAGCGCAGCAGCAGGTGGGCCTTCCACACTAACTGGAGACCAGGGAGCTGGTCCATCAGGTCTTCCCCTTTCGCAGTCCTCTTCTACTGCCCCCATTTTTTTAGGCTCATCCCGGCAGCGGCAGAGGGCTTCGGACAGGTCACTCATGCCCGAGTTTTTGCACTTGAGCTCGGTTTTACATGAAGCAATCAAAGCTTTAGGTGACCGAATGGATGTTTCACATAACCTCTTGAATGCCCGTATCCAGGAGGTCACCAAAAGCCTTGATCAAGTAAAAGCCGACCTCCAGAGGCCAGCTCATAATTTTTTTAACCAAATTGAGCAGGGCATGTCGGAACACCTTACTCCTGATCTCCAGCTCAGTGTGATGCAGGCCTGCAATGCTGCTTACGTGCAGGCTATGCAGCAGAGTCGGTATTTCCAGCAGACAGTGGCGGCATATCCAACTGTGCCTTCACTGTCACGATTAACCTCAATGCCGACCTCTGCTGCATACCACTGCAAGGCCACCTCAATTCCTTCCACAGGCGGACTCCACTACAGCGCCAGCACCATGACGAGTGCAGTTGAACATCCCACCGCCACCACCGTGACAACCGCTGCTCCAGCTTGGACCTCCTCCACTGACACCACGATGCAGCAGGACCCTGGCATGGCTTTCCGGACCGCCCCCACCGCGATGCAGCAGGACCCTGGCATGGCCGTCCACTCGACAAGTGCTGTGGACTGTGACACAGTGCAGCCGGACCCTGACAGGTCACCCACAACCATGCCATGGCATATGAGCCCACCAAGACGTCCCCCAACCAGGCAAACCCAAAAAAACCCCAGAAAAAAAACAGAGGACTCTTAGCATTCCTCCCCTTCACCTACCAATGTGTCTGTAATGTCAGTTTTGTCTCACCCTTCCAGTGCATCTCAAGCCTCTCATGTGTCAAGCCCCATCCCCGAACTTCCAGACCCTTCTAGTTTCATTGCCCCTTCTCCTGCCACCTCTACGTCGTCCACGGTTAGCCAGGCCTCAGTTCTTCACACCCCCCGTTTACAACACTCTACCCCAAGCCGGCGCAGTAAAAAATATTTTTTTTCAGTTGTTAATAAAATAAAAAAAGCTTGATTTGCCACAATTATGTTTGGTTTATTGTGTCTATCGCCGCCGGCAACACACCGTGCACCAAGAAACGTCGCCACACACTTACTTTTTATCCCACATCATATCTCCAGTAGTTAAAAATAAAAAGACTGCAGTTTTGTGTGTCTTTAGTATACAGATATGAGGTGGGCCAAAAAATATTACATGTATCTCCATAATCTCTTTTTGTCTGTGCCTAGTGTGGCAGTCTGAAGAGAAAATGGTGGAAATACAGTGCAGACCTCTACTGAACAGGTCAGGTGTCAAAAAACTCATTAGTTATGACACCTGACCTGTTGAGTAGATAACTGCCTTGTATAACCACCATTTTCTCTTCTTTATACATAATCTATTACACACAAATTGAGGGGACAATGGTTGTCACATGCTACATATCTATGCTCACCTGCCCAGGTGTCAGAAATAGTGAATTCATGAGCCTGTATATGTTTATCATGAATTCATTATTTCTGACACCTGACTTGATGAGTATAGATAGTGTGACAGTGATTGTCTCTTCAGTTTGTGTCCAATGGATACAGGAGAAGACAATCATGACGCAATGACGTCAACAAGCTTACCAATAAAGCAACATGGCTGCCATTACTAGCAGTATGTGTCCAGCGTTTTATATCAGTATTTGTAAACCACAACAAGGAGTGGAACAATGAGAGGTAAATTATGATATTAACATAATAACTAGCACATCTGCCTTTATCACCCAATCCTGGTTTTGGATTACAAAAACTGATATGAAATACAGACCAAATACTGCTAGTTTTAGCACAGCATAATAAACTAAAGTTTTTTAATGAGAAATATTATTATCATTGTAGAAAATTACTGATATAATTACAACAGGACATTTACACAACATTGTCCTGACATGACACACGGCCAATATCTGAATAAAAAAAGGCAGCAAATTGGTCCCGCATGTGACCAACGGCTGCAGTTGACCGCAGCGGGTGATGCTGGAAATCGGGCAGTGGGTGTGCAACTGGTTTATCCAGTTCAATGTTGGGACGCTCCTTAGTCATTATGTAATTGTGGAGAACCACACAGGCTTTGACCACCTCGTCGACTGTTTCCACTTTTAGATTTATGGCTAATGCAAGAATGTGCCATTTAGCGACCAGAATGCCAAAGGTACACTCTACTGTTCTTCGGGCCCTGGTCAGTCTGTAGTTAAAGATCCTTCTAGTGTGGTTCAAGTCCCGACTAGAATAGGGCTTCAGTAGGTTTTCACACATCTGGAAGGCCTCATCCCCAACCATAACAAATGGCAGCGGTGGACCTTGAATGTTGGGGAGAGGTTGTGGCGGGGGAAAATTGAAATTTTTGCCATACACACGCCGGCCCATATCTGAGTTCTTGAAAGTCTGGGAATCGTTGCCACGGCCAAAAGCTCCAATGTCCACGGCGATGAAGCGACAGTCCACATCAGCTATTGCCATGAGCACAACAGAAAAATATTTTTTATAGTTAAACTTCGATCCTGTTCTGGCAGGTTTGATAATGCGGATGTACTTTCCATCCACCGCTCCTAAACAGTTGGGGAAATCACACACACTCCAGAATTTTTCAGCTATTTCAAGCCACATGTCCGCGGTGGGTACGGGTATAAACTCATCCCGGAGTACATTCCACAAAGCCCGGCAGGTGTCCGCAACTATTCCGGACAGGATGGATATTCCAAGCCGGTATTGGAAGTGGAGAGATGATAAACTCTCTCCGGTTGCCAGAAATCTGTAGAAAAACACAAACAAAAAAAATTACAATCTATTCTATTTATGGTGTGTTTACGCTAAAGAAAGAATGGTAAATAGCCAAAACATACATGTCTGAAAACAAAAAATTTGGACTGTCATTGGGTTTAGATTTGTAACGTACCTTAATGTAACCAGCAGACGTTCCTCCAGTGGAATCGCTCTACGGAGCTGGGTGTCCTGTCTCCGTATGGTTCCTTGGACACGAGCAAGCAAATTCCAGAACGAGTCTTGCAACATCCTTGTATATTCATGGAATTTCTCAGGGTTGGCATTAAGCTCGGAATAGAGCGTGTGATAGGCTCCACGGCTCTCACGTACTTCGATAATGGGCTGCCTCCATTGTCTCCTTCTCAATCTTTCGCGATTTCTGTCTTGCTCCCAAGCAAAAGCACAGGCAAGAAACAGCTTGAAGCTGAAATCCAGGTTGAAATAAAAGCTCTCCATGTGAAGATCCATCATGACACAGGATACAGTAGCAAACTATTAAAATTTCAGTAGCCCTAGGGTCTATGTATAGAGATCCCATCATACACGCCTTCTGTAGTCCCATTGGTGGTGTCTGGTTATCTTGATTTTTCTCTTGTGAAATTTCTCATCATGCGCACCAAAAACGCAAACGCAGGAAAAAACGCATGTAAACGCGTACAAACGTGGCGTTTTTTTAACCGCATGCGTCAACGCATGCGTCTAAAAAAACTCTGCGTTTGTACGCGTTTATATGCATTTTTCCACCAATTGCGGATGCGTTTAAAACGCTGCGGATTTAAATGCAAATGTGAAACCAGCCTAAGGTATTTTTTGCTCATTCTTTCATAAAGGCCTCCTCTATGAAGTGTATGACTCATTGTAGTGGTGTGGAGAGAAGCTCCTGTCTCTGATTGGGATCTCTGCAGCTCCTTCAGTGTTACCTTTGGTCTCTTTGCTGCCTCTCTGACTAATGCCATTGCCCGGCCTGAGAGTTTTGGTGGGCGGTTCTCTCTTGGCAGGTTTGTTGTGGTACCATGTTAGTTCCATTTGATGATAATAGATTTCACGGTGCTCCAGTGCTCCGGAAGATCATCCCTGACTTGTACTTTTCAACAACTTTGCCCCTGACTTGTTTGGAGACCTCCATGGTCTTCTTGGTGTTGTTTGGTTAGTGGTGCATCTTGCATAATGGTGTTGCAGCTTATGTGACCAGGGATTCAAGCTTGAGGAGGCTAATTTGCATATTCCAGGTGCCTTCTGGGAAAAGCGAAGAGTCTCCCTAAGCTAGAAGATCGTTGGGTACAGCCGGGACCAGCTGCTTGGAAAGAATCACCAAACCAGGGATTCAAGCTTGAGGAGGCTAATTTGCATATTCCAGGTGCCTTCTGGGAAAAGCGAAGAGTCTCCCTAAGCTAGAAGATCGTTGGGTACAGCCGGGACCAGCTGCTTGGAAAGAATCACCAAACCAGGGATTCAAGCTTGAGGAGGATAATTTGCATATTCCCGGTGCCTACTGGGAAAAGCGAAGAGTCTCCCTAAGCTAGAAGATCGTTGGGTACAGCCAGGACCAGCTGCTTGGAAAGAATCACCAAACCGCGCGCCGTATTTTTGCCTGTAGGACATTATTGCAAGAGAGCTTGGCTGAGTAGATTACACAAGAAGGAAAACACACAGCAAGTCAGCAGGATCTAGGAGCAACATGGCAGATGTGACAACCTACATGGTGAGCTGCAGCATGTGCTACATGTTCACAGATCGACCAGAAGAAGAATTAAATTTCACCTGTCAGAAGTGTAGACTAGTGGCCCTTTTAGAAGAAAAGGTGCGGGGTCTGGAAGAAAGAATAGCAACTTTGAAACTCATCAAAGAGAATGAAGACTTTCTAGACAGAACAGAAGCATCTCTACTGGTCACAGAAGGTGAAAAAAGTGTCAGAGAACCTCCAAAAGCAGATGAGTGGAAGCATGTGACCAAAAGAAGCAAGAAGACCATGGAGAAATCACCAACCACACAACTGAAGAACCGATATCAAATCTTTGTAGAGGATGAAGATGGCACACCTAAGGATGAAGCAATACCAGCAAGCAAAAAAGAAAAGGGCACACAGCAACAAGTGACAGCAAAAAGTACAGCCAAGAAGCAACGAAGAGTGGTGGTGGTGGGAGACTCACTACTGAGAGGCACAGAAGCAGCCATCTGCAGACCGGACATAACTGCAAGAGAAGTATGCTGCCTTCCAGGTGCGATGATCAAGGATGTGACCGATAGGATACCAAAGCTCTTCAACTCCAAGGACGTCCACCCATTTCTTCTGATACATGTTGGCACCAATGACACGGCAAGGAAGGACCTACCGACAATCTGCAAAGACTTTGAAGAGTTGGGGAAGAAAGTAAAGGAACTGGATGCACAGGTAGTTTTTTCTTCTATCCTTCCAGTAGACGGGCATGGCACCAGGAGATGGAACAGGATCCTTGATGCAAATAACTGGCTAAGACGATGGTGCAGACAACAAGGATTCGGATTCCTGGACCACGGTGTGAATTACTTGTATGATGGACTCCTCGCCAGAGACGGACTACACCTCAACAAACCTGGGAAACACACATTCTCCAGAAGACTCGCTACACTCATCAGGAGGGCGTTAAACTAGAAGAAGAGGGGACGGGAAGAAAAACATTAGACTTGAACAAAGAAGATCCAGGAAAACATACTCAGAAGGGAGGTAAGAACATTTCTAAAACAATCCACAGCGAGGAGATTGGAACAAAACAAAATCCTCTAAACTGCATGCTCGCAAACGCCAGAAGCCTGACAAACAAGATGGAAGAACTAGAAGCAGAAATATCTACAGGTAACTTTGACATAGTGGGAATAACCGAGACATGGTTAGATGAAAGCTATGACTGGGCAGTTAACTTACAGGGTTACAGTCTGTTTAGAAAGGATCGTAAAAATCGGAGAGGAGGAGGGGTTTGTCTCTATGTAAAGTCTTATCTAAAGTCCACTTTAAGGGAGGATATTAGCGAAGGAAATGAGGATGTCGAGTCCATATGGGACGAAATTCATGGAGGGAAAAATGGTAACAAAATTCTCATTGGGGTCTGTTACAAACCCCCAAATATAACAGAAACCATGGAAAGTCTACTTCTAAAGCAGATAGATGAAGCTGCAACCCATAATGAGGTCCTGGTTATGGGGGCCTTTATGGGTTTTATGAAACCCATAAAGGCAACAGGTTTCTGCTAATAACCAAGAAAAATTATCTTTCACAATTGGTGCAGAATCCAACCAGAGGAGCAGCACTTTTAGACCTAATACTATCTAATAGACCTGACAGAATAACAAATCTGCAGGTGGTCGGGCATCTAGGAAATAGCGACCACAATATTGTACAGTTTCACCTGTCTTTCACTAGGGGGACTTGTCAGGGAGTCACAAAAACACTGAACTTTAGGAAGGCAAAGTTTGACCAGCTTAGAGATGCCCTTAATCTGGTAGACTGGGACAATATCCTCAGAAATAAGAATACAGATAATAAATGGGAAATGTTTAAGAACATCCTAAATAGGCAGTGTAAGCGGTTTATACCTTGTGGGAATAAAAGGACTAGAAATAGGAAAAACCCAATGTGGCTAAACAAAGAAGTAAGACAGGCAATTAACAGTAAAAAGAAAGCATTTGCACTACTAAAGCAGGATGGCACCATTGAAGCTCTAAAAAACTATAGGGAGAAAAATACTTTATCTAAAAAACTAATTAAAGCTGCCAAAAAGGAAACAGAGAAGCACATTGCTAAGGAGAGTGAAACTAATCCCAAACTGTTCTTCAACTATATCAATAGTAAAAGAATAAAAACAGAAAATGTAGGCCCCTTAAAAAATAGTGAGGAAAGAATGGTTGTAGATGACGAGGAAAAAGCTAACATATTAAACACCTTCTTCTCCACGGTATTCACGGTGGAAAATGAAATGCTAGGTGAAATCCCAAGAAACAATGAAAACCCTATATTAACCCCTTCACCCCAAAGCCTGTTTTCACCTAAGTGACAGGGCCAATATTTACAATTCTGACCACTGTCACTTTATGAGGTCATAACTCTGAAACGCTTCAACGGATCCTGGTGATTCTGACATTGTTTTCTCGTGACATATTGTACTTCATGATAGTGGTAAAACTTCTTCGATACGACTTGCATTTATGTGTGAAAAAAACAAAAATTTGTCGGAAATTATGAAAATTTAGCAATTTTCAAACTCTTAGTTTTTATGCCCTTAAATTAGAGAGTTATATCACATAATATAGTTAAAAAACAACATTTCCCACATGTCTGCTTTACATCAGCACAATTTTGGAAACATAATTTTTTTTTGTTAGGACGTTATAAGGGTTAAAAGTTGACCAGCGATTTCTCATTTTTGCAACAAAATTTACAAAACCATTTTTTTACGGACCACCTCACACTTGAAGTGACTTTGAGGGGTCTATATGACAGAAAATGCCCAAAAGTGACACCATTCTAAAAACTGCACCCCTCAAGGTACTCAAAACCACATTCAAAAAGTTTATTAACCCTTCAGGTGCTTCACAGGAATTTTTTGAATGTTTAAAAAAATTGAACATTTAACTTTTTTTTCACAAAATTTTTACTTCAGGTCCAATTTGTTTCATTTTACCCAGGGTAACAGGAGAAATTGGACCACAAAAGACGTTGTACAATTTGTCCTGAGTACGCTGATACCCCATATGTGGGGGTAAACCACTGTTTGGGCACATGGCAGAGCTCGGAAGGGAAGGAGCGCCATTTGACTTTTCAATGCGAGATTTGCTGGAATTGAGATCGGAGCCCATGTCACGATTGGAGAGCCCCTGATGTGCCTAAACAGTGGAAACCCCCACAAGTGACACCATTTTGGAAAGTAGACCCCCTAAGGAACTAATCTAGATGTGTGGTGAGCACTTTGAACCTCCAAGTGCTTCACAGAAGTTTATAATGTAGAGCCGTAAAAAAAAAATTATATTTAATTTTCACAAAAAATGATCTTTTTGCCCCAAATTTTTTATTTTCCCAAGGGTAAAAGGATAAATTGGACCCCAAAAGTTGTTTTGCAATTTGTCCTGAGTACGTCGATACTTCATATATAGGGATAAACCACTGTTTGAGCGCATGGCAGAGCTCGGAAGGGAAGGAGCGCCATTTGACTTTTCAATGCAAAATTGGCTGGAATTGAGATCGGACGCCATGTCGCATTTGGAGAGCCCCTGACGTGCCTTAACAGTGGAAACCCCCCACAAGTGACCCCATTTTGGAAAGAAGACCCCCTAAGGAACTTATCTAGATGTGTGGTGAGCACTTTTAACCCCCAATTGTTTCACTAAAGTTTAGAATGTAGCATTGTGAAAATTAAAAAATCATTTTTTCTTTCCACAAAATGATGTTTTAGCCCGCAATTTTTTTTTCTCCCAAGGGTAACAGGAGATAGTGGACCACAAATGTTATTGTCCAATTTGTCCTGAGTACGCTGATACCCCACATGTGGGGGGGAACCACCGTTTGAGTGCATGGCAGAGCTCGGAAGGGAAGGAGCACCGTTTGAAATGCAGACTTAGATGGAATGGACTGCAGGTGTCATGTTGCATTTGCAGAGCCCCTGATGTACCTAAACAGTAGAAACTACCCACAAGTGACCCCATATTGGAAACTAGACCCCCCAAGGAACTTATCTAGATGTGTTGTGAGAGCTTTGAACCAACAAGTGTTTCACTACAGTTTATAACGCAGAGCCGTGAAAATAAAAAATATATTTTTTTCCACGAAAATGATATTTTATCCCCTATGCTTTCATTTTCCCAAGGGTAACAGGACAAATTGGACCCCAAAAGTTGTTGTCCAACTTGTCCTGAGAACGCTGATACCCCATATGTTGGGGGGAACCACTGTTTGGGTGCACGGCAGAGCTCGGAAGGGAAGGAGCGCCATTTGAAATGCAGACTTAGATGGATTGGTCTGCAGGCGTCATGTTGCATTTGCAGAGCCCCTGATGTACCTAAACAGTAGAAACCCCCCACAAGTGACCCCATATTGGAAACTAGACCCCCCAAGGAACTTATCTAGATGTGTTGTTAGAGCTTTGAACCAACAAGTGTTTCACTACAGTTTATAACGCAGAGCGGTGAAAATAAAAAAAGTTTTTTTTCCACGAAAATGATATTTTATCCCCTATGCTTTTATTTTCCCAAGGGTAACAGGACAAATTGGACCCCAAAAGTTGTTGTCCAACTTGTCCTGAGAACGCTGATACCCCATATGTTGGGGGGAACCACTGTTTGGGCACACAGGAAAACTCGGAAGGGAAGGATCCCTGTTTTACTTTTTCAAAGCAGAATTGGCTGGAATTGAGATCGGACGCCATGTCGCGTTTGGAGAGCCCCTGATGTGCCTAAACAGTGGAAACCCCCAATTATAACTGAAACCCTAACCCCAACCCTAACCCTAACCCTAGCCCTAGCCCTAACCCTAACCCTAACCCTAGCCCTAACCCTAGCCCTAACCCTAGCCCTAATGGGAAAATGGAAATAAATACATTTTTTTACATTTTATTATTTTTCCCTAACTAAGGGGGTGATGAAGGGGGGTTTGATTTACTTTTATAGCGTTTTTTTGGCGGATTTTTATGATTGGCAGCTGTCACACACTAAAAGACGCTTTTTATTGCAAAAAATAGTTTTTGCATCACCACATTTTGAGAGCTATAATTTATCCATATTTTGGCCCACAGAGTCATATGAGGTCTTGTTTTTTGTGGGACGAGTTGATGTTTTTATTGGTAACATTTTCGGGCAGATGACATTTTTTGATCGCTTTTTATTCCGATTTTTGTGAGGCGGAATGAACAAAAACCAGCAATTCCTGAATTTCTTTTAGGGGGGGCGTTTATACCGTTCCACGTGTGGTAAAATGGATAAAGCAGTTTTATTCTTCGGGTCAGTACGATTACAGCGATACCTCATTTATGTAATTTTTTTATGTTTTGGCGCTTTTACACAATAAAAACTATTTTATATAAAAAAATAATTGTTTTTGCATCACATTATTCTGAGAGCTATAACTTTTTTATTTTTCTGCTGATGATGCTGTATGGCGGCTTTTTTTTTGCGGGACAAGATGACGTTTTCAGCGGTACCATGGTTATTTATATCCGTCGTTTTGATCGCGTGTTATTCTACTTTTTGTTCGCCTGTATGATAATAAAGCGTTGTTTTTTGCCTTGTTTTTTTTTTTTTTTTTTTGCGGTGTTCACTGAAGGGGTTAACTAGTGTGATAGTTTTATAGAGCGGGTCGTTACGGACGTGGCGATACCAAATATGTGTACATTTATTGTTTTTTTTTTTTTTTTACATAAATAAATGTATTTATTGGGAAATGTTTTTTTTTTTTTAATTTGGGGATTTTTTTAAATTTTTTTTTTACACATTCTATTTTTTTTTTTTTTACTTTCTAACATTGTCCCAGGGTGGGACATCTCTGTATTAGATCAGATCGTTGATCTGACACTGTGCATAGCACACTGTCAGATCAACGATCTGACAGGCAGCTTAGCTGGCTTTCCAGCGCCTGCTCTTAGCAGGCGCCGGCTAGCCAGGTCACTTCATGACCCGGAAGGAGTCCGGCGGCCATCTTGGATCCGGGGACTCCTTCCGGGTCACCGGAGCAACGCGATCTCATTGCGTTGCTCCGGTGGGAGAGCGCAGGGAGCCCCCGTCCCTGCGCGATCCCCCTCTATGCCGCTGTCACTACTGACAGCGGCATCAGAGGGATTAAATGCCCGCGATCGGCGATAGCGCCGATCGTGGGCATTGCTGCGGGGTGTCAGCTGTCATATACAGCTGACACCCGCACCCGATCACCGCGGCGCTCAGCGCGAGACCGCGGTGATCGGTGCGCCGTACTAGTACTGCTGCTGGCACTTATGCAGTGCCGGCAGCGCAGTACTAGTACGGCGGCTGGCGCGAAGGGGTTAAGGGTCACCAATCTAACCCAAGAAGAGGTGCGAAACCGGCTAAATAAGATTAAAATAGATAAATCTCCGGGTCCGGATGGCATACACCCACGAGTACTAAGAGAACTAAGTAATGTAATAGATAAACCATTATTTCTTATTTTTAGGGACTCTATAGCGACAGGGTCTGTTCCGCAGGACTGGCGCATAGCAAATGTGGTGCCAATATTCAAAAAGGGCTCTAAAAGTGAACCTGGAAATTATAGGCCAGTAAGTCTAACCTCTATTGTTGGTAAAATATTTGAAGGGTTTCTGAGGGATGTTATTCTGGATTATCTCAATGAGAATAACTGTTTAACTCCATATCAGCATGGGTTTATGAGAAATCGCTCCTGTCAAACCAATCTAATCAGTTTTTATGAAGAGGTAAGCTATAGGCTGGACCACGGTGAGTCATTGGACGTGGTATATCTCGATTTTTCCAAAGCATTTGATACCGTGCCGCACAAGAGGTTGGTACACAAAATGAGAATGCTTGGTCTGGGGGAAATTGTGTGTAAATGGGTTAGTAACTGGCTTAGTGATAGAAAGCAGAGGGTGGTTATAAATGGTATAGTCTCTAACTGGGTCGCTGTGACCAGTGGGGTACCGCAGGGGTCAGTATTGGGACCTGTTCTCTTCAACATATTCATTAATGATCTGGTAGAAGGTTTACACAGTAAAATATCGATATTTGCAGATGATACAAAACTATGTAAAGCAGTTAATACAAGAGAAGATAGTATTCTGCTACAGATGGATCTGGATAAGTTGGAAACTTGGGCTGAAAGGTGGCAGATGAGGTTTAACAATGATAAATGTAAGGTTATACACATGGGAAGAAGGAATCAATATCACCATTACACACTGAATGGGAAACCACTGGGTAAATCTGACAGGGAGAAGGACTTGGGGATCCTAGTTAATGATAAACTTACCTGGAGCAGCCAGTGCCAGGCAGCAGCTGCCAAGGCAAACAGGATCATGGGGTGCATTAAAAGAGGTCTGGATACACATGATGAGAGCATTATACTGCCTCTGTACAAATCCCTAGTTAGACCGCACATGGAGTACTGTGTCCAGTTTTGGGCACCGGTGCTCAGGAAGGATATAATGGAACTAGAGAGAGTACAAAGGAGGGCAACAAAATTAATAAAGGGGATGGGAGAACTACAATACCCAGATAGATTAGCGAAATTAGGATTATTTAGTCTAGAAAAAAGACGACTGAGGGGCGATCTAAAAACCATGTATAAGTATATAAGGGGACAATACAAATATCTCGCTGAGGATCTGTTTATACCAAGGAAGGTGACGGGCACAAGGGGGCATTCTTTGCGTCTGGAGGAGAGAAGGTTTTTCCACCAACATAGAAGAGGATTCTTTACTGTTAGGGCAGTGAGAATCTGGAATTGCTTGCCTGAGGAGGTGGTGATGGCGAACTCAGTCGAGGGGTTCAAGAGAGGCCTGGATGTCTTCCTGGAGCAGAACAATATTGTATCATACAATTATTATGTTCTGTAGAAGGACGTAGATCTGGGGATTTATTATGATGGAATATAGGCTGAACTGGATGGACAAATGTCTTTTTTCGGCCTTACTAACTATGTTACTATGTTACTATGTTACTATGTGGCCTTTCAGAGTGTATATATTGACAGACCATGTGATTGCACACTGGTGGACTTCCTTTCACTAAGCATGTGACTTATGAAGGCAATTGCTTGCACCAGAATTTTTGAATGACTTCATTGCAAAAGGGGTGAATATACATATGCACGTCAATTTTTAGTTATTTGACCCCATAAATTTAATCTATGCCTGCATTTATCTAGCTTCACTTCACCAATTTAAACTATTTAGCTATGATGCATGTTATATAATGTAATAATAATATAATAATCTTTATTTATATAGCGCCAACATATTCCGCAGCGCTTTACAGTTTAACAGTTTCAAACACAACAGTCATAAGTAACAACGTTAACAATACAATAATTAAAGCGAAATAAGACGACCCTGCTCGTGAGAGCTTACAATCTACAGTGCAAAAAAAATAGGTAAAAATCCAAGGGTGTGAATACTTTTGCAAGCCACTGTATAATATCAAGGCACAGCTTTTTTTTCTATTGCAAAAAAGACACAGGGAAAAATTCAACTGTTAAGTGCCATCTTGAGTATGTCCAAACTCGCCGATTTTGGTATGATCGGCAGGCAGTCTAATGTGTATGGGGTCTCCTGACTTGTGTCGAGGTAGAAAAAAAATAATTCTGGTGGATTTCCAATGGCCAATCCTTTTGTACTCCACCAGAGATACAGTAACCTGTGTCAGAAAAGTGTGGCAATGGGTCTCTACCAGAGAACACAGATGAGAGACAAAACTATCCATCGTTCAACTGAATGCTGTGTAATATGTATGGGGACTTTAGCCAAAAAGAATTACACTGTATTGTAAGATTAAAAGTTGCTTAGTTTGACACTACTACTACTAGATTTTCTTATGTATTTTGATTTTTTGCAGGAATGTGAGCTCTGCTGGAGAGGAGGCTCGCAGAAGAATGAGAGAGTGTGATGGACTGACTGATGCCTTGCTCTTTGTCATCCAGTCTGCACTAGGAAACAATGAAATAGATAGTAAGGTGTGTTAGTTACAATGCTGAAATTAAAAAATGCCAGTACATACACCAATTTAAATTTTCCTTTGCCGTTTTGCATGATAAATTAAGGATGACTTTACATACATGAAGCCTTTTTTTAAATAATATTGTGGCTCTTTTACCAGTCATAGCATGCTGCTGTTCTGGTTTAGGCCGGGGTCACACTAGACCGTAATACAGACGAGTGCAATGCGATAAAAAAATCACATAGCACTCGTCCCAATGTTAATCTATGGGGCAGCTCCCATCATCCGATATTTTCTCGGCCGTATTCAGTATCCGAGTGAAATCGCAGCATGCTGCGATTGTCAGCGTATCTCGGCCGACAATCGCCAATGAAAGTCTATGGGGGTGAGAAAAAATAGCACAGCACACAGACCATCAGTGTGACTTGCGAGAAATTCTCAGGCATTGGGCAGGTGACAGAAAAGGCTAAACCATTATTTGCTCATTTTGCAAGTGTGTGAGAAAATCTCACCATACGGATGCCATACGGATGTCACACGGATGTCAAACGGATCATTTGATGCGAGAAAATCGCATCCTTGCACTGCACACGGATCACTGTTTTGGTAACATTTGTGCGATTCTCGTCCGTCAAAAACGGACCGTTTTTTTATACGTTGTGTGTGTCCCCGGCCTTAGAGTCAGGCTGCCATCACACTAGCAGTATTTGGTCAGTATTTTACATCAGTATTTATAAGCCAAAACCAGGAGTGGAACAATTAGAGAAAAAGTATAATAGAAACATATGCACCACTTCTGCATTTATCACCCACTCCTGGTTTTGGCTTACAAATACTGATGTAAACTACTGACCAAATACTGCTAGAGGGATGGCCAACTATGGATAACCAAAGCAGAGTCCAATTACAGTTACAATAGTATATTGTACAGGCTTCGGTGACAAAAGAGTACATTGTAATACTGAATATTAGTATCTCAGAGTAAGGCCACGTTCACATGTTCAGTATTTGATCAGTATTTTACTTCAGTATTTGTAAGCCAAAACCAGGAGTGGGTGATAAATGCAGAAGTGGTGATGTGTTTCTATTATACTTTTCCTCTGATTGTTCCTCTCCTCGTTTTGGCTTACACATACTGAGGTAAAAAACTGACCAAATACTGAATGTGTGAATGTGGCCTAAAAGTCTGTATTGCACCTATTTCTAGGTTCAACAATGTATGAGGCTGAAAAACAGGGCAAATAGACAGTATATTTGTAGTTTAAAGGAGTGGTCTGAAATACAAAGTAATTTTTATCCTAAATGCCTACTTAATGCCATAATTTAATCTAATTTCTAGCATACAGTACTTTAATTAAAAATTCCCTCCCCTTCCTTCACTCTAACTGATTATTTTTTAGTACTTAATTTTGGATGCCTTTTTTTTAGAATCCCAGTGCATGCTGGGATGTTAAATCAAAGAATCATGAGGGAGCAGAAGCTGCTGTCACTGCCACAGCCTCTGCCTCCTTCCTGAAACAAACCATCATCAGTGACTTCCATTTCAAGGGCTGGGCTAATTCCTGCACTACTGAGTATGCACCAGTCTTCAATTCCAATGTATTGTGTCTCTCACTGAACCCCTGTCCCAGTTTATGGACTGGCTGCTAAGACCACTTCTCAAGGATATCCCCTAATACATGAAAGACAGTAATAATATCATCAAAACAAATAGTAATTTTTCATGCCAGCCCGGCTTCTCCCTGGTCTCCATAGATGTGGAGAATCTTTATACAAGAATCCCCCAAGATATGGGTGTGGGTGTTATTAGGGAAGTTTTGAGAACAACCGAGAAACATTATCACTTTGCCAATTTTGTATGTGAGGGGATCCTTTTTCTTCTAAAACATAATGCATTTAAATTTCAAGATACTTGGTACTTACAGAATTTTGTAACTGCCATGCGGACTCCAGTACCTTGTACTTTTGCCAATATTTTTGAGTGTCATTTGAAAACAAATTTGTCTATTCCACTGTCAATGAGTATCTTAGATACAGCAAATTGTATATTATATATGAGGATGACATATTTATGGTGTGGGATGGTTCTCGGGAATGTTTTGTTAATTTTGTGGATTATCTGAATAGATCTAACAACATCAATAAGTCATTTACATCGAAAGTTGGGGGTACTTCACTGCAATTTTTAGATGTAATGGTGGAGATCAAGAATGGTAGATTATGTACTTCAATATACAGAAAACCGACATCAACTAATTCCATGCTACACTATGATAGCTACCACCCATCCTACACAAAACGCTCTAGGGTCATTCCATGGTAACTTACGTTACATTCACAAGCCAAAAACTGGCTACAGACTGTTCTTTGAAGGCAGGCACAAAATGGAGAGAATCTATATTGTACATTAAACTATTCTCAATAGATTTCAACACAGTTTGATTTTTCAACAATAAAATTAAATACAAAATACAGTGTTATTACTTGGTAACTTATGTTACAAAAAAAGGAAACACAATTGTCCTTCATGAGTCTGCCAAATTGTCTGCACTATTTTTATTGTATTAAAACACCTTAGTTCCAGCATCTTTAAAAAATGTATTTTAAACTCTCATGTTAAAAGCAACAGTTTTTATTACAAGAAATATAGAAAACTTACGTTACCACACAGTATAGCAACTTTCGTTACTAAGCTGATGGTAACTTACGTTACAATATATTACCATTAGATTAAACTCAATGTAAGGTAAGTTACCATCACCTTTATAACGTAAGTTACTGTATTGTGTTGTAACGTAAACTACCATGGAGTGACCCTCTATATCATACAGTCATTTTCTTAGAATAAAGATGGTCAACAATACTGCTTTAGGTTATGAAAAACAATCGGCAGATTTATTTAGGAGGTTTGAAGAGAGAGGTTATCCCAGATCCTTATAGAACAAGACATTAGATAGGGTCAATCAGAATCCATCAACACATGTGCCCAGGGACATTAAAAATAAAAATAGTAAAAAAGATAAAAAATTTGTTTTCAGTTTTCAGTACGGTCCTATGGACAACTTTATCCGATCCACAATCAGAAAGAATTGGCGCATTCTTGGGCGTGATACAGATTTATCAGATATAGTAACATAGTAACATAGTTTTTAAGGTTGAAGGAAGACTTTAAGTCCATCTAGTTCAACCCATAGCCCAACCTAACATGCTCTAACAGTGGCGAAGGGTTCACTGTTCTCGTGCAGGAAAAGCACGAGTCTAAGGGATGTTCTCGTCCACAATCGGATAGACAAGGAACAGAATGATTGGTTGGGTTCTAATATAAGGCAATTGTGACATCCCAGGTTCCTGGTGGTCACAGTGACATTGTTTTCCTCACGGGGAGAGTGATGTCATGCTTGGAAGCGAGGAAGGATCTTTTTTATCAGGTAAACACAAGCATGCAACATATCCACACTCCAGGCCAGTAGGGGGTGCTCTGATCCAGCTTGTGGGTGGTTCCCCTATATATATTCTGGTCTGGAGGGAAAGTCAGTTAATTCCTTTCAGAGAGACAGAGGAGAAGGGAGTAGAGGTGCCATGCATCCTTGAGAAATGCTGAAGTCGCTGACTGGGCTACCTCCCTATAGAGCGCAGACACCGGTAGCTAGAAGACCGAGGTGAGGGACTCCATGGCTCACAACAGAAACCGGCAGGACAGCTGGATTACAAGTCACCTGTCCGCCCTGACACTTGGAGACACAGTGGCTCATAAGAGCCCGGGTCGTGATAGAGACCCTGTAAAATGGCTTGAGCCACCAGTCATACGAGTTAGTGTCCTACCTGCAGGGAGGACAGAGAGAACCTTGTGAGAGGCCTAGGGCTGCAAGGAACTACACCACAGCGGTAGAGGGAAGGCTTCTAACTCTGGTAAAAGGGACTCCCAACTCGCTTCTAAGCCGGCCAGACCCTACCTATACCTGTGATCTGGTGCCCTGGACTGTGGCTGCCTGAATTCATCAGTAAATCCTTTAAAGAGACTGCAAACCTGTGTCCTCCGTTTCTTGCTACCCTACCCATCATCTTCAACTATACACCAGAGCCCTGGTGACCCAGCTTCACCTGTGGGAAGCTATACCATCTTAGCTGCCATAACATCACCCCAGTGGACCCCTTTAAGCAGCGTCAGTCACCTCTTACCAAGAACCACAGGTGACATCATGAACACAAACTTTATTCAAAACCCCTTTAAGTCCTTTAATTTGGACTCCCAGGGCCACTGAACGGGTCGCTGCCACTGTGACTTCCTCTTTAATGACCACCGGACCTGGTACTGAGTACACCAAAGCCCTGGCGGGTGCTCCACAATCATAGATGTGGACATTGTCCCTTTGTTAGCAACACATTGCATATGGGTTGCGTTTTCACATTGCAGCTTTGATTTCATTTCTTGCAAAACCACCCATGTGGTGTATGTAATCTTTTGAACTTTTAAATTATTCTACATAGGGAAGACAATACGCCCGCTATACGTCAGATTTAGAGAGCATTTTAATTCTATCAACACTGGTAAAGGTGTACCATGTTTGATCAATCACATTAGAGATACTCACGGTGGTAATCCGGGTGTTCTAACTTTTTCAGGTATACAAAGAGTGAGGCTACCTCCACAGGGCGGTGAACTACATAGTTTGTTACTCAGAAGAGAAGCCCAGTGGATAATGTGCACGCAGGCGCTGGATTCCACCAGTTTAAATGAAAGAGTTGACATGTCCGTTTTTCTTTAAAAATAGTTTGTAGTTAGGTTCATTGTTTTTAATCTAAGAATATGTATAAATTCTTTTAATGTAATGCTATTGTATTTCTATTTGAGAAATGTGTTGCTTTGTCTTGTTTAAGCAGGGAGGTTTTTGGAGGAGGGGCTTACCTTCACACAGGTATTTGATCCTCCGTCATTTCCCCTTGCTTGTGTGACCCGTTGAAGTGCACTTGCGCGAAACATTCCTGCACCCCTGTTCTCATTCTCCCTCAGAAGATGTTCCAATAAAGTTTGAAAATCAGTCTGGTGAGTGCCATTCATTTGACTTAACTTTTTTTGCATTGGAGAACTGTTGGTGTTCTGGATGAGCACCCGAAGCCTTCAGTTCATTTGCCAGCTGCAGGTTCCATAGACTTACATGCGGTTGCACTGCAGGTGTCCAAACTGTGCGGATTTTTCTTTTTTCCTCCCCACGTGAGGCTTCAATTCCAATGTATGCTCAGTAGATTTTTGTCACTATGCAATATGCATGCGAGAGTGAGCTCGTTCACCGGCTCTTATAAGAAGTAACTAGCTGGCAAGAGAGCACACTTTCAGTGTCAAAGTGCACTGTAAGGAGAAAACAAGGCTTGCAGAGACCAGCGCCACCTCTACAAGTGACATTAGTTGCGGGGGCAGTGCTGGTTTTTGCATGCCCAGTATTCTTCTTATAATGCACATTGATAGTGTACTCTCTTGCCGACTCATTACTTCTGATCAAAGCCAGTGAGAGAGAGCACTGTCACTGTGCATATTACACAGCAATACAAATCTACTGAGCATAAGTCGTAACTGACAATTGATGCATGCAACTCCCTCTGAAGGAGCCCCTTAGATGTGGCGACAGGAGCCACTCAGGAGCAGGAGAAGGAGGTGTGGCCTTAAATTGTCTTTTCTTGTGAGCAGGAGCAGTGCTCAATGCCGGGATAATTTACATACATACCTCTACTGGAGGCCCCGCAAGATCCACATCTTCACAACAGCTGCTGTCTGTAGCACCCAGCCAATGGAATCAAGCAGGGGAGCTACAGAAACCAGTGAGAGGAGGTGGGCGGGGCCAGTGCTGTGAGGAGAAAAAGACTATGGAAGATTCCAGCACTGAGCTCCTCCAATAGGAGCTGTAGCGTTCCCTCCTCTGCTGTATCAGTTCTGGAGGATGCAGGGCTTAGAGAGGGTCAGTGCTGGAGGATGCAGGGCTTAGAGAGGATCAGTGCTGGAGGATGCAGGGCTTAGAGAGGATCAGTGCTGGAGGATGAAGGGCTGAGAGAGGGTCAGTGCTGGAGGATGCAGGGCTTAGAGAGGGTCAGTGCTGGAGGATGCAGGGCTTAGAGAGGGTCAGTGCTGGAGGATATAGGGCTTAGAGAAGATCAGTGCTGGAGGATGCAGGGCTTAGAGAGGATCAGTGCTGGAGGATGCAGGGCTTAGAGAGGATCAGTGCTGGAGGATGCAGGGCTTAGAGAGGGTCAGTGCTGGAGGATGCAGGGTTTAGAGAGGGTCAGTGCTGGAGGATGCAGGGCTTAGAGAGGATCAGTGCTGGAGGATGCAGGGCTTAGAGAGGATCAGTGCTGGAGGATGCAGGGCTTAGAGAGGATCAGTGCTGGAGGATGCAGGGCTTAGAGAGGGTCAGTGCTGGAGGATGTAGGGCTTAGAGAGGATCAGTGCTGGAGGATGCAGGGCTTAGAGAGGATCAGTGCTGGAGGATGCAGGGCTTAGAGAGGATCAGTGCTGGAGGATGCAGGGCTTAGAGAGGGTCAGTGCTGGAGGATATAGGGCTTAGAGAAGATCAGTGCTGGAGGATGCAGGGCTTAGAGAGGATCAGTGCTGGAGGATGCAGGGTTTAGAGAGGGTCAGTGCTGGAGGATGCAGGGCTTAGTGAAGGTCAGTGCTGGAGGATGCAGGGCTTAGAGAGGATCAGTGCTGGAGGATGCAGGGCTTAGAGAGGATCAGTGCTGGAGGATGCAGGGCTTAGAGAGGGTCAGTGCTGGAGGATGCAGGGCTTAGAGAGGGTCAGTGCTGGAGGATGTAGGGCTTAGAGAGGATCAGTGCTGGAGGATGCAGGGCTTAGCGAGGGTCAGTGCTGGAGGATGCAGGGCTTAGAGAGGGTCAGTGCTGGAGGATGCAGGGCTTAGAGAGGAGGGCTCAGGCACATGTGTGCAACCACTGCCCTAGCAACGGACCTGAAATCCCCTGCTCCTAGGAAGTATCGTCTGATGAAGAAATCCAGCTGCCTGCAGAAAGGGGTGAGTATTTAGGTGCATGCTCAATATGTAAAGTGTGCATATGTGCAAGTCATGTGTCTGTAGTTTGAATATATGTATATATACATACTGTGTATATATATCTATTTATATATATATATGCACCTTATGTGTCTGTATATGTAGTGTGTGTATGTATATATATATATATATATATATATACACACATACATACACTGTATGTGTGTGTACTGTATGTACTGTAATGCTGCAGAATCACGACCCCCCAGGCTGCCCACCCTTAATTTCTGTAACTTGCATTTTACTGCCCTGTGTTGCAGTTTTGTGGAAACAAAAGTCTATTTTTAAAGGGAACTTGTCACTAGTGTTTGAGTCTTTCAACAAATGCTGCCACGTTTATATCCTCTGTGCTGCATTACACCGACATGTATATTGACTCCTGACCCCCTGTTTACCCCCAAACAAAACATTTGAGTTGCTCCCACACTTTATTTAAGTGAGGCTGGTCGGGCGTCATCTCTGTGGTCTGTGCGCCTCCTTTCTGCTCCTAAACGTTGTCCTTTGGCTCTGATAAATATGGATGACTTGTCATCCACATAGCACAACAAAATCTTACGCCTGCACAGTAGCATCGCCGTCCCGCGCAGGCGCACTTTCACCGATGCTGGAATTACATCTTTTGCCACATATCCAATAATGTGCCTTGCTCCACCCGCAGAGCAAAGTGGACGGGTCGGCGATGCTACTGCACAGGCACAAGATTTTTTTGCACTATGTAGATGACGCAGGACGAGTCATCCACACCAATCAGAGCCGGAGGACTGTGATTAGGAGCAGAGAGGAGGCGCACACACCAGATGGTTTTGGGGCTATACAGGGCTCAATATACACATTCGTGTAATGCAGCACAGAGCAGATAAAAGTGGTGACATTTGTTGAGGGACTCAAAAACTGGTGACAGGTTCCCTTTAAACTTCTAAATAGCTTTAAACACCTTTTTTTCTTTTCAATCTGCTTTTTTTGTGGGGTAGGTGGGTTGGTCCTATGCCTCCATCTACCTTTTTCTTAAAATGACGCATCCTTTTAAAATGCAGCAATTTTCACATAATTTAAGTGTGATTTGGTTTTGTTCTCATAGCAATATACCTGCCCTATTGAGGGCAGAGCAAAGTACTGCAGTGCACAGGTGCTGGGAAAGGTCAGAGAAGCCCAGCACCTGCGCACTGCAGTACTTTGCTCTGCCCTCAACAGGGAGATAAAGTACGCCTGGCAGGAGCCGCAACAGGAAGCAAAGAAGAGGGCGTCATTGCATGAAGATAGGAGGCGCCGGACCGGACCGCAACACCCATTGGACCGGACTGCATTGGGACCACCCCTGGGTGAGTATAATCTAACTTTTTTTCTTATCTTTCAGGATACATGGGGGGGTGGGCTTATCTACAGCATTACAGAACAGAATGCTGTAGATAAGCCCTTGATGGTGGTGGCCGCAGCTTACAGGCCAAAAATGGGGTGACAGATTCCCTTTAAACTATCTAGAGAGCAAGATTACAGAAGTTACAAGATGTGGGCCTGTGTTCTTAAAAATGCCAGGGCTAAATTTCAGTCCCAGTCCGGCCCTGGATGCATGCTTAGTAGAGTAGAGACTAGCCCGGCCCCTGAAATGAAGGTCACTGATGATTCTTTGGCTCCGGGAGGAGGCAGAGGCTGTGACAGTAACTACAGCCTCTGCTCCCTGATGAAGTTTCTTTTGAGACTAACAGCATGCACTGGGATTTTCAAATAAAATGTCCTAAAAAGCAATTGGCAATTAAAAAAAAAAAAGCAGTTAGATAGTGGTGTAATGGAATGGTATTTTTGAATTAAATGATATAACAAATAAATTAGATTAAATAGATAGGTATTTAGGATGTATATTATTTTGTGTTTCAGACCACCCTTTATAATTTTTTTTACACCTTTCACCCTCCTATCATATGGGCTGTAGTATAGTGATGAGGAAAAATGGACCTTTGCTAATATACTATCTGTAAAGTCACTCTGATAGAATGGAGCTTCCTTTAATACTTTTTGCCATTGCAAAATATGTGTTTTGGATCTAGCCTGAATCCTTCTTCAATTGCAAACACAATGATACATGTATAGCATAATGCATACACAATATTTAGTGATGAGCGAATAAGCTTGTTACTCGAGATTTCTCGAGCATGCTCGGGGGTCCTCTGAGTATGTTTTAGTGCTCAGAGATTTCGTTTTTCTTGCTGCAGCTGAATGATTAACATCTGTTAGCCAGCATAAGTACATGTTGGGGTTGCCTGGTTGCTAGGGAATCCCCACATGCAGTGGCGTAGGAAGGGTGGTGCGTGGGGGGGGGCGGCCGGCGCTGCAGGAGGAGGAAGAAAAAAAAAAGACGCGGGCCCTTTAAATCTTCGGGTGGCGCCGTCCGCCGCCACGACCAGGCTCAATCCAACCCCCGGCCCCCCGGCCCCCGCTCTAATACTCACCTCTCCTGGTTCCTGCGGCAGCTGCAGCGTCTTCAGCGCCCTCTGACTCTGCGACGTCTCAGGGCAGAGGGCGCGATGACGTCATCACTGTGCGCGCCGCTCAGCCTCTCTGTCCTGAGCGTTGCAGAGCCGGAGAGACGCTGACTGGCTGCACCGGACCTGCGCTAGGAACGGGAGAGGTGAGGATTTTACTTTTTTTTTCTTTATGTCTGACTCTGTCTGGGGGCAATGCTGGACACACTGGGGCAATACTGGAGACCATGGGGCAGATTGCTGGACACACCGGGGCAATACTGGAGACCATGGGGCAGAATGCTGGACACACTGGGGCAATACTGGAGACCATGGGGCAGATTGCTGGACACACCGGGGCAATACTGGAGACCATGGGGCAGAATGCTGGACACACTGGGGCAATACTGGAGACCATGGGGCAGAATGCTGGACACACTGGGGCAATACAGGAGACCATGGGGCAGATCGCTGGACACACTGGGGCAATACTGGAGACCCTGGGGCAGATTTCTGGACACATTGAGGCAATGCTGGAGACACTGGGGCAGAATGCTGGACACACTGGGGCAGATTTCTGGACATACTGGGGCAATGCTGGAGACCATGGGGCAGATTTCTGGACACTGGGGCAGATTGCTGGACAGGCTGGGGCAATGCTGTGCACGCTGGGGCAGATTGCTGTGCACGCTGGGGCAGATTGCTGTGCACACTGGGGCAGATTGCTGTGCACACTGGGGCAGATTGCTGTGCACACTGGGGCAGATTGCTGTGCACACTGGAGCAGATTGCTGTGCACACTGGGGCAGATTGCTGTGCAGACTGGGGGCAATGCTGGACATACTGGGGGCAATGCTGGAGACCCTGGGGCAGATTGCTGGACACACTGGGACAATGCTGGACACTGGGACAGATTGCTGGACACACTGGGGGCAATGCTGGACACACTGGGGCAATGCTGGACACACTGGGGCAATACTGGAGACCCTGGGGCAGATTTCTGGACACATTGAGGCAATGCTGGAGACCCTGGGGCAGATTTCTGGACACACTGGGGCAGATTTCTGGATATACTGGGACAATGCTGGAGATGCTGGGGCAGATTTCTGGACACTGGGGCAATGCTGGACACTGGGGCAGATTGCTGGACACGCTGGGGCAATGCTGGACACTGGGGCAGATTGCTGTGCACACTGTGGCAGATTAATGTGCACACTGTGGCAGATTGCTGTGCACACTGGGGCAGATTGCTGTGCACACTGGGGCAGATTGCTGTGCACACTGGGGCAGATTGCTGTGCACACTGGGGCAATGCTGGAGACCCTGGGGCAGATTTCTGGACACACTGGGGCAATGCTGGACACTGGGGCAGATTGCTGGACACACTGGGGGTAATATGCTGGACACACTGGGGCAATGCTGGACAACATGGGGGTAATATGCTGGACACACTGGGGCAGATTGCTGGACACACTAGGGGCAGGACTTGAGGCATGGGCAGAATGTAGATACGGGGCATGATTGGAGACACGGGGCAGGATTGGATCATGGGGCAGGACGGATACGATGGAGGCTGGTGGGGCAGGATGGGGAGATCATATGGGGTAGAATGGATACTCATGAGGGCAGGATGCGAGAACATATGGCTGGAGCCAGGAATGAGATAAACGGGGCCAGGGTGGGGAATAGTATTACCATAGGGGCTAATTAAGGGATATTATTACTGCAGTGATGTATTTATTTTATTTTTTGAGTATACTTGGTAATATGTGGTCTGGAAATGGTGTTGTGGTATTTGTCCCTTGTGTGTAGTATTATTCGGTCACTATGTGGTCTGGTCATGGTGTGGTGGTATTAAGTCACAGGTTTGGCATGTGGGGGTGACACCGTTAGGCCCAGTTTAAGTTCTACAAAACAGGAAAACCAATTTTGATAACCTTTGTGTGTATTGAGCCGGGGGAGGGGGAGGGGGGGGGGGGCGCCAAACTCGGGAACAGCCCCGGGCGGCAAAAGCTCTAGCTACGCCTCTGCCCACATGTACTTACGCTGGCTAACAGATGTACAGTAAATCATTCAGCTGCGGCAAGAAAAACTAAATCTCCGAGCAATAAAAAATACTCGGAGGACCCCCGAGCATGCTTGAGAAATCTCGAGTAATGAGTATATTCGCTCATCACTAAAAACATTTAAACAGTTAACGCCTTTACACCCCATGTCTTTTTCATCTTCATGACCAGGCCAAATTTTACAATTCTGACCAGTGTCAATTTAAGTGTTAATAACTCTGGAACATTTCAATAGATCCCACTGATTCTGGGATTGTTTTTTTTGTGACATATTGCACTGCATGATGGTAGTAAAATTTGTTCAATATGACTTTTTGTGAGAAAAAATTGAAAATGTGGACATTTTTAAATTTTCAAACTTTTAATTTTTATGCCCTTAAACCAGAAAGTTATGTCACATAAAATAGTTAATAAATAACATTTCTCGCATTTCTACTTTATATCAGCAACAATTTTTAAAGATAATATTTTTTTGTTAGGAAGTTAGAAGGGTTAAAAGTTGACCAGCAATTTTTCCAGCAAAATTTTTAGGGACCACATGACATTTGATGTTACTTTGAGGGGTCTATATGACAGAAAATACCAAAAAGTGATACCAAAAGTGCATGCCTCAAGGTGCTCAAAACCACATTAAAGAAGTTTATTAACGCTTCAGGTGCTTCAGAGGAATTAATGGAATGTGGAAGGAAAAAATGAAGATTTAACCTATTTTCACAAAAGTTTTACTTTGGACCCAATTTCTTCTTTTCATGAAGGTTACAGAAAAAATGAACCCCCAAGTTTGTTGTGCAATTTCTCCTGATCACACTGATATGCAGTATGTGGGGGAAACTACTGTTTGGACACATGGCATGGCTCGGAAGTGAAGGAGCACCATTTGACTTTTTGAATGCAAAATTGACTTGAATAATTAACGGGCACCATGTCGCATTTGGAGAGCCTCTGATTTAGCGAAATAGTGGAATACCCCCACAATTGACACCATTTTGGACACTAGACCCCTCAAGAAATGTATCTAGATGAGTGGTTAGCGTCAGAATGGAAAGAGCCCCATTTGACTAATTGGCAGAAAAACTTGCTGGAATCATTAACCATGTCACGTTTGGAGAGCCCCTGATGTGACTAAACAGTGGACACCCCAAAAAAATGTCCCAATTTTGGAAAGTAGACCTCTCAAAGAATGTCTCTAGATTGTGGTGAGCACCTTAAACCCCCAGGTTATTCACAGAACTTTATAATGTTGAGCTGTGATAATAAAAAAAATCATACTTTTCCCACAAAAATGTTTTTTTTAACCCCAAATTTTGCAGTTTCACAAGGGTAACAGGAGAAATTGCAAAAAAGGGCAATGTTCCAGCTCCTTTGAGAAAAGTTCAAAACATCCTTTATTGGAATCTTGTTAATAAACATATAAATGCTCCTGTAAGGATAAGGTGGCAGGCGACAACAAGCGACACGTTTTGATCACATCAGTGTACCATACAATTTCTCCTAAATACGGCAATACCCCATATGTGGGGAAACTACTGTTTTCATGCACGGCAGAGCTCAGAAAGGAAGGAGCATCTTTTGACTTTTGGAGCACAAAATTGGCTGGAATCATTAGCGGAAGTCATATTGCATTTTGAGAGCTCCTGATGTGCCTAAACCAGAGGTCTCAAACTGCATTCGTCAAGGGCTGCAAACCAGTCATGTTTTCAGGATTTCCTTGTACTGCACATGTGATAATTTAAGCACCGACACACAATGATTACAGCACCTTGGGCAATGCTAAGGAAAACTTGAAAACATGCACGGTTTGCAGCCCTCGAGGAATGCAGCTTGAGACCCCTGGCCTAAACAGTGGAAATCCCAACAAGTAACCCCATTTTGGAATCTATGCCCTTCAAGGAATGTATCTAGATGTGTGGTGGGCACCCTGGACCTCAGGTGCTTCAGAGAAGTTTATATAATAAAGATGTAAAAAAAAAAAATTACATTTTTTCTCCAAAAATGTTCTTTTAGCCCCCAATTTTTTTTATTTTCACAAGGGTATCAGGAAAAATTGGAATTTAAAATGTGTTGTGCAATTTCCCCTGAGTATGTCAATACCCCAGATGTGTGGTAAAACTGTGGTTTGAGTGGATGGCATGGCTCAGGAAGGAAGGAGTGACGTTTTGGAATGCAAACTTTGATGATATGGTCTGCAGGTGTCATATCGCCATATGGAGAGCTCCTGATGTTTGGTGAGTACGTTAAATCAACAGGTACTTCACAGAATTTTACAACATTGATCTGTGAAAATGAAAAAAAAAAAAAAAATAACCACAAAATGTTGTTTTAGCCTCTAATTTTCTCATTTTCACAAGGATAGCAGGAGAAAATGGACTCTCAAATTTGTTGTGCAATTTTTTTTCATGAGTACAACGATGCCCCTTATTTAGTTGAAAACTATTTTTGAGGAACAGCGCAAAGCTCAGAAGGGAGGAAGCGCCATATTGAAGTTCAGATTTTGCTGGACAGGACATAGTTGTGCCATGTCACACTAGCAGAGCTTTTGAGGTGCCAGAACAGCAGAAAGCCCCCATATGTGAACTCATTTTAGAAACTACATCCCACAATAAATTCAGCTAGAGGTGACGTGATCATATTGATGCCAATGTTGGCAGATATGCAACAGATACAGACTTATTTGTGTGCAGGAAGAGTTTACATTTTTCTGACAGTAGATGGCGATGTTGTTATTGTCATATGCTTATTTGAATGTAATGCATATACTTGTACTTTGGTTTGACTTTCTCTCTGGTAAAAGGTCATTTAGACTTCCTGTTATGCTGTAATAAGAAGCTGATGCATGCACCTCATGTTCTGTGAAAATAAAAGCTGAATTACCCCATATTATCTACTCTCACAAGTTTCTTCTGCGACCAAACTATGCAACAGGTTATGGGCCTAGCATAGAAGACAAAAGGACTTGGTTAATGCCAAAGAATACTTCAGAGCAATTCTCTCCAAACAAGTAAGACCAATAAGTTAAAGGGAACCTGTCACCCCCAAAATCGCAGGTGAGGTAAGCCCACCGGCATCAGGGGCTTATCTACAGCATTCTGGAATGCTGTAGATAAGCCCCCGATGTAACCTAAAAGATGAGAAAAAGACGTTAGATTATACTCACCCAGGAGCGGTCCCGCTGTTGGTCAGGGTCCAGTGCCTCCCATCTTCATCAGATGACGTCCTCTTCGAGTCTTCATGCCGCGGCTCCGGCGCAGGCATACTTTGCCTGCCCTGTTGAGGGCAGAGCAAAGTACAGCAGTGCGCAGGCGCCGGGCCTCTCTGACCTTTCCCGGCGCCTGCGCAATCCAGTACTTTACTCTGCCCTCAACAGGGCAGGCAAAGTACGCATGCGCCGGAGCTGCGGCGTGAAGACCCGAAGAGGACGTCATCGTAAGAAGATGGGAGGCACCGGACCCGGACCAACAGCGGGTGAGTATAATATAACGTCTTTTCTCATCTTTTAGGTTACATCGGGGGCTTATCTACAGCATTCCAGAATGCTGCAGATAAGCCCCTGATGCCGGTGAGCTTACCTCACCCGCGATTTTGGGGGTGACAGGTTCCCTTTAAAGATAAGCAGCAGTTTAGAGCTGAGACTCACAGTAGCTAAGCTGAACAATGATAACTATAAGTTATGGAAGTTCAAAGTGGAGATGTTATTGTCTAAAGATGATTTATAGGAGGTAATCACTACAGACAGACCCAATGATAATAGTAAGACATGAGATAAGAAAAACAGACAAGCAAGAGCTACTATCAGCTGGAGGATGATCCATTAACCCACCTAAGGAATGAAAATTCAACAAAGGGAATGTGGGAAGCATTGGGAAAGTTACATGAAAGATCCAGCTTAAATCAGAAACTGTTCCTGCTAAGAAAACTTTAGAAGATGAGATCAAGTGCAAGGAAAGACATGCAAAAGCATATAAACTCCATGATGTAGTTGGTAAAACAGCTGAAATCAGTCGATGAAGACATTAAGGAAAGCCATATACTGTAGCAGCAATATTGATGGCAGTTTGCCAGATACAGTTAGGGCCAGAAATATTTGGACAGTGACACAATTTTCGCGAGTTGGGCTCTGCATGCCATCACATTGGATTTGAAATGAAACCTCTACAACAGAATTCAAGTGCAGATTGTAACGTTTAATTTGAAGGGTTGAACAAAAATATCTGATAGAAAATGTAGGAATTGTACACATTTCTTTACAAACACTCCACATTTTAGGAGGTCAAAAGTAATTGGACAAATAAACATATCCCAAACAAAATATTTTTATTTTCAATATTTTGTTGCAAATCCTTTGGAGGCAATCACTGCCTTAAGTCTGGAACCCATGGACATCACCAAACGCTGGGTTTCCTCCTTCTTAATGCTTTGCCAGGCCTTTACAGCCGCAGCCTTCAGGTCTTGCTTGTTTGTGGGTCTTTCCGTCTTAAGTCTGGATTTGAGCAAGTGAAATGCATGCTCAATTGGGTTTAGATCTGGAAATTGACTTGGCCATTGCAGAATGTTCCACTTTTTGGCACTCATGAACGCCTGGGTAGCTTTGGCTGTATGCTTGGGGTAATTGTCCATCTGTACTATGAAGCGCCGTCCAATCAACTTTGCAGCATTTGGCTGAATCTGGGCTGAAAGTATATCCCGGTACACTTCAGAATTCATCCGGCTACTCTTGTCTGCTCTTATGTCATCAATAAACACAAGTGACCCAGTGCCATTGAAAGCCATGCATGCCCATGCCATCACGTTGCCTCCACCATGTTTTACAGAGGATGTGGTGTGCCTTGGATCATGTGCCGTTCCCTTTCTTCTCCAAACTTTTTTCTTCCCATCATTCTGGTACAGGTTGATCTTTGTCTCATCTGTCCATAGAATACTTTTCCAGAACTGAGCTGGCTTCTTGAGGTGTTTTTCTGCAAATTTAACTCTGGCCTGTCTATTTTTGTTATTGATGAATGGTTTGCATCTAGATGTGAACCCTTTGTATTTACTGTCATGGAGTTTTCTCTTTACTGTTGACTTAGAGACAGATACACCTACTTCACTGAGAGTGTTCTGGACTTCAGTTGATGTTGTGAATGGGTTCTTCTTCACCAAATTAAGTATGCGGCGATCATCCACCACTGTTGTCATCCGTGGACGCCCAGGCCTTTTTGAGTTCCCAAGCTCACCAGTCAATTCCTTTTTTCTCAGAATGTACCCAACTGTTGATTTTGCTACTCCAAGCATGTCTGCTATCTCTCTGATGGTTTTTTTCTTTTTTTTTTCAGCCTCAGGATGTTCTGCTTCACCTCAATTGAGAGTTCCTTTGACCGCATGTTGTCTGCTCACAGCAACAGCTTCCAAATGCAAAACCACACACCTGGAATCCACCCCTGACCTTTTAACTACTTCATTGATTACAGGTTAACGAGGGAGACGCCTTCAGAGTTAATTGCAGCCCTTAGAGTCCATTGTCCAATTACTTTTGGTCCCTTGAAAAAGAGGACGCTATGCATTACAGAGCTATGATTCCTAAACCCTTTCTCCGATTTGGATGTGGAAACTATCATATTGCAGCTGGGAGTGTGCACTTTCAGCCCATATTATATATATAATTGTATTTCTGAACATGTTTTTGTAAACAGCTAAAATAACAAAACTTGTGTCACTGTCCAAATATTTCTGGCCCTAACTGTATATACACTGCTCTGATAAATGCACTAGAGACAAGACCTAAGGCAGGCATTACACTAGAGGTTGTAAAGACCAGACTTAAGGTACCGTCACATTAAGCGACACTGCAGCGATATAGACAATGAGCTGATTGCTGCAGCGTCGCTGTTTAGGTCGCTAGGAGACGTCAAACACGGCAACAGCAGAACGATGCAGGAGCGATCCAGTGATGTACTTATCGTTCTCGCTGGTTGTTAGGTCCATGAAAAAACATTGCAGGCATCGTTGCTTTTGCTGTCAAACATGACGAATCATGCCGACCTGACGACCAAATAAAGGTCCGGACTTCTAGCTACGACCAGCGATGTCACAGCGGGATCCTGATCGCTGCTGCGTGTCAAACACAACGATATCGCTATCCAGGACAGTGCAATGTCACGGATCGTTGTCGTTCTCGTTGTAAAGTTGCTCAGTGTGAAGGTACCTTTATAGATGAATATCACAGAAGGAATGAGCAAACAAACAATTCCACTGAAAGGGATAGTGAAAATGCAATTAAAGCCACAGACAAGAAGCTCCATAATACAGAGACAAGAGAATGTTTCAGATGTAAGGAAAAGGGACATTTAAAGAAAAACTGTACTATATGGAAAGCAGAACAAAAGAAATTACACCAAAAGGAGAATAAACAGAAAGTAAAAAGCAACATTTCGAACCCACATGCAGATCACTGGAATGGTACATTTAAAGTAACTGATAAAGAGGCATTGTCAGGCTGGTTTATTGACTCAGGAGCAACAAGTTATAATGACTAGTGATAAATGCATCTTTACTGAACTTGATGAAAATAAGAAGAAAGCAATTTATCTTGCAGATGGGAGTAAAATAACCGCAGAAGGTATTGTACATGGAATGCTAATCTGTCCTTATAGATTTGGACATAATTCAAAATTACTATTAAAGGATGTGTTATATGTTCCAGGACTAGAAGGGGGATTGTTATCCGTAAAGCGTCTGACAGCCAAAAGACTTACTGTAAAATTCAAAGATGATAATTGTGCAATCCTAGTGGGAGATAAGTTAATATTTAATATCAAAGCAGGTGAACAATTATATAATATAGACACAATAAACGAACAGTTAAAGTTATGTACACATGATCACAAGAATTGTATTCACATGTGGCATAGACGTCTAGGAAACAGAGATCCCGAGAGTATAATGGCATTACAAAAGAAGAATTTGACAAAAGACCTATTGATATCTGATTGCTCAATTACCATAAAATGTGAATGCTGTACAAAATATAAAGCTACAAGATTATCTATACCTAAAGGGAAAAAATGGGCTAAACGTGGATTTATTTTGTGCTGCTGAATAACTGAAGATCCTAGTGTGTTAAAATGAAATGTGGTTTTATTTAACGCGTTTCGAAGTACTGTGACTTATTCATCAGGAATTACCACAAATGTACAGATACAGACACTTCAGAGCTTTATATAGAAAAAAATTCTAATTTCGGCACCAATGTGATCATCTGACAGACAATGTCAGAGTACAAAGACAAAAAAAACATGATATGTACACATTCCAAATAGAAAGAGAAAAATTACATTATTTTTATGTGATATTAATATGAACATAAAATAAAGAATGAAGAAAAAAAAAAAATATATATCATGGAAAAAACGGGACAAGAACTCGCTGCCTCAAAATGAACTAAACACACGTGTCCTATCCTGATGCAGCTACACCTGAACCAAACTAACTGACGATTTCTCCCATTCAAAAATGACTAAATCATGAATATATACAGTATGTAAATTTTTATAATAAATTTAAAAACATTATAATATATATGTATATATATATATATATATACATATATACAGTGGGGCAAAAAAGTATTTAGTCAGTCAGCAATAGTGCAAGTTCCACCACTTAAAAAGATGAGAGGCGTCTGTAATTTACATCATAGGTAGACCTCAACTATGGGAGACAAACTGAGAAAAAAAAATCCAGAAAATCACATTGTCTGTTCTTTTAACATTTTATTTGCATATTATGGTGGAAAATAAGTATTTGGTCAGAAACAAACAATCAAGATTTCTGGTTCTCACAGACCTGTAACTTCTTCTTTAAGAGTCTCCTCTTTCCTCCACTCATTACCTGTAGTAATGGCACCTGTTTAAACTTGTTATCAGTATAAAAAGACACCTGTGCACACCCTAAAACAGTCTGACTCCAAACTCCACTATGGTGAAGACCAAAGAGCTGTCAAAGGACACCAGAAACAAAATTGTAGCCCTGCACCAGGCTGGGAAGACTGAATCTGCAATAGCCAACCAGCTTGGAGTGAAGAAATCAACAGTGGGAGCAATAATTAGAAAATGGAAGACATACAAGACCACTGATAATCTCCCTCGATCTGGGGCTCCACGCAAAATCCCACTCCGTGGGGTCAGAATGATCACAAGAACGGTGAGCAAAAATCCCAGAACCACGCAGGGGGACCTAGTGAATGAACTGCAGAGAGCTGGGACCAATGTAACAAGGCCTACCATAAGTAACACACTACGCCACCATGGACTCAGATCCTGCAGTGCCAGACGTGTCCCACTGCTTAAGCCAGTACATGTCCGGGCCCGTCTGAAGTTTGCTAGAGAGCATTTGGATGATCCAGAGGAGTTTTGGGAGAATGTCCTATGGTCTGAGGAAACCAAACTGGAACTGTTTGGTAGAAACACAACTTGTTGTGTTTGGAGGAAAAAGAATACTGAGTTGCATCCATCAAACACCATACCTACTGTAAAGCATGGTGGTGGAAACATCATGCTTTGGGTCTGTTTCTCTGCAAAGGGGCCAGGACGACTGATCCGGGTACATGAAAGAATGAATGGGGCCATGTATCGTGAGATTTTGAGTGCAAACCTCCTTCCATCAGCAAGGGCATTGAAGATGAAACGTGGCTGGGTCTTTCAACATGACAATGATCCAAAGCACACCGCCAGGGCAACGAAGGAGTGGCTTCGTAAGAAGCATTTCAAGGTCCTGGAGTGGCCTAGCCAGTCTCCAGATCTCAACCCTATAGAAAACCTTTGGAGGGAGTTGAAAGTCCGTGTTGCCAAGCGAAAAGCCAAAAACATCTCTGCTCTAGAGGAGATCTGCATGGAGGAATGGGCCAACATACCAACAACAGTGTGTGGCAACCTTGTGAAGACTTACAGAAAACGTTTGACCTCTGTCATTGCCAACAAAGGATATATTACAAAGTATTGAGATGAAATTTTGTTTCTGACCAAATACTTATTTTCCACCATAATATGCAAATAAAATGTTAAAAAAAACAGACAATGTGATTTTCTAGATTTTTTTTCTCAGTTTGTCTCCCATAGTTGAGGTCTACCTATGATGTAAATTACAGATGCATCTCATCTTTTTAAGTGGTGGAACTTGCACTATTGCTGACTGACTAAATACTTTTTTGCCCCACTGTATATATATATAATTTAATTAATAACCTATAATTATTAAATCATTAATTTATTCCAGAGGAAAAAAAGAGAATGAGGTTGTGTAGCTAGACACTCTCAAGAAGCCATGTGTGTTCAGTTCATTTTGAGGCAGCGAGTTCTTGTCCCGTTTTTTCCATGATATATATATTTTTTTCTTGATTCTTTATTTCATGTTCATATTTTCCTCTGTAAATACAAACAAAAGAAGTAATTTAATATCACACAATAATGTGATTTTTCTCTTTCTATTTCTCATATGTACATATCATGCTTTTTTCTCTTTGAACTCTGACATTGTCAGGTGATCACATTAGTGCCGAAATTTGAATCTTTTTTCTATTTAAAGCTCTGAAGTGTCTGTATCTGCACATTTGTGGTATTTCCTGATTAAGTAGTCTCAGTATTTCTAAACACGTTGAATAAAACCACATTTCATTTTAACGCACTTGTATATTAAGTTATTCAGCAGCGCAGAATAAATCCACGTTTATCCCATTTTTTTCTACAGCTTGCCACTCAATGAACCTGTGGATCTTCTGCAGCGATTAATCCTATAAGCTCAATCATAGCTCCATCCAGTGAGTACAATTTACTCGTATCAAACTATTTGTGTCTTGGATAAGACCCTATTTGCGCTATTTTCAGCAGCACCTATTTTATTCCTAAAAAGAGACAAAAAGCGCAAGACCACTTGACTTGATACATACTGAAGTATGTGGACCCATAAAAGTGACCACATCAGGAAGTAATAAATATATGGTGACCTTCATAGATGACTACTCATGATACACAGTCACGTACTTGATAAAATTAGAAGACTATGTGACAAAGTCAAATAACAAGTTTCAGAGGAAGCCAATCATCATTAGACATGATAATGGAGGTCAATTTAGAGGACACCAATTAGAAACTACATAAGCCAGAATGGAATAGAGCATCAAAAGACTGTTCCATACACACCTGAACTGAACAGGGGAGCAGAAAGGAAAAACAGAACTCTGACTGAAATGATAAGATGTATGCTAACAGACTCCAAACTACCAGAGAAATACTGGTGTGAAGCAGCAATGACAGCTACTTATCTGCAAAACAGACTTTTTTCAAGAAACCTGAAAAAAAAAAACATGAACTTTGACAAGGTAAGAAACAATGTGTAAATCATTTAAGAGTTTTTGGTTGCAAAGTTTTTGTGTTTATTCCAGAAGAAAAATGTTCAAAACTTCAAAACTGAGCCATTGAAGGAATATTTGTGGCATTTAGTGACAATTGCAAAGGATACAGAATCCTAGATCCCAAGAAAGACAGAATCACAGTGAGTAACAGTGACATTCATTGAAGATCTAAATGATGACATTATGACATCACTGGGAATGAAAAATGAGAGTAACGACAGTGATATAACTGCAAGAACATCGGAGAAAGAAGTGGAAATCAATGAAAATCAAAAAACTGAAAGTCAAGAGATACAGCTCCATACAGACACAGAATCAAGACGCTCAATAAGAGAAAACAAGGGAACACCACCTCAATGTCTTTCATACAAGGCAAGTATAAATAAAATTTATGAACCTACATCTTGGGAGGACATATCTCAATTTTCAGAAGAAGAGGCCAACTAATGGACAAAGGCTGCAGAAACAGAAATAAAATCCATGCATGATTCAAAGACATGGACACTGACAGAACTACCAAAAGAAAAAAAGACTATAGGATGTAAATGGGGTTTTTAAAGAAAAATACCAAGCAGACGGCACAGCTGATCGATACCGAGCAAGACTCATAGGTAAAGGCTATTCTCAGAAATATGGAGACGACTATGAAGAGACATTTGCTCCAGTTGTCAAACACACCACAATCAGAAATTTGTTTGCAGTTGCAGCAACTAAACAAAAGCAGTTGAAACATCTGGATGTGTAGGCAGCATATCAGAATAGAGACTAAAGGTACCGTCACACTAGACGATATCGCTAGCGATCCATGACGTTGCAGCGTCCTGGCTAGTGATATCGTCCAGTGTGACAGGCAGCAGCGATCAGGCCCCTGCTGTGATATCGCTGGTCGGGGAAGAAAGTCCAGAACTTTGTTTCGTCACTGGATCTCCCGCTGACATCGCTGAATCGGCGTGTGTGACGCCGATTCAGCGATGTCTTCGCTGGTAACCAGGGTAAACATCGGGTTACTAAGCGCAGGGCCGCGCTTAGTAACCCGATGTTTACCCTGGTTACCATCGTTAAAGTAAAAAAAACAACCACTACATACTTACCTACCGCTGTCTGTCCCCGGCGCTGTGCTTCTCTGTACTGGCTGTGAGCACAGCGGCCGGAAAGCACAGCGGTGACGTCACCGCTCTGCTTTCCGGCTGCCCGGCGCTCACAGCCAGAGCAGAGAAGCACAGCGCCGGGGACAGACAGCGGTAGGTAAGTATGTAGTGGTTGTTTTTTTTACTTTAACGATGGTAACCAGGGTAAACATCGGGTTACTAAGCGCGGCCCTGCGCTTAGTAACCCGATGTTTACCCTGGTTACCGGCATCGTTGGTCGCTGGAGAGCGGTCTGTGTGACAGCTCTCCAGCGACCAAACAGCGACGCTGCAGCGATCCGGATCGTTGTCGGTATCGCTGCAGCGTCGCTTAGTGTGACGGTACCTTTAAGAGACGACATTTACATGGAACAACCCCAGGATTCAAGGTAAAAAGGAAACCAAACATGGTTTGTAAGCTACGGAAAAGTATATATGGTTTGAAACAAGCCGCTAAAGCATGGAATGATAAAATCACAGAAGTACTCAAATGAACATTTTCAAAGAAGCAATGCTGATATTTGTCTATATACAAAGAGACTAACAGACAGTGTTAAGAGACTATGTGCTGATATATGTGGACAATATTTTAGTTTGTTTAAAAAAAGAAAGGAATGAAGTGAAGATAGTGAAAACTTTGAATCAACACTTTGAGATCAAAGATCTGAGAAATGTGAAATAGTACCTAGGAATACAGAAAGAAAGAGAAGATGGGAGTTTCCTTCTGAATCAAAATCACATGATTCAAGACGATCAAAACATTTGGATTGAAAGGTGCAAAACCAATAACGTCTCCAATGGAAACCAACTATCTGAAGGAAATAAATAGTGAACAGAATCCATTACCAAATAATATACAATATAGATAGGCAATGGGAAAATTTTTATATCTTGCGACTGTTACAAGGCCATACATTGCAGCAGCAGTAGGAATTTTGAGCAGGAAGGTGTCAAAGCCAAACAAAATAGATTGGAATGCAGTGAAGAGGGTAATCCGTTATTTGAAAGGGACTAGCAGTGTTAAACTGAAACTACCTACAAGTGAGATATGCATTTTAACCGGATACGTTGATGCCGACTGGGCTGGAGATCCAACTGACAAGAAATCTACCAGTAGTTATCTTTTCTTGCTCTCAGGCAGACTTTTTAGTTGGACTAGTAAGAAACAATCTACAGGTCCTTCTCAAAAAATTAGCATATAGTGTTAAATTTCATTATTTACCATAATGTAATGATTACAATTAAACTTTCATATATTATAGATTCATTATCCACCAACTGAAATTTGTCAGGTCTTTTATTGTTTTAATACTGATGATTTTGGCATACAACTCCTGATAACCCAAAAAACCTGTCACAATAAATTAGCATATCAAGAAAAGGTTCTCTAAACGACCTATTACCCTAATCTTCTGAATCAACTAATTAACTCTAAACACATGCAAAAGATACCTGAGGCTTTTATAAACTCCCTGCCGGGTTCATTACTCAAAACCCCCATCATGGGTAAGACTAGCGACCTGACAGATGTCAAAAAGGCCATCATTGACACCCTCAAGCAAGAGGGTAAGACCCAGAAAGAAATTTCTCAACAAATAGGCTGTTCCCAGAGTGCTGTATCAAGGCACCTCAATGGTAAGTCTGTTGGAAGGAAACAATGTGGCAGAAAACGCTGTACAACGAGAAGAGGAGACCGGACCCTGAGGAAGATTGTGGAGAAGGACCGATTCCAGACCTTGGGGAACCTGAGGAAGCAGTGGACTGAGTCTGGTGTGGAAACATCCAGAGCCACCGTGCACAGGCGTGTGCAGGAAATGGGCTACAGGTGCCGCATTCCCCAGGTAAAGCCACTTTTGAACCATAAACAGCGGCAGAAGCGCCTGACCTGGGCTACAGAGAAGCAGCACTGGACTGTTGCTAAGTGGTCCCAAGTACTTTTTTCTGATGAAAGCAAATTTTGCATGTCATTCGGAAATCAAGGTGCCAGAGTCTGGAGGAAGACTGGGGAGAAGGAAATGCCAAAATGCCTGAAGTCCAGTGTCAAGTACCCACAGTCAGTGATGGTGTGGGGTGCCATGTCAGCTGCTGGTGTTGGTCCACTGTGTTTCATCAAGGGCAGGGTCAATGCTTTATGGTGATGAAGATTTCATTTTTTCAGCACGACCTGGCACCTGCTCACAGTGCCAAAACTACTGGTAAATGGTTTACTGACCATGGTATTACTGTGCTCAATTGGCCTGCCAACTCTCCTGACCTGAACCCCATAGAGAATCTGTGGATATTGTGAAGAGAAAGTTGAGAGACGCAAGACCCAACACTCTGGATGAGCTTAAGGCCGCTGTTGAAGCATCCTGGGCCTCCATAACATCTCAGCAGTGTCCCAGGCTGATTGCCTCCATGCCACGCCGCATTGAAGCAGTCATTTCTGCCAAAGGATTCCCGACCAAGTATTGAGTGCATAACTGAACATTATTATTTGATGGTTTTTTTGTTTGTTATTAAAAAACACTTTTATTTGATTGGATGGGTGAAATATGCTAATTTATTGAGACAGGTTTTTTGGGTTATCAGGAGTTGTATGCCAAAATCATCAGTATTAAAACAATAAAAGACCTGACAAATTTCAGTTGGTGGATAATGAATCTATTATATATGAAAGTTTAATTGTAATCATTACATTATGGTAAATAATGAAATTTAACACTATATGCTAATTTTTTGAGAAGGACCTGTATAGTAACACTGTCGACAGAAGCAGAATATGTCGCCGCAGCACATGCCAGTCAAGAAGTTCTATGGTTAGCACAACTGCTAACAGATTTAGGACAACAATAGAGACCAACTAAGATGTATTAGGACAATCAAGGGTGTCTAGTTGTTTCTCGGATGGAACAAATTAATCCAAGAACTAAGCACATTGATGTAAAGATTCACTTCTTGAGAGATCACCAGGAACAAGGAATCCTAAATTTAGAGTACTGCCCAACTGAAGATATGACAGCAGATATTTTCACAAAGGCATTGAATCCTGAAAGACATCTCAGACTGATGAAGAAATTAGGCTTAACTAAATAAGTCCTTACTGTTGAGAAAGGGTGTTGGCAGATATGCAACAGATACAGACTTGTGTGCAGGATGAGTTTACACTTTTCTGACAGTAGATAACGCTGTTGTTACTGTTATATGCTTAGTTGAATGTAATGCATATACTTGTTGTACTTTGGTTTCACTTTCTCTCTGGAAAAAAGGTCCTTTAGACTTCCTGTTATGCTGTATTAAGAAGCTGATGCACGTGCCTCATGTTCTGTGTAGATGAAAGTTAAATTACCGCATATAATCTACTCTCACAAGTTTCTTCTGCAACCAAACTATGCAACAGCCACATGTGCCTCACAGAATTTTATACCATTGAGCAGTGAAGAATGAATAATTACATTTTTACCACTAAAATGTTGTTTCAGCCCCAACTTTTTTCATTTTTCTAAGGGCTGGAAGGGAAAGATGGACCTCAGTTTGCTGTAAAAAATTAAGTTGAGTGTGCTAATACCCTACATATAATCGGAAAATGCTTTTTAGGCATATTGCAAAGCTCAGGAGGGAAGGAGTACCATATTGTAGTGCAGATTTTACTGTTATGGTTTGCTGGTGCCATGACCCACTTAAAGAGCCCCTGAGGTGCCAGAACAGCAAAAAAAATAATAATTGACCCAATTTTGCTAACTGCAACTGAATTCATTTTGGGTGTGCAGTGATTATATTGACATCACATGTGTGTCACAGAATTTGACACTATTTTACAATAAAAAAAATAATTACATTTTTACCACAACAATTTAGTTTTAGCCCCAGATTTTACATTTTTGCATGGGGAAATGGGTAAAAATAGCACCAAAATTGTTCCCACAAATTCTATTGAATGTAGAAATACCCAATATTTGTACAGTTCTGCTTAGCAGTTCTGTCAAGAATAAGGAGGTATGGAGCACTATTTGCCTCCTGGAATGCAGATTTTCCTACTCCACATACAGAGCCCCTAAGTGCTAGAATAGCAGAGTCCCCCTCTCAAGTAAGTGACCCCATTTTGGAAATGTTATCCATTTGTGATTTTATCTGCAGGTGTAGTGATGATTTTTACTCCTTGGGTGTTTTTCAGAAACAAGCAGCAGTGGATGTTGCTGAGTGAAAATTGTGAACTGCCATTGTAGTGCGCAGTATGTTGTAGTCACCACCAGTACATTGTAGTGCCCAGCATGTTGTAATGCCTAGCTTGTACTTCTGGAGGCATGCACCCAAAAATTTGACAAGCTTGCATCGCTACAAAAATTCCAAGCATGTGGACACTAAATGTGGTTTAGGCACATTGAGGCTCAGAAGGAAAGGTGGTATTTGGATTTGGGAGTGCAGAATTTGCTGAATTTTTTTGGGTGGTAATGAGCCATAGTGCTTTTCCAGAGCCTTTGTACTACAAGTTATATGGAAGCCCCCTATATTGTCAGTAACAAAGGGCAGTCCTGAGTGTGGACTTGGTTTTTTTTGTGCACTAATTTGAAGTTTTTGTTGGGAACATTTTACATAACATTTGCAAGATCACATTTATCCTGCTCACTACATTGAGCATTTACTTTGGGGTTTCCATCACAAAACTGTGGCGGACCATGTTTATATGCCCGCCTAAATAGAGAGACACTGCTGGATCACAGGCCAAACAATGTCCATAGTGACTCCATCTGCCTCATTATAGTCAATCTTCCAAAGGGGGTTGGGTCTAAATAACATACAGTTATATCAAAAAGTTTGGGCACCCCTATTAATCTTAAGCTTAATGTTTTATAAAAATTGTTTTTTTTTTGCAACAGCTATTTCAGCTTCATATATCTAATAACTTGGACACAGTAATGTTTCTGCATTGAAATTAGGTTTATTGTACTAACAGAAAATGTGCAATCTGCATTCAAACAACATTTGAAAGGTGCATAAGTATGGGCACCCTTATCATTTTCTTGTATTAAATACTCCTACCTACTTTTTACTGACTTACTAAAGCACTTTTTTTGGTTTTCTAACCTCATTGAGCTTTGAACTTCATAGCCAGGTGTATGCAATCATGAGAAAAGCTACTTAAAGTGGCCACTTGCAAGTTGTTCTCCTGTTTGAATCTCCTCTGAAGAGTGGCATTATGGGCTCCTCAAAACAACTGTCTAATGATCTGAAAACAAAGATTATTCACCATAGTTGTTCAGGGGAAGGATACAAAAAGCTGTCTCAGAGATTTAACCTGTCAATTTCCACTGTGAGGAACATAGTAAGGAAATGGAAGAACACAGGTACAGTTCTTGTTAAGGCCAGAAGTGGCAGGCCAAGAAACACATCAGAAAGGCAGAGAAGATGAATGGTGAGATCAGTCAAGGACAATCCTCAGACCACCTCTAGAGAGCTGTAGCATCATCTTGCTGCAGATGGTGTCACTGTGCATCGGTCAACAAAACACTTTGCACAAGGAGAAGCTGTATGGGAGAGTGATGCGAAAGAAGCCGTTTCTGCAAGCACGCCGAAAACAGAGTCGGCTGAGGTATGCAAAAGCACATTTGGAGAAGAAAATTTCTTTTTAGAAGAAGGTCCTGTGGACTGATGAAACCAAGATTGAGTTGTTTGGTCATACAAAAAGGTGTTATGCATGGCGGCCAAAAAACACAGCATTCCAAGAAAAAGACTTGCTACACACAGTAAAATTTGGTGGAGGTTCCATCATGCTTTGGGGCTGTGTGGCCAATACCAGCATCGGGAATCTTGTTAAAGTTGAGGGACGCATGGATTCCTCTCAGTATCAGCAGATTCTTGACAATAATGTTCATGAATCAGTGACAAAGTTGAAGTTACGCAGGGGATGGATCTTTCAGCAAGACAATGATCCACAACACCGCTCCAAATCTACTCGGGCATTCATGCAGAGGAACAATTACACTGTTCTGGAATGGCCATCCCAGTCCCCAGACCTGAATATCATTGAACATCTGTGGGATCATTTGAAGAGGGCTGTCCATGCTCGGCGACCATCAAACTTAAAGGGAACCTGTCACCCCCAAAATCGCGGGTGAGGTAAGCCCACCGGCATCAGGGGCTTATCTACAGCATTCTGGAATGCTTTAGATAAGCCCCCGATGTAACCTAAAAGATGAGAAAAAGACGTTATATTATACTCACCCAGGGGCGGTCCCGCTGTTGGTCCGGGTCCGGCGCCTCCCATCTTCATCAGATGACGTCCTCTTCGGGTCTTCACGCCGCGGCTCCGGCGCAGGCGTACTTTGCCTGCCCTGTTGAGGCCAGAGCAAAGTACAGCAGTGCGCAGGCGCCGGGCCTCTCTGACCTTTCCCGGGGCCTGCGCAATGCAGTACTTTACTCTGCCCTCATCAGGGCAGGCAAAGTACGCCTGCGCCAGAGCTGCGGCGTGAAGACCCAAAGAGGACGTCATCTGATGCAGATGGGAGGCGCTGGACCAACAGCGGGAACGCCCCTGGGTGAGTATAATATAACGTCTTTTTCTCATGTTTTAGGATACATCGGGGGCTTATCTACAGCATTCCAGAATGCTGTAGATAAGCCCCTGATGCCGGTGAGCTTACCTCACCCGCGATTTTGGGGGTGACAGGTTCCCTTTAGCTGAACTGGAATTGTTTTGTAAAGAGGAATGGTCAAAAATACCTTCATCCAGGATCCAAGAACTCATTAAAAGCTACAGGAAGCGACTAGAGGCTGTTATTTTTGCAAAAGGAGTATCTAGTAAATATTAATGTCACTTTTCTGGTGGGGTGCCCATACTTATGTTTAGTTTGAATGCAGATTGCACATTTTCTGTTAGTACAATAAACCTAATTTCAATGCAGAAACATTACTGTGTTCAACAGTTATTAGATATATGAAACTGAAATAGCTGTTGCAAAAAAAACAAAAAAATTTATATATAAAAATTTTTATAAAACATTAAGCTTAAGATTAATATGGGTGCCCAAACTTTTTTATATAACTGTATTTCAGAGATCTCAGTGTAGAACAGACGATAGATATGCATCGAGCTTTACTCCGATCTTTTGGAAGCAGGATGAAAAAAATCAACAGCAGGTGAAGAATTGGTTTTATTTATTTTTTGTGCAGTCCCTAGTGCGGTGTAAGTGATTAAACAAGTGATTAGTCACAACCCACGGCCAAACAGTGAGTCAGCAACATCAGATGTTCTGGGGTCAATACCAAAAGAGCACATAGTAAACCAAGGGAAAATGCACAATCGTAAGTTAGGGCCCATGCTGGGGTCAGAATACCAGAGAGATAGCGGATAAGGAAAGCAATAACAAATGGCTAGTCTAAACATGGTCCAGAGGTCAGCAGCAGAATATCAGATGCAAAGGGGCAATAACACATGGGAAGTCAGAACACGGTCCAAATGTCAGTAGCAGAAAATCAGAACTTACAGAAAATGGAACGGGTGAACACTCACCAGAGGGCACATGCTTAGGGCAGTCCCACACGTCCAGATAATTCCGGTACCGGAAAAAATCGGACCGGAATTATCCGTGTCCGTGTGCCCCTATGTTTCTGTGGTACATCAGTGTGGCACACGTGTGCCGCCCGTGTGCCCACTGGGTACCACACGCACCGTGCTGGGTACCACACGTACCAGCATCTGGTGCTGAAGCCGCGATTCATATGTTCCCTGCAGCAGCGTTTGCTGCAGGGAAGATATGAATAATAGTGTTTAAAATAAAGATCTATCTGCCTCCCCTATGGGAGGTGGAGCCGCATATTCATTACTGTAATCGGCGGCCCCACGTGACCGCATACAGGAGAAGATGCGGCCAGAACAGGAAGCAGCGACAGCCAACGAGGGAGCCAGGTGAGTATTTTCAGAACAGCGGGGGGGCGCACAGGATTGGCAGATAGATCTTTATTTTAAACACTATTATTCATATCTTCCCTGCAGCAAACGCAGCTGCAGGGAACATATGAATCGCGGCTTCACCACCAGGGGGGGGGGGGGGGGGGACTGTTAACTCACATACCAGAGCTACTGACGTGTGAAATCGGACTTAGAAAAAGTTTTTGACTGTCAGTGATCTGGGCCAGACAGCTCACCTAAATAGCAGGGCAATTAGCAAAAACAGGGAGCACCTGTGGAAATCTCTGCACCTCCCAGTCAGGCCAGTTTCACACGTCAGTGGCTCTGGTACGTGAGGTGTCAGTTTCCTCACGTACCGGAGCCACTGACACACGTAGACACATAAAAATCAATGCATCTTTTCAGATGTCATTGATTTTCTGCGGACCGTGTCTTCGTGTGCCAAACACGGAGACATGTCAGTGTTCGTGGAAGCGCACGGATTACACGGACCCATTAAAGTCAATGGGTCCGTGTAAAACACGTACCGCCGTGATTCATATCTTCTCTCCAGCAGCGTTTGCTGTAGAGAAGATATGAATATTAGTGTTTAAAATGCAGATCCAGGTAACCCCCTGTGTGCCCCCCCAGCTGTGATTAAAATACTCACCTAGCTTCCGGATCCCTTGCCGCAGCGTTCTCTTCTGGCCGCAGCTTCTCCTGTATGCGGTCACGTGGGGCCGCCGATTACAATCATGAATATGCGGCTCCACCTCCCAAAGGGGCGGAGCCGCATGTTCAGTACTGTAAATGAGCGGCCCCACGTGACCGCATACAGGAGAAGCTGCGGCCAGAAGAGGACGCTGCGGCGAGGTATCCGGAAGCTAGGTGAGTATTTTAATCACAGCGGGGGGGGCGCACAGGGGGTGGGAGGGGGGACCTGGATCTGCATTTTAAACACTAATATTCATATCTTCCCTGCAGCAAACGCTGCTGCAGGGAACATATGAATGGGGCTTCAGCACGATGCCGGGGACAGCGCCTGTCTCCGACACGGTGCGTGTGGTACCCAGTGGGCACACGGGCGGCACACGTGTGCCGCACGTGTGCCACACTGATGTGCCACGTGTGCACACGGACACGGATAACTCCAGTACCGCTTTTGTACGGTACTGGAATTATCTGGACGTGTGAAACCGGCATCAGATAGTTCAACCGAGCTGTCAATCAAAGCACTAGCAGCTCAGCGTGCCCCAGCACAGGATAGGATAACAGAGCTGTCTGTCACTGAATACCAGACACTCTGAGCAGAGGAATTGTGACAGCAGCTTTATTCTTCAGGTCAATATGATTTCAGCAATTCCACATTTATATAATTTTTTTAATGTTTTAGTGCTTTTACACAATAACAACTATTTTATAGAAAAAGTAGTTATTTTTGCATCGCTTTATTCCAAAAGCCATAGCTTTATTATTTTACCGCTGATGGAGCTGTCAATTTTTATTTATACTTGTCTTTTTGATTGCATTTTGATCCTCTTTTTGTTTGGCGGTATGATGATAAAGCATTTTTTGCCTCTTTTTTTGTTTCTTTTACAGTGTTCACTGAAGAGGTTAACTAGTGGGATAGTTTTATAGATGGGGTTGTTCCAGACACGACAGTACCAAACGTGTACTTTTTTCTTTTTTTCAGAAAAATATTCATTTATTCAAATTCACTCAAATGCACTCAAGTCAGAGGAGTACCTACGGTTTCAGCTCAGGGAGGGCAAAACATCTGAGTGGGCTCCTAGCCAGGTAACCATGGTTATAGCTATGTTGGTGCCCCCTAATTATGGGTATAGGTGAACCTCAGCAGGTGATCACGCTGTTATTGAAAATAAATCTATATACAAAAGCGAGCACCGATATTACCACCATATGATGACCATATAAGATTACAGTACAGTTACAGATTTTGACTTACAGCTGTAATTTTTCTTATGAAATCGATCATTTTTGCTGTCTTTTCCATCTTGGCCAGACTGACATGACAACTTCTCCAGCTAGGACTCATCTGCAGAAATTACAGCCCAGACACATCTGACTTCTCACATTTCCAACCCCGTCTCCATCTATTCCCAACCTGTACAAACGCCTCATCCTTTCTGATACCCCAAAACTGAGCCACTGCTACTGCTGTATGTGGCCCTATTACTGCGCCTGCTGTGTGGTACAATAACGGCTCCTCTTACCGCCCCATATAGTAATGCCTCCACTGTGCTCCTTACATAGTAATAATGACTCATTTGTGCTGTCAAGATAGTAAAATTGTCCCCTAGTAAATATTAATGCCCTGTTATTGTGCCCTTCACATTTTGTCCCTAGAAAGTAATAGTGCCCCATATGCACCTTTGATGGTCACAATACTCTGAGTGCCAAATAACAATAATGCTTAATTGCCCATTTAACAAATAATAGTGTCTCCTAAGTTCACCTTCTGCTACATACAAGTGGTCTGATCATCGCCAGTATGTAGTAGAGCCAATCAGTCCCATGGAGACTATTGAAGCATGCCAAAAGTAAAAAAAAAATGTTTCTAAATATATAAAAATCACCCCCCTTTAGCCCCGTTCAAAATAAAACAATAAAAAATACACATATTTGGTATCGCCGCGTTCAGAATTGCCCAATCTATCAATAAAAAAGGATTAACCTGATTGCTAAACGGTGTAGTGAGAAAAAAGTAAAAATACCAGAATTTAATTTTTTTTGGGTCGCAGTGACGTTGCATTAACCCCTTTCTGCCATTAGACGTACTATTGCGTCCATGTGGGGTGGGCTTTACTTCCCAAGGACGCAATAGTACGTCATATGCGATCGGCAGCGCTCACGGGGGGAGCGCCGCCGATCGCGGCCGGGTGTCAGCTGTTTATCGCAGCTGACATCCGGCACTATGTGCCAGGAGTGGTCACGGACCGCCCCCGGCACATTAACCCCCGGCACACCGCGATCAAAGATGATCGCGATGTGCCGGCGGTACAGGGAAGCACCGCGCAGGGAGGGGGCTCCCTGCGGGCTTCCCTGAGCCCCCCGCAGCAACGCGATGTGATCGCGTTGCTGCGAGGGTCTCACCTCCCTCCCTGCTCCCTCCAGCCCCGGATCCAAGATGGCCGCGGATCCGGGTCCTGCAGGGAGGGAGGTGGCTTCACAGAGCCTGCTTAGAGCAGGCACTGTGAAGCAGCCTGCACTCCTATCAGATCAGTGATCTGACAGAGTGCTGTGCAAACTGTCAGATCACTGATCTGTGATGTCCCCCCCTGGGACAAAGTAAAAAAGTAAAAAAAAAAAATTTCAAATGTGTAAAAAAAAATAAAAAAAAATATTCCAAAATAATGAAAAAAAAAATAAAAATATTATTCCCATAAATACATTTCTTTATCTAAATAATAAAAAAAAAAACAATAAAAGTACACATATTTAGTATCGCCGCGTCCGTAACGGCCCGACCTATAAAACTGGCCCACTAGTTAACCCCTTCAGTAAACACCGTAAGAAAAAAAAAAAAAAACGAGGCAAAAAACAACGCTTTATTATCATACCGCCAAACAAAAAGTGGAATAACACGCGATCAAAAAGACAGATATAACTAACCATGGTACCGCTGAAAACGTCATCTTGTCCCGCAAAAAACGAGCCGCCATACAGCATCATCAGCAAAAAAATAAAAAAGTTATAGTCCTGAGAATAAAGCGATGCAAAAATAATTATTTTTTCTATAAAATAGTTTTTATCGTATGAAAGCGCCAAAACATAAAAAAATGATATAAATGAGGTGTCGCTGTAATCGTACTGACCCGAAGAATAAAACTGCTTCATCAATTTTACCAAACGCGGAACGGTATAAACGCCTCCCCCAAAAGAAATTCATGAATAGCTGGTTTTTGGTCATTCTGCCTCACAAAAATCGGAATAAAAAGCGATCAAAAAATGTCACGTGCCCGAAAATGTTACCAATAAAAACATCAACTCGTCCCGCAAAAAACAAGACCTCACATGACTCTGTGGACCAGAATATAGAAAAATTATAGCTCTCAAAATGTGGTAACGCAAAAAATATTTTTTGCAATAAAAAGCGTCTTTCAGTGTGTGACGGCTGCCAATCATAAAAATCCACTAAAAAACCCGCTATAAAAGTAAATCAAACCCCCCTTCATCACCCCCTTAGTTAGGGAAAAATTAAAAAAATGTATTTATTTCCATTTTCCCATTAGGGCTAGGGTTAGAGTTAGGGTTAGGGCTAGGGTTAGGGCTAGGGTTAGGGCTAGGGTTAGGGCTAGGGTTAGGGCTAGGGTTAGGGCTAGGGCTAGGGTTAGGGCTAGGGTTAGGATTAGGGTTAGGGCTAGGGTTAGGGCTAGGGCTACAGTTTGGGTTGGGGCTAAAGTTACAGTTAGGGTTTAGATTACATTTACGGTTGGGAATAGGGTTGGGATTAGGGTTAGGGGTGTGTCAGGGTTAGAGGTGTGGTTAGGGTTACTGTTGGGATTAGGGTTAGGGATGTGTTTGGATTAGGGTTTCAGTTATAATTGGGGGGTTTCCACTGTTTAGGCACATCAGGGGCTCTCCAAACGCGACATGGCGTCCGATCTCAATTCCAGCCAATTCTGCGTTGAAAAAGTAAAACAGTGCTTCTTCCCTTCCGAGCTCTCCCGTGTGCCCAAACAGGGGTTTACCCCAACATATGGGGTATCAGCGTACTCAGGACAAATAGGACAACAACTTTTGGGGTCCAATTTCTCCTGCTACCCTTGGGAAAATACAAAACTCGGGGCTAAAACATATTTTTTGTGGGAAAAAAAAAAAGATTTTTTATTTTCACGGCTCTGCGTTATAAACTGTAGTGAAACACTTGGGGGTTCAAAGTTCTCACAACACATCTAGATTAGTTCCCTGGGGGGTCTAGTTTCCAATATGGGGTCACTTGTGGGGGGTTTCTACTGTTTAGGTACATTAGGGGTTCTGCAAACGCAATGTGACGTCTGCAGACCATTCCATCTAAGTCTGCATTCCAAATGGCGCTCCTTCCCTTCCGAGCTCTGCCATGCGCTCAAACGTTGGTTTCCCCCAACATACGGGGTATCAGCGTACTCAGGACAAATTGGACAACAACTTTTGGGGTCGAATTTCTCCTCTTACCCTCGGGAAAATACAAAACTGGGGGCTAAAATATAATTTTGGGGGCAAAGATTTTTTTTTTTAATTTTCACGGCTCTGCGTTACAAACTGTAGTGAAACACTTGGGGGTTCAAAGCTATCACAACACATCTAGATGAGTTCCTTAGGGGGTCTAGTTTCCAAAATGGTGTCACTTGTGGGAGGTTTCTACTGTTTAGGTACATTAGGGGCTCTGCAAATGCAATGTGACACCTGCAGACCATTCCATCTAAGTCCTCATTCCAAATGGAGCTCCTTCCCTTCCGAGCCCTCCCATGCGCCCAAACAGTGGTTCCCCCCCACATATGGGGTATCAGCGCACTGAGGACAAATTGGACAACAAATTGTGGGGTCGAATTTCTCCTTTTACCCTCGGGAAAATACAAAACTGGGGGCTAAAAAATAATTTTTGTGGGAAAAAATTTTTGTTTTATTTTTACGGCTCTCCATTATAAACTTCTGTGAAGCCCTTGGTGGGTCAAAGCGCTCAGCACACATCTAGATAAGTTCCTAAGGGGGTCTACTTTCCAAAATGGTGTCACTTGTGGGGGGTTTCTACTGTTTAGGTACATTAGGGGCTCTGCAAACGCAATGTGACACCTGCAGACCATTCCATCTAAGTCTGCATTCAAATGGCACTCCTTCCCTTCTGAGCCCTCCCATGTGCCCAAACAGTGGTTCCCCCCACATATGGTGTATCATCGCACTCAGGACAAATTGGGCAACAAATTTTGGGGTCCAATTTCTCCTGTTACCCTCAGGAAAATACAAAACTGGGGGCTAAAAAAATAATTTTTGTGGGAAAAAAATTTTGTTTTATTTTTACGGCTCTGCATTATAAACTTCTGTGAAGCACTTGGTGGGTCAAAGTGCTCACCACACCTCTAGATAAGTTCCTTAGGGGGTCTACTTTCCAAAATGGTGTCATTTGTGGGGGGTTTCAATGTTTAGGCACATCAGTGGCTCTTCAAACGCAACATGGCGTCCCATCTCAATTCCTGTCAATTTTGCTTTGAAAAGTCAAACGGCGCTCCTTCCCTTCCGAGCTCTCCCATCCACCCAAACAGTGGTTTGCCCCCACATATGGGGTATCCGCGTACTCAGGACAAATTGTACAACAACTTTTGGGGTCCAATTTCTTCTCTTACCCTTGGGAAAATAAAAAATTGGGGGCAAAAAGATAATTTTTGTGAAAAAATATGATTTTTTATTTTTACGGTTCTACATTATAAACTTCTGTGAAGCACTTGGTGGGTCAAAGTGCTCACCACACCTCTAGATAAGTTCCTTAGGGGGTCTACTTTCCAAAATGGTGTCACTTGTGGGGGGTTTCAATGTTTAGCCACATCAGGGGCTCTCCAAACGAAACATGGCGTCCCATCTCAATTCCAGTCAATTTTGCATTGAAAAGTCAAATGGCACTCCTTCGCTTCCGAGCTCTGCCATGCGCCCAAACAGTGGTTTACCCCCACATGTGGGGTATTGGCATACTCAGGACAAATTGTACAACAATGTTTGGGGTCCATTTTCTCCTGTTACCCTTGGTAAAATAAAACAAATTGGAGCTGAATTAAATTTTTTGTGAAAAAAAGTTAAATGTTCATTTTTATTTAAACATTCAAAAAATTCCTGTGAAGCACCAGAAGGGTTAATAAACTTCTTGAATATGGTTTTGAGCACCTTGAGGGGTGTAGTTTTTAGAATGGTGTCACACTTGGGTATTTTCTATCATATAGACCCCTCAAAATGACTTCAAATGAGATGTGGTCCCTAAAATAAAATGGTGTTGTAGAAATGAGAAATTGCTGGTCAACTTTTAACCCTTATAACTCCCTAACAAAAAAAAATTTTGGTTCCAAAATTGTGCTGATGTAAAGTAGACATGTGGGAAATGTTACTTATTAAGTATTTTGTGTGACATATCTCTGTGATTTAATTGCATAAAAATTCAAAGTTGGAAAATTGCGAAATTTTCATAATTTTCGCCAAATTTCCATTTTTTTCACAAATAAACGCAGGTACTATCAAATAATTTTTACCATTGTCATGAAGTACAATATGTCACGAGAAAACAATGTCAGAATCACCAGGATCCATTGAAGCGTTCCAGAGTTATAACCTCATAAAGGAACAGTGGTCAGAATTGTAAAAATTGGCCCGGTCATTAACGTGCAAACCACCCTTGGGGGTAAAGGGGTTAAAATGCAATAACAAGTGATCAAAAGATGATATCTGCACCAGAATGGTATAACTAAAAATGACAGCTCAGCACACAAAAAATAAGCCCTCACCCAACCCGAGATCATGAAAAATGGAGATGCTACAGGTATTGGAAAATGGCACCATTTTTTTTTTCTTTTTTTTAACAAAGTTTGGAATTTTTTTAACCACTTAGTTTACCTAGAACCTAGACATGTTTGGTGTCTTTGAACTAGTAATGACCTGGAGAATCATAATAGCAAGTAAGTTTTAGCATTTAGTGAACCTAGTTAAAAAAACAAAACAAAAAACAACTGTGGGATTGCACTTTTTAGCAATTTTACCGCACTTGGATTTCTGTTTCTGTTTTCCAGTACAGGATATGTTAAAACCAATGGTGCTGTTCAATGGTACAACTTGTCCAAACCTGGTACAAAAAATAAAAAAGGTATGGCTCTGGGGAGAAGGGGAGCAAAAAACGAAAACGCAAAACCTAAAATACCTCCGGTCATGAAGAGGTTAAATGTGCTGCAACTCATGGTTACTGTATGGGGGCTTGTTATTTTAACACTGGTAAAAGACCCAGCTGGTAAGTATAAAAAGCCCCCTGCCTCCCCATCTCCAGCCTCCCCAGACAGCAACTATTACATGTGATGGACTGCATATAATTTCATAACAAAACAGTATAATTATCAGCCCCACAGTGCCCTGTCCCCCCTCACCCACCTCCACTTGAGTCCCCACCATACCCCCATGGTCTCACTTTCACCACCCAGTGTCTTGTCCCCCTCCCCCACTTCAGCACCCACAATACCCCATGGTCTCACATTCACCACCAGTGCCCTGTTCCCGCTTCCCCACCTCAGCCACCACAATACCCTAAGGCTACGTTCACATTTGCGTTGTGCGCCGCTGCGTCGGCGATGCAACGCACAACGCAAATAAAAACGCATCAAAACGCACGCAAAAACGCTGCGTTTTGCGACGCATGTGTCGTTTTTTGCCGAAATTTGGACGCAAGAAAAATGCAACTTGTTGCGTTTTCTTGGCCCGACGCTTGTGGCAAAAAAAAAAAGCATGTGTCGCACAACGCAGCACACAAAAACGCATGCGTCCCCAATGTTAAATATAGGGGCGCATGACGCATGCGTCGCCGCTGCGTCATCCGACGCAAACCCGATGCAAACACGCATAACGCTAATGTGAACGTAGCCTTATCTCTCACATTCACCCCTACTGCCTTGACCTCCGTCCCCCACCTCCATGTCAGCCCCCACAATACTACGATGGTCTCACATTGGCCCCACAATACCCTCATCCTCTCACATTAATCCCCATTGCCCTGTCCCCCCTCCTCACCTCAGTCCCCACAATACTCCCATCCTCTCACATTCACCCCCAGTGCCCTATCCCCTTTCCAGCACTTCAACCCCCACAGTACCCCCATGGTCTCACATTCACTCCAAGTGCCCTGTCCCCCTCCTCCACTTTAGCTCCCACAATACCCTCATTCTCCTCCCAGTGTCCTGAACCCCCTCTACCGCAATACCCTCATGGTCTCACCAGCCTATTTTCTATGAATATTGTCACTTTATACGTGATTTTCACTACTTTTGTATATCAAATAATTAGTGGGCCCTTCTATGGGTCTTAATTGTGAACTATTTATGTCTGATTGGGTTTTGTGAGTTTATTGGTATTATTAAAAGTTATATATAACATTTTGAGGTACAAAACCTTTTTTGATCACTTCCAGAATAAGGCTGTGATCACAATCTTGTGTTCTACACAGCACTTATCTTGACATTTTCGTAAATCTTGCAAAAATGCAATTCAGTCAAAACCCCTGACTGGCATACTCACTCTAATGAGGCAGATGGAGGCACTTTGCATTTAATTTATTAACCAAATGGGGAAAACCCCATATAAATATCCATCTCTGTAGGCCATTAAAAAGTTTTTATTATTATTTACATTAAAATTGCATAAAGGGTAGTGTGCCACTATTTATGGCTGAATAGGGCAATAGTTATTTAGCAGCACACATTGCCAGTGTCTCATCTCCTGATGACATATGCGGTGCAATGTTTTTGGGGGACATGTGCATGTTAAAAACTATTGTCCTACTCAGCCATAAATGGTGGCAACCTATCAGATTAAGGACAATTGTATACACTTAATGCAATTTTAATGTAAATAATAATAAAAGCTACGCTTTATGGCGTAATAGAGAGGGATATTTATATGGGGATTTTGTCTTAATAGCATTTTTTGGGGATTTATGCGGACACCCTGGTGTAAGCACTCAGCGGACAGCACAGGATAAAGGTGACCCAAGCCTTATTTGGATTTTTGGGAGGCAGAATGAACAAATTGGCAAAGGTACAAGAATTGCTCTTATTTTTATTTTTGCACGGTTCACCATGCAATATACTGTATGTGATAAGGCAGCTTTACACTACACAGACTGAACAAAGACCAGCAATTCATTTTCTTTTTTTTTGCTTGCATGGTTCACTTTGCGTTACAAGCAATAAAACTATCTCATTCGAGTCAGTATGATTACAGCGATACAAGATTTGTATCTTTTTTTAGATAGGGGTGCATTTTATAATTCGAATGTAGCTTACTGAAGGGAGTGGCTGCGGTGGAGTAGGGCCCCAGGAGGCAGGGTCATTGTTGCAGGAAGCTGGTGCATGCACTGGTGCATATCTACTAAGATCTCAATGTGCCCGAGCGCCTTGTTCGGCGGCCATTTTCCTGAAGTCCACCTCAGTGAAAAGGATGGGAAGTGCAGGGACTCCTATAAGTTTCTGAAAGCTCGCAGCCTGTCTCTGCCTTGCACTGTTGAGAACCCAGTCCTTCCAGCCCAGGGCCCGTAGCAGCCTCACCTCACTCCCAGTGCTGCCAGCTTCCTGCAGCAGTGACCCTGTCTCCTGTGATCCTGCTACACCACAGGCATCATCACCCCCTTGGTAACCATAAAAGCGGACTATAAGACTCACCAATAATTCGTTTAAAATTTGTCTTCCTATTTTCCTTCCCCAAATTTGTGTGTCTTTGGTCCAATGAGTCTTACTGTCTGCAAAATATTGTAATTTGTTTTGCCATCACCATATTCTGCGAGCTGTAACTTTTTTTTTTTCGAATGAGCCATATTAGAACTTCATTTTCATAGGGTGGTTTGGCATTTTCAATCATACCATTTATTTTTACATATAACTTTTTGATCACTTTTTATTCAATTTTTATTGTGTCAGTATGATAAAAAGCAACATTTTTGGTGTGATTTTTTTTTTTTTTTTTTTTTTTTTTATGGTATTGGCTGTACGGAATAAATAACGTGACAGTTTTATAGTTCGGGTTGTTCCGGACACAGCAATACCAATAATGTGTACTTTTTTTTGTTTATTTTTGTTTTATCACAAGGGCTGCTTTTATACTGGAAAATCAGATTTTTGTGATTTGTGTGTGCTTTTTTGTGTGGCTTTTGTTTTTACTTGTTTTACATATTTTATTTAACATTTGTTTACTTTGTAACTGTGGGACATGTATGTTTTTACTTGGCACTCATGACTCATTGAGAGCCTGTGAGACCCTGCTTGTGTTATTCTGGCATCACAGGGGTTCTACCAATATGACATGGCACCCTCACACCAGTCAAGCAAAATCTGAACTCCAAATATGGCGTTTCTTCAAGATTTACGCTGTGCCTCAAAAGTAGTTTTCGACAACAGATGAGGTATCGTACTCAGCAGAAATTGAGCAACATATTTTGGTGTTCATTTTCTACCTCTGTCCTTGTGAAAATGAAAAAAATTGGGGCTAAAACAACATTTTTGCGAGAAAAAAATATATTCTTCATTTTCATAGATCGACATTGTAAAATTCTGTGAAACACCTGTGCATTCAAAGTGCTCACCACACATCTAGATACATTTCTTGAGGGGTCTAGTATTCAAAATGGGGTCATTTGTGGGGGGTTTCCACTTTAGACATATCAGGGGCTCTCCAAATGTGACATGAATCACACAGAACATTCCATCAAAATCTGTGTTGTGAAATGTCACTGTATCTTTTCTGAGCCACGCCGTGTTCCCAAACAGTGGTTTTCCTCCACATACAGCATTATTCAAAATAATAGCATTGTGTTCAAAAACATGAGATAGTCACAAAATCTTTATACTAGATTTTATTTCCATGCATTTCGAACATTGCACACCGTTTTCTAATTCAAAACAGGAAAAGAAATGTATGTAATTTGCAATTAATGAACAAAGGGCTGTTACAAAAAAATAGCGCCTGCATTTGTCTTTGCAAACTCATAATATGTACTATTTTTATGATGATTTATTATCCCTGTGAATCACTAACCTAATATTTAGTTGTATACCCACAGTTTTTTTTAGAACTGCTACACATCTATGTTGCATAGAGTCAACCAACTTCTGGCACCTGTCAACTTTATTCTAGCCCAGGATGCTTGGACTACATCTCACATTTGTTTGGCATTTGCTGGCTTTGCCTCAGAAACAGCGTTTTTTATGTCACCCCAAAAGTGTTATATCGGATTAAGGTCCGGGGATTGGGCTGGCCACTCCATAACCTTAATTTTGTTGCACTGGAACCAAGATTTTGCTTGTTTATTGGTGTGTTTAGGGTCTTTGTCTTGTTGAAACACCAATTTCAAGGGCATATACTCTTCAGCGTAAGGCAATATGACCTTTTCAAGTATTTTAATATATGCAAACTGGTCCATGATCCATGGTATGTGGTAAATAGGTCCGGCACCATAGTAACCACCATGCACCACCATGCTTCACTGTCTTCAGAGTGTACTGTGGCTTGAATAGGGGCTTTGGGGGTCGTCTGCAAAGATGCCTACGACACTTGGACCCAAAAAGAACAATTTTACTTTCCTCTGTCCATAAAATGTTTCTTCGTTTCTCTTTAGGCCAGGTGATGTGTTCTTTGGCAAATTGTATTTGCTTCCATATATTTCTTTTATTAACAGTGGGACTTTGCCGGGACTTCTTGCTAAGAAATTAGCTTTACACAGTCGTCTTCTAACTGTCCTAGTACTCAAAAGTAACTTGAGACTGTCTTTGATCATCCTGGAGCTGATCATTAGCCTGGAGCCTTTGCCATTCTGGCTATTCTTCCATCCATTTGAATGGTAGTGTTCCATTTTCTTCCACTTCTCTCTGGTTTTGCCTTCCATTGTAAGGGTATGTGCACACGATGCAGATTTAGTGCAGAACTGCAGCAGATTTTTCTGCAGCAGAAACGCTGCAGAATTGCACTGTGATTTACAGTACAATGTAAATCAATGTGAAAAAAAAAAAAAGCTGTGCAGAAAAATCTGCGCAGAAACGCTGCAGATTTCAAAGAAGTGTATGTCACTTCTTTTGTGCAGTTCTGCAGCGTTTCTGCACCCCTCCATAATAGAAATCCATTTTGTGCGATTTTGATGCATTTTCGATGCGTTTTTTGTGCAAAAACGCATAAAAAACGCACCATAAATGCATAAAAAACGCACCTGCGGATTCTGCCAAGAGATGCAGATTTAGGCTCTGTGTACACGTTGCGTTTTTTTCAGTTTTTCCCGATAAAAACGCTATAAAACCGCAAAAAAAAAACGCATACAATAAGCATCCCATCATTTAGAATGAATTCCGCATGTTTTGTGCACATGATGCGTTTTTTTCCGTGAAAAAAACGCATCGCGATAAAAAAACGCAGCATGTTTATTAATTTTGCGTTTTTTTTCAAAATGCATTTGGAAATGTCTGGAAAAAAACGCATCAAAATCGCGGCAAAGACGCGGCATAAACGCATGCAGATTTCTTGCAGAAAATGTCAGGTTTTTCTCAGGAATTTTCTGCGAGAAATCCTGAACGTGTGCACATAGCCTTAGTGCAGATTTTATGCAGAAAATTCTGCACCAAATCTGCATCGTGTGCACACAGCCTAAAGCATTGGAGATGATTTTAGATGAACAGCCTTTCATTGTTTGAACTTCATTATAAGTTTTACCATCTACAATTAGCTTTTTAATCAAAGTACGCTGCTCTTCTGAACAAATGTCTCGAACTATCCATATTTCTCATTCTTTCAATGAGAAATACATGTACAACATGTCCTGGCTTCACCATTTCTCCACACTGCTATTATTTTGAACACACACCCTTTGTTAGGGCTGGCGGAACGCACCGAATAAATATAAAGATAGTAAAAGGTGCGTTCGCAGCCCGGGGTCCACTGTGCAGAGATGGAACCTGCTGCTAGGTAATGACGGCACTATATGGCGGTACTACATCAGAAAAAAACACGGGTTCTGTCACCCGGTATGAACTGATGCGAACTCTGTTGCTTCACAGAGTCGCAGGGAAGCAAAAGAAATACTGTGCCCTGTTAGCAGTCACAGGGTGCAGCAGATAGACGCTGGTGGGATCCCTGAAACTCACCCCCACTATGCTGGTGATTGATCTCGCTCTGAACCTAGGTGGCTTTTAAGCCCGCGCCTGAAGACGCCCTGAGTAAGATGCTGAGATCAAGCGGGAGTTCCCACCCTACACTGACCGGTTGTCAGGACTGGTAAAAGATTACCGCACAGAGTGCGTATAGCGCCACTCTGGTGGACACCACTAACCACCCTAACTAGGGCTAGGAGAGCTCACTAATTGTGCACGGCGCCGCACTGGCAGTCGCTGCTAGTTTGACGCAGTAGGATCGTGCTCTTGAGTCTAGGATAGCACTGTCAGGTGCTAGATAGCTCCAACATTCGCGAGCATTCAACAACACTGGGAATGGGAATGATTATGAAGCAATCACCAGAATAGGCATACATCCACACAGACACGATAACAGGGTTATACTAGCGCATTGCCACTGGGCCACAAACCAGTCTACCCTGGAAGGGGCGTGACTATGACAGCTGCCTGGGTTTTCACAGGAGCCTCTGATGGTGAGGTCAGGCTTGTGCAGCAGGCAGCTGCCAGGTGCTACTCCAGGGTGGTGTCTGGCTGTGGCTGCTGATCCCACTTGGAGAACCGGAACACTAGGACAGGTGCGGGCATCAGGCAGGACTGGCAGAAGAGCACGGCTGAAACTCAGACGAGTAGGCTGGCACAGGTGAGACACAGGGTTGGCAGAGACACGGCAGAGAACACAGTGCTGGCAGAGACACGGCAGAGAACACAGGGCTGGCAGAGACACGGCAGAGAACACAGGGATGGCAGGAACACTGGACTGGCAGGGATGGCAGGGACACTGGACTGGCAGGGATGGCTGGAACACTGGACTGGCAGGAACACAGGACTGGCAGGAAAGGCAGAAACACAGGACTGGATGGTGTGGTGTATGAAGGAACAGGTAGGGACCTGTTCACACAGGAGGTGCAGGTATGGATATGAAGAAACGGGTACGGACCTGTTCATACTGGAGATGCAGGTAAGAAAACAAGCCAGAAGGGAAGGAGAATGAAGGAACAGGTTGGGACCTGTTCACACAGGAAGAGAAGTGCAAGGCTGCAGATATGAGCGGAAGAGCAGCAAGAGATAGCGTAGCAAGAAAAGCTAAGCAGAGCAGAACCGCAAGGAATGCGGAGAGGAGCTGCAGCAAGAGATCTCTGCAGAAGCTAGGCAGAGCGGAGCCACAAGGAATGTGGAGAGGATCTGCAGCAAGAGGTTTCTGCAGCAACGGAAGCAGAGTAGAGTAGAACGGAGCAGAACCGCAGGAGTGCGGAGCAGAGGTAAAACCACAAAGGTACAGAGCAGGCAGAGCCACAAGAGTGTAAGAAGACTGAGAACACAAGGAAAGACACAGCAGGGAAGGAAGCCACAGACAAGGAGACCGAGATAAGACTAAGTACAGACAAGGCAATGGAACAAGACACAAGGACAAAGACACAGGGACCAGGATAATCTGCCTCCTGGACTGCGGACAACAAGATCAAGGCAATAGCACAGAGAAAAGCCTCCAGAGAGGGAGCAACACAGAGCAGGACCTGGCAAACTCAGCAGCTAAACACAAACTGAGCTAACACATTGCACAGGCCCAGACCACAGGGTGGAGCTGCACTATATACTGGAGGCCTCTTGGTAATTCGTCAGGAACAGAATAGACAGATGCACCTGATTCCTATAAGAACCAGAGAGTTCAGGCGTCGCCCCCCTATACACACAGCCATGAAGCATGCAGAGAGCAGAGACACAGAACATGGAGCTGGCATGAAACAGAAACCACATCATGACCTGGAGCAGTGGGTAAGACAGTGTGAGAGATGCGAGGCCATGCCATGATGCCAGCAGAGTTGTTACAATTCCACATTTCAAAAAATTCTTGTCACACAGCACTAAAATGGCATCAATTTCCACAGAGTAGAAACAGTATAATAGGCCTCTGACACCTTCTACTACTGGAAACCCACCAGATGGTGTCCCAACTTGGGGTCCCAACATTCCAAAAAATTTTTTGTAACATCATCAGCAGCAACAGCAGGTACAGAAGACACCACAAAGATGGCACAGACTGCAATAATGCGAGATCAATACATGACACTAAGAACGACACCATCGCCTAGTCTGCCCAATCTGCAACTGGGGTGCAAAATTATGAGAGATCTATGATTTGTTCATTTTGATGATAGGCGGTCTACACTTTGAAGGGACAGCCAGATGCACTTATCTGTGAGGACACCACCAGCAGCACTGAAGACACTGAAGACATGTTCCAAGGTGTGACAGGCGAGCTCATGCTACTCATCCATTTTTGAAGACCAAATGTAAAAGGATGCAAACCCCCCTGATGGCATTGATATTGAGCTCCATATACTTCAGTACCATCCTCTTCAGTCGTTCTCCACGTGTCAGACTTGTACTTTGTTCTGCTGGTGCATGGGCTGGTCTAAAAATGTGTTAAGGTTGCTTCCTCTGTCCTCTCCCACCAACCACAGACAACAGAGAACCTATCATTATCCTCTTCATCTCTGTCATGATTCAGGTCGGGGTTGGCTTTTTGCTTCTCTTTCCCGGCCTGGTCATGGAGGAAGGGGTTAACCTTTCCTGCCTCTCTTTGGTTCTTGAGTGGCTATTTATTGGTGCTGTTTCTGGTTGCATGTGTCAGTGATAGTTCATGCTTCCAGGCTAGAGCAGCTGACCCATATTCCCTGGTGATCCTTCTGCCTCTGACTTCCCGTATTTGTGTGAGACACATTCCCTATCCTTGACTTAGTGTTCGTCGGGTGTTTTTTTTTTAATAGTGTATGACTCAGCCTGATCTCTGTGCTCCACCTCTTGTTTTCCAACTCTAATACTTCATTTCACGACTGGCTTTGACCTCTGGCTTGCACCGCGACTCTGTATTATGTCTCTCGTTTTGGATAATGCGCTCCCATTTGGCTCTGACTTCTGGCTTGTCTCGGACTTTGTTCATTGCTGTTACCACTAGTACTTCTGCTCCTAACAGTTTCTGACTCTGCTCGTCTGACCACTCTTTCGTTACCTGTGACACCTGCGCGGCTGTTCAGTGTTGCTAGGCTGTTAGTGTGGAACCTCTCTTCCCTCACCAGCCCGACTGGTGAAGGTTGCGCTAAACTGCACTGCAGCCTCATCACAATCTCCTGACTGTTGCACATTCATCATCTTTTTCTCCTCAATTTGTTCCTCGGCTCCTGTATCTTCATTAGCAGTTACACACTGAACGGGAAACCACTGGGTAAATCTGACAGGGAGAAGGACTTGGGGATCCTAGTTAATGATAAACTTACCTGGAGCAGCCAGTGCCAGGCAGCAGCTGCCAAGGCAAACAGGATCATGGGGTGCATTAAAAGAGGTCTGGATACACATGATGAGAGCATTATACTGCCTCTGTACAAATCCCTAGTTAGACCGCACATGGAGTACTGTGTCCAGTTTTGGGCACCGGTGCTCAGGAAGGATATAATGGAACTAGAGAGAGTACAAAGGAGGGCAACAAAATTAATAAAGGGGATGGGAGAACTACAATACCCAGATAGATTAGCGAAATTAGGATTATTTAGTCTAGAAAAAAGACGACTGAGGCGCGATCTAATAACCATGTATAAGTATATAAGGGGACAATACAAATATCTCGCTGAGGATCTGTTCATACCAAGGAAGGTGACGGGTACAAGGGGGCATTCTTTGCGTCTGGAGGAGAGAAGGTTTTTCCACCAACATAGAAGAGGATTCTTTACTGTTAGGGCAGTGAGAATCTGGAATTGCTTGCCTGAGGAGGTGGTGATGGCGAACTCAGTTGAGGGGTTCAAGAGAGGCCTGGATGTCTTCCTGGAGCAGAACAATATTGTATCATACAATTATTAGGTTCTGTAGAAGGACGTAGATCTGGGTATTTATTATGATGGAATATAGGCTGAACTGGATGGACAAATGTCTTTTTTCGGCCTTACTAACTATGTTACTATGTTACTATGTAGTTGTCTGGTACCATGATCTCCCCCTTAATCGCTGTAAGCCACCCTTCCATGGCACCCGCCTGTGCAACAACAGTCCAGAAATTTGAGATATTGTTATTCCTTACGCTCCCCCCCTTGCTTACGACTTTTCCTCTGGGACCATCACCTCTTCACGTAGACTATTCAAAGTGTGCTCCAGGCATGTAGATGATGGTAGGCTGAAAGACCACTGTATCATTGCAAGTTGATGACCTACGTGGTGTGTTCATCGGAAATAAGCACACAGCAATTATGCTTTCTGTATCCAGGCTCGGATAGTGGAAATTGCTGTATCACCATGTTGAGGATGTGAGCCACACACGCAAGGCATGTGTATGAGGTTGACCCAACTTTGCACCTGTATCACACACAGCCTTCCCTTGCTCCAGGGTCAGTGAAGACAGTTATTGCTCTAACTGGGCCTGGATAACTGTCCACAAATCTTCTGCTGTGTGACTGCGATCTCCAAGGCATATTAATTTGAATGCTGCCTGATTGTGGTAAGCCATGGCTGCGCAGTACAGAGGTGGGGAGATTCTATCTGCACTGTTGGAATGTGTGTCAGATTAAGTGAGAGGTTGAGGGCACAGGTGGAGGCCTAGAGGAGGTGGAGGAGCCAGAAGCAGTGGAGGAAGTGTTAGATGTAGAGGTTTGTCCCACAAGCCTTAGGGATTAAAATATTTGCTGTCTAGTGACACCTTGGTGTCTACAGTAGTGTTTTATTTCACTATCCCTTGTTGTATAGTGGTTTAGTTCTCCATCCCCTGGTGTGTAGTCGTTAAGTTCTCCAAAACTAAGTTTTTGACTGCGTGCCCTTACAGTCACCCAGTGCCCAGTCCGTGAGATGTAACGCCTCTGCCCATTTTGATCGTTCAGGTGTCAGTGGTGCAATGCAACTAGGCAACTGGTACTGGGGGAATGCGACGGCCATCAAGTTTCTGAAACCATCTGTATCCACCAAGTGCAAAGGCAGCATTTCCGTGGTCAACAGATAGGAGATGGTGGAATTCAAGCTCTTAGCTTTTAAATGTGTAGGAGGAAACATTCTATTGCATGACAACTGCAGGACCGAGAGATGGCTGCTGTGCTGAGAAAGGGTGGAGTACACAGAGCAGGACAAACTGCTGTACAGTGAATGAGGTGCTGGTGGAGATGTTATGGTGGACTGATAAAGATGTGTTGTGCTAGGTGAGAAAAAAACAGCATGCATTTCCACTTCCATAACAGCCAATGGGCTCTCACTCATCCCGACTGTAGCGGGTAAACAAGTGAAGTTTCTGTGGCCAGAGACCTGTGTGAGAAGACTTGGCACAGTGACAGAGGAAGAAGCAGCAGATGTGGTTGATGGGACAGCAAGGCCTGCTAGTTGGCATTTTAGCACAGTGAGTTTCCCGACTTAGGCATTTTGATTATGCATGTGCCGCTTCATGCATGTAGTTTTCAAATTATTGCAATTTTTGCCTCTACTAAGTTTTTTTTGCAAATTTGGCAGATAACGTAAGTTAGGTCATCCTAAGTTAAAAAGACCCAGGCTAGGCAACCCTTGCCACTCATTGAACTGCACTTTCATGACTGTTTCTGGCCATAGCCAGACTTGGAGCTGAGGATGCAGTGCTTGTTGTGGTTGCATCGCTTCATGTCTGTGTTGGAAGCCGCAATGTATCCTCCTCGTTTTCCTCTACCTCCACCTCCTCTGCTGAGCTACTCAGCTGCATACCTCTGGGTTCACACCAAGTGGGATCTACAACCTCATTGTCATCCTCTCGGTTCTTACCCTCCTCAGCCTGAAAGTCACCCTCTTCTTCTTCTTGCCCTGACACCACAGTGCAGTCCACGTGCGCCTCTAGTATTTGAGTCTCATCAGGATATTCTCAGATCCAAAAGATGCTTTCCTCTGCTGCATTCTGTGAATCTTCGAAGCAGACCTCTGATGCCAATGGAATAGAATGTGTAAACAGCTCTGTAGAATGGCCCATCTGTGGAGCCTCACAGTTAGTTGGGCTTTTGGAAATTTGTGAAACTGGGGGGGGGGGGGGGAAACAAAAGTGAAGAGGGTGCCACCTCTGAAGATTGTACTGTGTGTGATGTTAAGGTGGAGGAGGAGATGCCACGCTTGCCATCCACTGGAGCACATGCTCTTTCTGGCCCTCATCTACAAAGTGTGCTGCTATTCTGCTGCAAAAGAAAGGGCGTGGAGTAGCCATTCTTTAACAGATGTTATCAGTGCTCTTTGGATAAGCTTTCATTAATATTAACACCTAACCCATGTACATGAAGGAAAGGGGAGCCATGGAGGTAGTCACAGATGATAGCAATCCTTGGATCACTCCCTGGTCCCTTCCCAGTAACCTCTGTGCTGACTCGCTGCGCCATCTGGATTTGCCTGATACAGGGGTTTATTCCTCTCAGACGGTTCCGCAATAAAGGAGACACACTCTTGGCTTAACATCAATAACAGATTGTTTACTCAGCACAGTTCGTTCAAATACAGGCACTTCAGTCACCACATTCAGTACCACCGTGTACAAACACATTAATAATATACATTTGCATTCTTAAAGGGGTTGGGGAGAAAAGGGAATATCATGCATTTCACATCCCTTATATTTCCCCTTTCTTTAAACATGGTTGTCCCCAACCATTGCAAAAATTTAATATACCGTATATACTCGAGTATAAGCCGAGATTTTCAGCCCAAAATTTTGGGCTGAAAGTGCCCCTCTCGGCTTATACTCGAGTCACGGTAGCGGTGGGGTCGGCGGGTGAGGGGGTGAGGGCGCTGAGGCACACTTACCTAGTCCCAGCGATCCTGGCGCTCCCCCTGCCGTCCCACGGTCTTCTGTGCTGCAGCTTCTTCCCCTCTTCAGCGGTCACGTGGAACCGCTCATTAGAAAAATGAATAAGCGGCTCCACCTCCCATAGGGGTGGAGCCGCGTATTCATTTCTCTAATCAGCGGTGCCGGTGACCGCTGATAGAGAAAGAGGCTGCGGCACCGAAGACCAGCTGTGACAGGCAGAGGGAGCGTCAGGATCGCTGGGACTAGGTACTAGGTATGTAATATTCACCTGTCTGTTGTGAATTCTGTGGTCGGGCTCCCTCCTGTGGTCATGAGTGGTACTTCGGCTGGTTCTGTCTGAGCTTCCTCTGGTGGATGCGAGTGGGGCTGCGGCTTCTGAGTTTCCTTCCTCAGGTGACGAGGTTAAGTTGATAGGTGCTGCTCTATTTAACTCCACCTAGTTCTTTGTTCCTTGCCTCCAGTCAATGTTCCAGTATTGGTCTTGCTTTCTCCTGGAACGTCTTGTGGCCTGCCTGCCCTGCATAAGCTAAGTTTTGCTTGTATTCTTTTGTTTGCTATTTTTTCTGTCCAGCTTGCTATATTGGTTTTTCTTGCTTGCTGGAAGCTCTGGGACGCAGAGGAAGCACCTCCGTGCCGTTAGTCGGTACGGAGGGTCTTTTTGCGCCCTCTGCGTGGTTGTTTGTAGGTTTTTGTGCTGACCGCAAAGCTATCTTTACTATCCTCGGTCTATTCAGTAAGTCGGGCCTCACTTTGCTAAAACCTATTTCATCTCTATGTTTGTATTTTCATCTTTACTCACAGTCATTATATGTGGGGGGCTGCCTTTTCCTTTGTGGAATTTATCTGAGGCAAGGTAGGCTTATTTTTCTATCTTCAGGGCTAGCTAGTTTCTCAGGCTGTGTCCGAGGTGCCTAGGTCTGGTCAGGAGCGCTCCACGGCTACCTCTAGTGTGGTGTGATAGGATTGGGGATTGCGGTCAGCAGAGTTCCCACGTCCCAGAGCTCGTCCTATGTTATTAGTAACAATTAGGTCACTTTGTGTGCTCTTAACCACCAGGTCCATTGTGTTTCTGAATCGCCAGTTCATAACAGTACTGGAGGCCCAAAGTACTAATGCTTCTCAATAGAGGGAAAAGAGAAGTTCTGAGACCATTTTTTTTTCTCTGCACTGTGTTTTGTCTTTCTTTTCCCCTAGACATTTGGGTGGTTCAGGACACAGGTGTAGTGATGGACATTAAAGGTCTGTTTTCTTGTGTGGATCATCTCGCTGCAAGAGTACAAAATATTCAAGACATTGTGGTTCAGAAATCTATGTTAGAACCTAGAATTCCTATTCCTGACTTATTTTCTGGAGATAGAGCTAAGTTTCTGAATTTCAAAAATAATTGTAAACTGTTTCTGGCTTTGAAACCCCGCTCCTCTGGTGACCCAGTTCAACAAGTTAAGATCATTATTTATTTATTACGTGGCGACCCTCAAGACTGGGCATTTTCCCTTGCGCCAGGAGATCCTGCATTATGCGATATTGATGCGTTTTTTCTGGCGCTCGGATGGCTGTATGATGAACCTAATTCAGTGGATCAGGCAGAGAAAAATTTGCTGGCTCTGTGTCAGGGTCAGGATGAGGTAGAGATATATTGTCAGAAGTTTAAGAAGTGGTCTGTGCTCACTCAATGGAATGAATGTGCGCTGGCAGCAATTTTCAGAAAGGGTCTCTCTGAAGCCCTTAAGGATGTCATGGTGGGATTTCCCACGCCTGTTGGTCTGAATGAGTCTATGTCTTTGGCCATTCAGATCGATCGCTTACGTGAGCGTAAAAATGTGCACCATTTGGCGGTATTATCTGAGCATAAACCTGAGCCTATGCAATGTGATAGGACATTGACCAGAGCTGAACGGCAAGAACACAGACGTCGGAATGGGCTGTGTTTTTATTGTGGTGATTCCACTCATGCTATCTCCGATTGTCCTAAGCGCACTAAGCGGTTCGCTAGGTCTGCCACCATTGGTACGGTACAGTCGAAATTTCTTTTGTCCGTTACTTTGATCTGCTCTTTGTCATCCTATTCTGTCATGGCATTTGTGGATTCAGGCGCTGCCCTGAATTTGATGGACTTGGACTTTGCTAGGCGCTGTGGGTTTTTCTTGGAGCCCTTGCAGTATCCTATTCCATTGAGAGGAATTGATGCTACGCCTTTGGCCAAGAATAAGCCTCAGTACTGGACCCAACTGACCATGTGTATGGCTCCTGCGCATCAGGAGGATATTCGCTTTTTGGTGTTGCATAATCTGCATGATGTGGTCGTGTTGGGGTTGCCATGGCTACAGGTCCATAACCCAGTATTGGATTGGAAATCTATGTCTGTGTCCAGCTGGGGTTGTCAGGGGGTACATGGTGATGTTCCAGTTCTGTCTATTTCATCATCCACCCCTTCTGAGGTCCCAGAGTTCTTGTCGGATTACCGGGATGTATTTGATGAGCTCAAGTCCAGTGCCCTACCTCTGCATAGGGATTGCGATTGTGCTATCGATTTGATTCCTGGTAGTAAGTTTCCTAAGGGTCGACTGTTTAATTTGTCTGTGCCTGAGCACGCCGCTATGCGGAGTTACGTAAAGGAATCCTTGGAGAAGGGTCATATTCGCCCGTCGTCGTCACCGTAAGGAGCAGGGTTCTTTTTTGTGGCCAAGAAGGATGGTTCGTTGAGACCTTGTATTGATTACCGCCTTCTAAATAAAATCACAGTCACATTTCAGTACCCCTTGCCGCTGCTGTCTGATTTGTTTGCTCGGATTAAGGGGGCTAGTTGGTTCACCAAGATAGATCTTCGTGGTGCGTATAATCTTGTGCGTATTAAACAGGGCGATGTATGGAAAACAGCATTTAATACGCCCGAGGGCCATTTTGAGTACCTGGTTATGCCATTCGGGCTTTCCAATGCTCCATCAGTATTTCAGTCCTTTATGCATGACATCTTCCGAGAGTACCTGGATAAATTTATGATTGGACTCAGCCGACATCTCTGAAGAGTCTGCAAAAGTTACTGGGCTTTGCTAATTTTTATCGTCGCTTCATCAATAATTTTTTCGAGTATTGCTAAACCGTTGACTGATTTGACCAAGAAGGGTGCTGATGTGGTCAATTGGTCTTCTGCTGATGTAGAAGCTTTTCAGGAGTTGAAGCGTCGTTTTTCTTCTGCCCCTGTGTTGTGCCAACCAGATGTTTCGCTCCCGTTCCAGGTCGAGGTTGATGCTTCTGAGATTGGAGCAGGGGCTGTTTTGTCGCAAAGAAGTTCTGATGGCTCGGTGATGAAACCATGTGCCTTCTTTTCCAGGAAGTTTTCGCCTGCTGAGCGTAATTATGATGTTGGCAATCGAGAGTTGTTGGCCATGAAGTGGGCATTCGAGGAGTGGCGTCATTGGCTTGAAGGAGCTAAGCATCGCGTGGTGGTCTTGACTGATCACAATAACTTGACTTATCTCGAGTCTGCCAAACGGTTGAATCCTAGACAGGCTCGTTGGTCGCTGTTTTTCTCCCGTTTTGACTTTGTGGTTTCGTACCTTCCGGGCTCTAAGAATGTGAAGGCGGATGCCCTGTCTAGGAGTTTTGTGCCCAACTCTCCGGGTTTGCCTGAGCCGGCGGGTATTCTCAAAGAGGGAGTAATTTTGTCTGCCATCTCCCCTGATTTGCGGCGGGTGCTGCAAAAATTTCAGGCTAATAGACCTGACCGTTGCCCAGCGGAGAAACTGTTTGTCCCTGATAAATGGACGAGTAGAGTTATCTCTGAGGTTCATTGTTCGGTGTTGGCTGGTCATCCTGGAATCTTTGGTACCAGAGATTTGGTGGCTAGATCCTTTTGGTGGCCGTCTCTGTCGCGGGATGTGCGTTCGTTTGTGCAGTCCTGTGAGATTTGTGCTCGGGCTAAACCCTGCTGTTCTCGTGCCAGTGGGTTGCTTTTGCCCTTGCCAGTCCCAAAGAGGCCCTGGACACATACCTCTATGGATTTTATTTCGGATCTCCCCGTCTCTCAAAAGATGTCGGTCATTTGGGTGGTTTGTGATCGCTTCTCTAAGATGGTCCATTTGCTACCCTTGTCTAAATTGCCTTCCTCCTCTGATTTGGTGCCATTGTTTTTCCAGCATGTGGTTCGTTTACATGGCATTCCGGAGAACATCGTTTCTGACAGAGGTTCCCAGTTTGTTTCGAGGTTTTGGCGAGCCTTTTGTGCTAGGATGGGCATTGATTTGTCTTTTTCCTCTGCTTTCCATCCTCAGACAAATGGCCAAATTGAACAAACTAATCAGACCTTGGAAACATATCTTAGATGTTTTGTTTCTGCTGATCAGGATGATTGGGTGTCCTTTTTGCCTTTGGCTGAGTTCGCCCTTAATAATCGGGCCAGCTCGGTTACTTTGGTTTCCCCGTTTTTCTGCAATTCTGGTTTCCATCCTCGTTTCTCTTCAGGGCAGGTTGAGTCTTCGGACTGTCCTGGTGTGGATACTGTGGTGGATAGGTTGCAGCAGATTTGGACTCATGTGGTGGACAATTTGACATTGTCCCAGGAGAAGGCTCAACGTTTCGCTAACCGTAGGCGCTGTGTGGGTCCCCGACTTCGTGTTGGGGATTTGGTTTGGTTGCTGTCTCGTTATATTCCTATGAAAGTTTCCTCTCCTAAGTTTAAGCCTCGTTTCATTGGTCCGTATAGGATTTCTGAGGTTCTTAATCCTGTGTCTTTTCGTTTGACCCTTCCAGCTTCTTTTTCCATCCATAATGTATTCCATAGGTCATTGTTGCGGAGATACGTGGCACCGGTGGTTCCATCCGTTTATCCTCCTGCCCCGGTTTTGGTTGAGGGGGAGTTGGAGTATATAGTGGAGAAGATTTTGGATTCTCGTATTTCGAGACGGAAACTCCAGTATCTGGTTAAGTGGAAGGGTTATGGTCAGGAAGATAATTCCTGGGTCTTTGCCTCTGATGTTCATGCTGCCGATCTGGTTCGTGCCTTTCATTTGGCTCATCCTGGTCGGCCTGGGGGCTCTGGTGAGGGTTCGGTGACCCCTCCTCAAGGGGGGGAACTGTTGTGAATTCTGTGGTCGGGCTCCCTCCTGTGGTCATGAGTGGTACTTCGGCTGGTTCTGTCTATGAGCTTCCTCTGGTGGATGTGAGTGGGGCTGCGGCTTCTGAGTTTCCTTCCTCAGGTGACGAAGTTAAGTCGTTAGGTGCTGCTCTATTTAACTCCACCTAGTTCTTTGTTCCTTGCCTCCAGTCAATGTTCCAGTATTGGTCTTGCTCTCTCCTGGATTGTCTTGTGGCCTGTCTGCCCTGCATAAGCTAAGTTTTGCTTGTGTTCTTTTGTTTGCTATTTTTTCTGTCCAGCTTGCTATATTGGTTTTTCTTGCTTGCTGGAAGCTCTGGGACGCAGAGGAAGCACCTCCGTGCCGTTAGTCGGTACGGAGGGTCTTTTTGCGCCCTCTGCATGGTTGTTTGTAGGTTTTTGTGCTGACTGCAAAGCTATCTTTACTATCCTCGGTCTATTCAGTAAGTCGGGCCTCACTTTGCTAAAACCTATTTCATCTCTATGTTTGTATTTTCATCTTTACTCACAGTCATTATATGTGGGGGGCTGCCTTTTCCTTTGGGGAATTTCTCTGAGGCAAGGTAGGCTTATTTTTCTATCTTCAGGGCTAGCTAGTTTCTCAGGCTGTGCCCGAGGCGCCTAGGTCTGGTCAGGAGCGCTCCACGGCTACCTCTAGTGTGGTGTGATAGGATTAGGGATTGCGGTCAGCAGAGTTCCCACGTCCCAGAGCTCGTCCTATGTTATTAGTAACGATTAGGTCACTTTGTGTGCTCTTAACCACCAGGTCCATTGTGTTTCTGAATCACCAGTTCATAACACCTGTCCGCGTTCCAGCTGCCGGGCGTCGCTCCATCTTCCCGCCGTCGGTCCGCTCTGACTGTTCAGGTCAGAGGGCGTGATGACGCATATAGTGTGCGCGGCGCCCTCTGCCTGATCAGTCAGTGTGCAGAGATGCCGGGACCGGACGCTGGGAGCTGCAAGCAAGAAAGGTGAGTATGGCATTTTTTTTTTATTGCAGCAGCAGCAATGGCAGAGCTTTCTATGGCACAGCAGTACTGAACGGCACACAGCAGTATATGGCAGCTATGGGGCAGTACTGAACGGCACACAGCACTATATGGCAGCTATGGGGCAGTACTGAACGGCACACAGCAGTATATGGCAGCTATGGGGCAGTACTGAACGGCACACAGCACTATATGGCAGCTATGGGGCAGTACTGAACGGCACACAGCACTATATGGCAGCTATGGGGCAGTACTGAACAGCACACAGCACTATATGGCAGCTATGGGGCAGTACTGAACGGCACACAGCACTATATGGCAGCTATGGGGCAGTACTGAATGGCACACAGCACTATATGGCAGCTATGGGGCAGTACTGAACGGCACACAGCACTATATGGCAGCTATGGGGCAGTACTGAACGGCACACAGCACTATATGGCAGCTATGGGGCAGTACTGAACGGCACACAGCACTATATGGCAGCTATGGGGCAATAATGAACGGTGCAGAGCACTATATGGCAGAGCTTTATATGGCACATCTATGGGGCAATAATGAACAGTATGGAGCATTATATATGGCACAGCTTTATATGGAGCATCTTATGGGGCAATAATGAACGGTATAGAGCATCTATTTTTATTTTTGAAATTTACCAGTAGCTGCTGCATTTCCTACCCTAGGCTTATACTCGAGTCAATAAGTGTTCCCAGTTTTTTGTGGCAAAATTAGGGGGTCGGCTTATACTAGGGTCGGCTTATACTCGAGTATATACGGTAAATGTAAAACATAAAAGAGAGGACTCAACATGAGACATGTCCATAATATCTTCAAGGGGGGAGGATGACCCCCTTCCTTTAAAAATGGTACTCCTGTACTGGACACATAATTTACTGGAGAGTCCTGCTTCTCCAGCAGAATAGGCACAACGGGTGCAACCAAAAAGAAAAAGTCCATAGGCTCAAACATAGTCCCAGCACGCAGTCCTCTGTGTCAGGCAAATTAGCAACACAGCTTGCGCTAGCCATTATGACCTCTTCCGGTCACGAAACTTTATTCCCACTGGGGAAAACAATAGGGTGTCTCCTTTGTCCTGGATGGATGCGGAACAGTCCTTTTAGTATATGGTGCAATGGTACCACAAACGCAACAGTTCAGTCTCTTCAAGGGCACGCGCCTCGTGCTGCTCCAATAACATCAGGTTCCCTTTCTTGGTCCCGGGTCAGAGGTGACTCTGCAGCCGCAGCAGTCACAGGTTGCCTTAGAGAGGCAGGGGTGGCGATATCAGCGATATTGGCACGGAATTTAACCCCCACTCACAGCGCGACGTACATACATATTCTAGAATACCCGATGCTTTAGAATTGGGCCACCATCTAGTAAATACATAAAAGGCTTTCAATGTGTGTTGGTTGTATCCTGTCCCTATGATATGGTGATATGGTGTCCAGTAGTTCTAGTTCCTATTATATCAATTTTTAAACTTTATTAATAAAGATACTATTTATGGATTATACTCAGTCTGTGGTCTATTTGCACCATTTCTTTGTTGATGTAGAGTATGTGTTAAGTTTCATGTTCCTCCATTTAATTTTGGGATAATTTTTGAGTGTTAGGCCACATATTTGGCAGTGTGATATTTCCGTGACAGGCCTCATATATCTGGGTGCTCCAAGTTTGGGCATTTTAGGCCGGTTTTCCACTGTTTTTGCTGTCTGTGACTCTACTTATATACAGCGCTATTTTGCATTAAAAAAATACAGGCCACATATTTGGTAGTGTGGTATTTCTGTGACAGGCCTCAAATATCTGCATGCTCCAAATTTGGGCATTGTAGGCCGGTTTCACACTTTTTTTGCTGTCTGTTACTCTACTTATACACAGCAGTATTTTGCATTAAAAAAATACAGGCCACATATTTGGCAATGTGGTATTTCTGTGACAGGCCTCATATATCTCCGTGCTCCAAGTTTGTGCAGCGTACGCCGGTTTCCCACTGTTTTTGCTGTCTCTTACTCTACATAGTGAGCAGAATTATTAGGCAAGTTGTATTTTAGAGGATTATTTTTATTATTGATAAACAACTATGTTCTCAATCAACCCAAAAGACTCATAAATATCAAAGCTTAATATTTTTGGATGTTAGAGTGGGGTATTTTTAGATTTGGCTATATTAGGAGGATATCTGTTTGTGCAGGTAACTATTACTGTGCAGAATTATTAGACAACTTAATAAAAACCAAATATATTCCCAGCTCACTTGTTTATTTTCACCAGGTAAACCAATATAACTTCACAAAATTTAGAAATAAACATTTCTGACATGCAAAAACAAAACCCCCCAAAATTAGTGACCAATATAGCCACCTTTCTTTATGATGACACTCAACAGCCTTCCAGCTATAGATTCTGTCAGTTGCTTGATTTGTTTACGATCAACATTCTGTGCAGCAGCCACCACAGCCTCCCAGACATTGTTCCGAGAGGTGTACTGTTTTCCCTCCCTGTAGATCTCACATTTTATGAGGGACCACAGGTTCTCTATGGGGCTCAGATCAGGTGAACAAGGGGGCCATGTCATTATTTTTTCTTCTTTGAGACCTTTACTGGCCAGCCATGCTGTGGAGTAGTTGGAAGCATGTGATGGAGCATTGTCCTTCATGAAAATCATGCTTTTCTTGAATGATACCGACTTCTTCTGGTACCACTGCTTGAAGTTGTCTTCCAGAAACTGACAGTAGGTCTGGGAGTTGAGCTTCACTCCATCCACAACCCGAAAAGGTCCCACAAGTTTATCTTTGATTATACCAGCCCATACCAGCACCCCACCTCCACCTTGCTGGCATTTGATTCGGAGTGGAGCTCTCTGCCCTTTACTGATCCAGCCTCTGGCCCATCAAGAGTCACTCTCATTTCATCAGTCCATAAAACCTTTGAAAAGTCAGTCTTAAGATATTTCTTGGCCCAGTCTTGACGTTTATCTTATGTTTAGTGTTCAAAGGTGGTCATTTTTCAGCCTTCCTTACCTTGGCCATGTCCCTGAGTATCGCACACCTTGTGCTTTGCCATATAGCCATCAGGGTCGCAGGAAGTGTGTTGGGCAAGAAAGGCACAAAATAACTGCCCATGAATTGAGGAAAATCAAGCGTGAAGTTGCCAAGATACCATTTATTTATTTATTTGCCATGAAACGCTTGATTGTTCTGCGATCACGCTTCAAAAGTTTGGCAATTTCAAGACTGATGCATCCTTCTGCAAGACATCTCACAATTTTGGACTTTTCAGAGCCCGTCAAATCTCTCTTCTGACCCATTTTGCCAAAGGAAAGAAAGTTGCCTAATAATTAAGCACACCTTATACAGTAATAAAATAAACTTTGTCCTTTATTTCATTTGCACAAAGTTGACAAAGTATAAGGGAGGGACATTAGCAGAACATACAGAAAAAGAGGACTACGGCAGTTTCGAGTCTTGCGCTCTTCAACGGGTCCTATACTATGAATGGTAAGTCATTTCATTTTATGCTGCAACACCTGATCTTACTAATTAAAAACACATCTGTGTGAATTTAAAGTATACAAAATGCACAAAAACATGCACAAAAAACAACAAACCAATTAAACATTTTTCGTTGATAACGATCCCTATATAACCATTTGCCAAACAATAGAACTTTGCAAGAAGCAAGAATAATCAAGTCTTTCGTTCATTCCTAAAGGGCCTTGTACATTTGCTCTTATTATCCACTTGGCTTCTTGCCATAACAGAGGTTTATTATGATCTCCTCCACACCTAGGGAATTTAACCACTTCCAGACCTGCAAACTGCAGGCAATGAGAATCAGACCCATGTACTTCACGAATATGCTTTATAAATCTTGGGGGAAATAAAAATTTCCCTGTTGAAATCGAATGGAAATGCTCTCAGATTCTTGTATACATCGGTCTTATTATTTTACCGATGTAATAAAAGGCACAGGGGGAAAAAATTATATATACTACATATTATGTTTTACAGGTTATTAGCTCTTTAACATTATGTTGAATATAATTATAATAATAATAATCTTTATTTATATAGCGCCAACATATTCCACAGCGCTTTACAGTTTAACCGTTTCAAACACAACAGTCATAAGTAACAATGTTAACAATACAATAATTAAAGCGAAATAAGATGACCCTGCTCGTGAGAGCTTATAATCTACAATGAGGTGGGGGAGATACAAAGCACAGGTGTGTATTTACAATGATGTATTTACAATTATGGTCCAGCCATCTTCAGGGGGTGGGGGATAGATGAAGATAGTGAATGGGCTACACACACAAACATAAAATGACTTTGATTACTGAATGTGATAGGATGCTCTGAACAAATGTGTTTTGAGCGAGCGCCTAAAACTATGCAAATTGTGGATGGTCCTAATATCTTGGGGTAGAGCATTCCAGAGGATTGGCGCAGCGCGGGAGAAGTCTTGGAGTCGAGAGTGGGAGGTACGGATTAGTGCAGAGGTTAGTCAAAAGTCATTTGCAGAGCGTAGCGGTCGGTTAGGCCGATAGACAGAAATGAGGGAGGAGATGTATGGGGGTGCCGCACTGTGGAGAGCTTTGTGGGTGAGAACAAGTACTTTGAATTGTATCCTGTAATGAATGGGCAGCCAGTGTAATGACTGGCGAAGAGTGGACGCGTCAGAGTAATGATTAGCCAGATGGAAGACCCTGGCTGCTTGCATTAAGGATGGACTGGAGAGGGGAAAGTCGAGTGAGGGGGAGGCCAATTAATAGAGCATTACAGTAGTCCAGGCGGGAGTGGATCAGGGCGACAGTGAGGGTTTTTGTTGTTTCCATGGTGAGAAAAGGGCAGATTCTAGATATGTTCTTTAGGTGTAAGCGGTACGAGTGGGCAAGAGATTGTATATGGGAGAGGTGAAGGAGAGATCGGAGTCAAACATAACACCCAGACAGCGCGCCTGCTGTCGGGGTGTTATTATGGTGCAACGCACGGAGAGGGAAATGTCAGATTTAGGGAGGTTAGTAGATGGCGGGAGCAGAAGAAGTTCTGTTTTGGAGAGGTTGAGTTTCAGATAGAGAGCGGACATGATGTTGGAGACTGCAGACAGACAGTCAGTGGCGTTCTGTAGTACAGTGGGGGTAAGGTCAGGGGATGATGTGTATAGTTGTGAGTCATCAGCATAAAGATAGTACTGAAAGCCATATCTGCTGATGGTCTGTCCAATTGGGGCCGTGTAGAGAGAGAAGAGAAGACGGCCAAGGACTAAGCCCTGAGGTACCCCAACAGTGAGAGGAAGAGGAGATGAAGTGGAGCCAGAGAACAGAACTGAAGTAGCGGTCAGAAAGATAGGAGGAGAACCAGGAGAGAGCAGTGTCCTTAATGCCTAGTGACTGGAGCCTAGAGAGTAGGAGAGGGTGGTCAACAGTGTTGAAAGCTGCAGAAAGGTCGAGAAGAATGAGCAGAGAGTGGTCACCGTGACGTTTTGCTGTCAGAAGGTCATTGGTCACTTTGATGAGTGCAGTTTCTGTCGAATGTAGGGGGCGGAAACCGGACTGTGAAGGGTCTAGGAGGGAGTGAGTGGAGCGGTAACGGGTAAGGCGGGAGTATATTAGGCGCTCCAAGAGTTTAGAGATGAAGGGGAGATTGGAGACTGGTCTGTAGTTGTTTGTGCAGGATGGGTCGAGGGTGGGTTTCCTTAGTAATGGAGTAATGATAGAGTGTTTGAAGGAGGAGAGGAAAATGCCATAGGAGAGGGAGAGATTAAAGATTGTAGTTAGGTGAGTTGTGGCGACTGGAGAGAGAGACTTGAGGAGATGTGAGGGAATGGGGTCGGTGGTGCATGTAGTCGGGCGAGGAGAGGAGAGGATCCTGGAGACTTCTCCTTCTGTGATGGGATCGAATGTGGAGAGTGAGCCAGGGGAAATGCAGGGCTGTTTCACTGTGTTTGTAGGTTCTGAGGTTGAGGGGAGCTACTTGGTCAAGGGTGCTTCTAAGAGTGTCATTGAAGTGATGTACAGCCAGATCAGGACAGGAAAAAGAAGAGATTGGGGACAATGATGAGTGTAGGGAGTCTGAAAGTGTATGTGGGTTAATGGCTTGTAGATTTCTGACTGAATGGTAGGTAGGAGGGTACTGGGTGAGCGAGGATTTGTGAGTGTGAAGGAGAGAATGTTGTGGTCAGAGAGGGGAAGCAGTGAGTTATCTAGGTAGGAGATTGAGCAGAGGCCGGCGAAAACCAGGTCCAGGGTGTTACCGTCTTTGTGTGTTTCAGAGGTTGAGAGCTGTGAGAGACCCAGAGAAGTGATTAGTGATAGAAGCTGGGATGCAGATGTGGAAGTGGGGCTGTTAATGGGGATATTGAAGTCTCCCAGGATAAGGGTTGGTAGTTCTGATGACATGAAGTGCGGCAGCCAGGCAGAGAAATGGTCCAGGAAGTGGGTGGGTGAGCCTGGGGGCCAGTATATGACCGCTACTCTGAGGGAGAGGGGACGAAAGAGCCTGAGGGTGTGGACTTTAAAAGAAGGGAATGAGAGCGATGGAACTGGGGGATGACCTGGAAAGTGCATTGTGGGGACAGGAGTATGCCGACTCCACCACCAGGTCTGTTTGTCGGTCTCGGGGAATGGGAGAATTGTAAGCCACCATGGGAAATGGCAGCAGGAGAGACAGTGTCAGAATCCTGAAAAAAGGTTTCCGTGAGGACCAACAGATTCAGAGAGTTTTTCAGAAAGTAATTGTGTAGGAAAGGAAGCTTGTTGCATACAGACCGTGGATTCCAAAGGGCACAATTAAATATGTGCTACTTTTAACGTAGTGCCTGTAAGATGGTAATCGAAGAAATTACAATCTCCGCATTTAAAATCACCCTTTGGGGCAGAATCCCTCAACCAATTTTTTTGAACATTTGTTATCCGATTCTGCACCAAAAGGTCAAATAAATGATGGATTCATTTAAAAGTAAATCTCGGCTTAATCACACCCTGCTTAATTAGATCACCATCGGTTTCGAGGACATGCCAATTTTTTGTATTGCCATATGAATCGTTCTATCTAATGGGGTGTGTTTAAAACAAAAATTAAAATATTTTTCTTTTTTTGAACCACCAAGGCACGTTTTTTCAAACTATTTGGTTTATTTGTCAGTAATTCACATTGGGTGATCCTATTAACACGTGTTTCGGCGTCATCAAAGAGTTCAGATGGGTAAATCCATTTATCTAATGGGGTGTGTTTAAAACAAAAATTAAAATATTTTTCTTTTTGAACCACCAAGGCATGTTTTTTTCAAACTATTTGGTTTATTTGTCAGTAATTCACATTGGGTGATCCTATTAACACGTGTTTTGGCATCATCAAAGAGTTCAGATGGGTAAACCCCTACCTAAAAAACATTTTTTAACTCATTAATTTGATCTCTGAAGCTTTCCTCATACTTAATGATTTTTCTCATCCGCAACATTTGGCTGAAAGGTAAGCTTCTCTTAGTGTGCCCTGGATGAGCAGAGTCGTAACGTAGCATGGAATTTGAAGCTGTCGAATTCTTATGCACCTTTGTATATATATTCCCTTCAATAATACTGATTTTCACGGCCAAAAAATTTAATCTATCAATCCCAAAGCATGATGTGAACTGCATATTAACATCATTATTACTATTAAGATATTGTACAAAATTATCAAAATCCACCTGTCCACCATCCCACACTATAAACACGTCATCAACAAAACGTAAATAACATTTTATATGTTTTAAGAATGGATTTTATATACTGCTTATAAATTCTTCCTCAAATACCACAAGAAAAAGATTTGCGTAAATGCATGCAACTGGCGTACCCATGACGGTTCTCGTTACTTGAACATACCAATGGTTCAAAAACTTAAATGCATTGCATGTCAAAATAAAATTCAAACCTTCCAAAATAAACAAAATAAAATCAGGCGTTTTATAGGAATGCTCTAAGATCTTTTTAATGGCATCAATGCCGTCTGCATGCGGTATCCTGATGTATAAATTCACCACGTCTATTGAAGCCAGGGCAAAACCCGGCTGCCACTCAGCCAATGCAACCCCCTTTAAAAAATCATCCGAATCCTTTAGAAAAGAGGTAAGTTTTGATACTAACGGTTTAAGACACCAGTCAAGGAATTGCGATAGTGGTGTGGTAACCGAATTAATCCCTGACACTATTGGGAGTCCGGGGGGAAGAGACAAAGATTTGTGAATTTTCGGGATACTATTGCAATTGGGGATACATGGACACAGAGAAAATAATTTTTCAGCTTCATTTTTAGTTAAGACGCCATTTTCCACATTTATTCTTAAAAAAAGATCTCAATTTATCCTTATACTTAGGAATTGGATTATCTTCTAAACGTCAGTAAGTATCGGTTTGATTTAATTGTGACAAGCTTTCCTTTATATAATAGTCTCTCTCCATTAACACAATATTACCACCTTTATCTGCTTTTGTTGTTTTCTGTGAATTTTTTTGTGCATGTTTTTTGTAAATTTGGATATGCTTTTAAATTCACACAGATGTGTTTTTAATTAATAAGATCAGGTGTTGCAGCATAAAAGGAAATTACTTAACATTCATAGTATAGGACCCTTTGAAGCGTTCAAGACGCGAAACGGCCGTAGTCCTCTTTTTCTGTATGTTCTGCCAACGTCCCTCCCTTATAACCTTGTCCACTTTGTGCAAATGAAATAAAGGACAAAGGTTTTTTATTCCATGGAAGATTCGAGTTGTGCGGCTGTTTTCTTCTTATTAGATTACTTCATATGTGTTTTTCAGCAAGCACCTCCACATATTGAATATACCGTGAAGGGTGTCGTTGATTCAGAGATCACCATCTACATCAGTAAGTCGATTTTTTTGTCTTTGTGCGATTCAATTTTTTCTTTTTTTGTGACACCTTATATAGGGTTTTGATATAGGGTCATTAGACAACACCCTCTCATTACAGAGATGCAAATCACCTGATTTACTTAATTGGTAGTTGTCTCTCAAGCTTGAACAGCTTGGAGTAGGACAACATGTATAAAAAGTATCATGCGATCAAAATACAACTTGCCTAATAATTTTGCACACAGTGAACTGATATACAGCACTATTTTGCATTTAAAAAAATACAGGCCACATATTTGGCAGTGTGATATTTCTGTGACAAGCCTCATAATTCTGCGTGTTCCAAGTTTGGGCATTGTAGGCTGGTTTCCCACTGTTTTTGCTGTCGATTCCATCATATGATGGATCTGGAGCCATAGGCTTCCATTCTAGCAAAAGCCAGATTGCGCCGGATCCGTCGCTGTCCGTTTTTTCAACGGACACAAAAAATGTTACTATGTCTGTTTTTCTCCGGCCACAGGAAAAACTTTTGACAGGTCCGGCGAAAAACAGATGAAGCGTGAGGCCATCCGTTGCTAAAACAAGTCTATGAGAAAAAATGGATCCGGCGGCAACTTTTGCAGGATCCATTTTTTTTCAAAATTCGCCGGATTGTGCCTGATGGCAAAAAACTGATGTGTAAAAGCAGCCTTGGAGAAGTAATGGCAAAGGCTACTGGGGGAATGTGAAGGCCATCAGCTTTCAGAAACCGTTTATATCCACCAAGGCGAAAAGGCAGCATTTCCGTGGCCAACAAAGTGGAGATGGTGAAGTAGAAGCTCTTAGTTTTGGCATGTGTAGGAGAAAACATTCTTTTGTGTGACCACAACTGGGGGACCAATGGCTGGCTGATGTGTTGAGAGAGGGTGAAGTATGTGTACACGACAAACTGCTTACCTGTGAATGAGGTGCAGATGGAGATGTTATTGTGGATTGAGAAAGATGTAATGTGCACGGTGTCTGAGATCAGTCAAAAACAACAGGCACTAGAGGTGAACAGACTTGTTCATAAAACGTTTTCCAATCTCAAATTCAGCACGAATGAAGAACATTCGGATTCGTGATTTTTTTCCTGAGCATTTTTCCTCAAAATCTGCAAAATTCGGTCACAGATCGGTAAGTGATCACGTTGTTTTTGTGTTTGACTTTAGGATGGTGGTGCTCTATGATGCTTGGGGAGATGTGTTTTATGAGAGGAGTGGGTCTGTCTAGGTCAGAGGAGCAGCGGACTGTATTTTTTTTTCTGTTTTTTGTTCTGTATTAATTTAATGTGTGTACATTCCGGCAGCCAATCAAGGCAAAGAAACCATCCACAACATCATAACAAAACATCTTCTCTGATTGGCTGCCGAAGTCACATGTTCCTGTCCATATAAAAAGTGAACATCTTATTTTAATGTCACCATTGTAACACCACAGAAAGGCCACTCGTGTTGCTCTTGAAAGTGAACTTGTCAGTTAGCTAGATAGGATCCTATCTTATGTGAAATCAATCTTCCAGCATCTAAATAGATTGTGCTAAATCTGTGTTTCAGTCAGGAGGCCCCTTTTGCTAATCAAAATCGTTTGGGCAAAAACTGTACTGCAGTGAGCAATCAGGAGTCCCCATTTCCTCTTAAAAATATTTAGACCTAATATAGTGGTTCAACCAAGAGGCCCTGTTTGCTAATCCAAATCGTTTGGGATAACACTGTCTTGCAGTGAGGATTCAGGAGACCCCATTTCCTCTTAATAATCATTAATATTAATTATAATAATGATGTTCAGACAGGAGGACCTTTTTGCTTATTCAAATCATTTGGGATAAAACTGTGTTTCAGTGAGGAATCATGAGGCCCCATTGGCTCATCAAAAATCGTTAGATATAAGAGTGTTTTTCAGGTACACAATCTAAAAAAAATAGTGACATTTAGTGACAGTTAAGGCTGCTTTCACACATCAGGTTTTTCGCCGGATGCCGGTTCCGGCGTCGCGCCGCATCACTGGATCCATTTTTTTTAAAGAAACCGGATGGCAACCGGATGAGACAGATCCGTTTTTCATCCGGATCAGGTGTCCGGATCCAGCGACAAACCGGATCGGACTCATCCGGTTGCCATCCGGTTCGTCCGGTTTTCTTTCCAGTTTTTTAGGGATCCGGCTTTTAAAAATGCCACCTGAAAGGCTAAAAAGGTGATTGGCTGGCTGAAAACTATATATACAGTGTTCTTAACATCTGTGACGGGTTGGAGAGGAGCAAGATACAGAGCAAGATGGACGGCATTATTGCAAAGATTCTGCAGAACAACATGGATTTCATCACAGAGGCGAATCGATTGAAAGCAATTGTTATTGAGAAAGAGGAAGAGAGACAGTGTGTCATGCGTCTGCCGTTTGTGGATCCTGTTGTGAATTCTGTTGTCAAGCTCCCTCCTGTGGTCGTGAATGGTACTTCGGCTGGTTCTGTCCATGGGCTTCCTCTGGTGGTTGTGAGTGGGGCTGCGGCTTCTGAGTTTCCTTCCACAGGTGACGAGGTTAATTCGTTAGCTGGCTGCTCTATTTAACTCCACTTAGATCATTGCTCCATGCCACCTGTCAATGTTCCAGTATTGGTCTTGTTCTCTTCTGGATCGTTCTTGTGACCTGTCTTCCCAGCAGAAGCTAAGTTCCTGCCTGTTTTTCTCTTGTTTGCTGTTTTTCTGTCCAGCTTGCTATTTTGATTTTTGTCTTGCTTGCTGGAAGCTCTAGGACACAGAGGGAGCGCCTCTGCACCGTGAGTCGGTGCGGAGGGTCTTTTTGCGCCCTCTGCGTGGTCTTTTTGTAGTTTTTTGTGCTGACTGCAAAGTTGCCTTTCCTATCCTCAGTCTGTTCAGTAAGTCGGGTCTCACTTTGCTAAATCTATTTCATCTCTGTGTTTGTAATTTTCATCTTTACTCACAGTCATTATATGTGGGGGGCTGCCTTTTCCTTTGGGGAATTTCTCTGAGGCAAGGTAGGCTTTATTTTTCTATCTTCAGGGCTAGCTAGTTTCTTAGGCTGTGACGAGTTGCAAAGGGAGCGTTAGGAGCAATCCACGGCTATTTCTAGTGTGTGTGATAGGATTAGGGATTGCGGTCAGCAGAGTTCCCACGTCTCAGAGCTCGTCCTGTATGATTAGTAACTATCAGGTCATTCCGTGTGCTCTTAACCACCAGGTCCATTATTGTCCTAACCACCAGGTCATAACAGGATCCACCCCATCACGGCACAGAGAATGACTCGGGGAGTCTTTTCCACTTTGTATATGGAGCTTCGAGGTGACCCTGACAAGTTTTTCAGCTATGTTCAGATGAAAGCGGAGAACTTTGATATTTTTAACGACAAAGGTACCAGTAGCGCTTCAGATTCACAGAGTCCTGCAGCAGAAAAAATACAGAGCCACTCTCCTGTATCTATAACTGTACTAAACACATAAACCAATTATCTGCGCTGGATCCTCTTACTCCGTAACTTCACAGACTAAGTGTCTGTGAACTATAAAAATAGGGGTAGTGAAAAAAATATATATATACCCACTTAATATCAATAAAATAAAAATAAAATAGAAACCAAACTAGTTGGTATACGTAAATGCATGAACCCCTATGCGGAAAAACACAATCGGTATATGTAGCACAGATCAGGTAATAGTGCACAAATAGCTAATTTCTCATTAATGCAGGAACGTCCGGTGTTACCTAACGATATGTACCCAATAGTGTCCGGAACTTTCATGGATAGATCTTTCTGTGCAGTCCCAGTGTCCTTTATAGTAGAGTCCACGGGTGTGCATTCACGTGGGTGTGTTGTAGGTGCTGCCCCGGCCGGTGGCAAGAGCACCATGCATTCACCCACTTCACAGGACGGAGGAGCGCTAGTAGATTCAGCCGCTAGGTGCACTGCAGATGCAGGACCTTACGTGACGTCACGATCATGTGGAAACACACCTATGTTCGGATGAAAGCGGAGAACTTTGATATTTTGGTGGAGCGGGTTGAACATCTGATAAGAAGGAGTGATACCTATTGCCGATTCTCCATTACGCCGGCTGAGCGTCTGATGGTCACTCTTTGGTAAGCATTCTTTTTGGATCCACTCTTGTAGGGCACTTTCGTTGATATTTTGAATTTGCAGTAATTTCTGCCTTGCTTTTGTTCACAGATTCCTAGCAACTGGTGAATCCCTGTCTTCACTACATTTTCAGTTCAGACTGGGCATTTCAACCATATCAGGAATAGTGAGGCGCACTTGCTGTGCACGGTGGGACTCTCTGCATGAAGAATACATTCCACATCCCATAATGCAGACATGGTTGGAAGTAGCACACAGATTCCTGGAAGTGTGCCAGTTTCCCAATTGCTTGGGTACGGTGGACGGGAAACACATCCGTATCGTGAAACCGGCTGGTTCTCGATCTCAGTATTTCAACTACAAGAAGTACTTTTCCATCGTGCTGATGGCCATCGCCGATGCGGATTACAAATTTGTAGCGGTGAATATTGGGGCGTATGGCCGTTCTAATGATTCGCAAGTTTTCAAACTGTCTTCTATGGGGCAGCATTTATATGGACAAACCTTTCAATTTCCCCCCCCAAGACCACTGCCTCAAACTTCTGAGCCACCAATGCCATTTGTATGTGTTGGGGATGAAGCTTTTCAGCTTTCAGAGCATCTTTTGAAACCCTACTCCAGCCGTTGTTTAACCAATACCAAAAGAATTTTCAACTACAGACTCACACGTGCAAGGAGAATGGTGGAGTGTGTGTTTGGGATCCTAACCGCCAAATGGAAAGTTCTCCTGACATCCATTAACTTGAAGACAGAAAGCGTGTGTTGTCCTACACAATTATGTTATATCCAAGGAACAGCTTTCCATTGAGGACCACTCTGCCGAAACCATCTTGACGGATTATAGCAACCAGACATACAGAAGTTCTGCCACAGTTTCCAGAATACGGGATCACTTTGCAGAATATTTTATTTCACCCCAAGGAAGAATACACTGGCAGAATGAGAGAGTATAAACACTGTATGTACCTAGTAATAACTGTAACCTTTACCCATGTTGTGTACCTGTTGTTTTTACCTTTTACCCATGTTGTGTACCAGTTTGGTTTTTACCTTTTACCCATGTTGTGCACCTGTTTGGGTTTACCTTTTAGCAATGTTGGGTACCTGTTTGATTTTATTTTTTAACCAAGATGTGCATCTGTTTGGGTTGTACCCAAAGTACTGCTGTTACCAATAAACCTTGTTTAACAAAAGTGTTATTTGTCCCTAATGAATACATACAAGAGAGTTTTCAACCAAAAAGTTTTATTAACATAATTAAACAACAAAAAACATACAGGTAACTAAAAGTTTTCATACGTCGGGGTGGAGATACTGTCGGAGGGACTGTCAGATAGGGACACTTAGACAGTGGGAGTGTGGAGAGAGGAATGTGTTGGTGGTGGGGAATGTTCTATAGTTAGGGGTGAAGGAGTGGAGAAAGCTATTGAGCAGGTGGACAAGAAAGTGGGATTGGGGTTAGGAATTTGGTAGCATGGAGCGGTGTAGGTAATGTTTTGTGAGGATTGGGAGGCCGAAGGAGTGATGTGTGTAGAAGCTGTTTGGGAAGAGGGTGATAGAGGCTGTTGGAAGTGGGCAGGGAGAGGAGGTGAGGATGAAGTAGATGGGAAGTTGTATGGGTCGGGATCATCATATGGGTGGGAAGGGGCACGGGCGGGAGGCTGGTAGTGTGGCTGGTGGGAAGGGTCATGTGCGGGAGGCTGGTAGTGTGGATGGTGGGAAGGGGCACGGGGCTGGTGGTGTGGCTGTTGGGAAGGGGCACGGGAATGCTGCAAGTGTTGTGGCTGTTGGGACGGGGCACGATGTGGATGATGGTGAGGTGGGCGGGATGGGGCATGGTCAGTTTGGCGGTATGGGTCAGGAGGATGGTACTGGCTTTAGTGATGGACAGTGGAGGAAGGGAGGGCGGTTGGAGGATGGTTGGAAAGACTATCTGCTCTAGAGGCTATGAGCGCTAGAGTAGACTGGCAGGATTCCATTACTTGCATCTGCTGAGAAGTAGATAGCGTCTCCATTTGCTCAAGCACCGACTGAAAAAAAGTGTTGTTCGGTGACTGTCTTGCCTCTGAACGCATCGTTACCAGAAGTGTATGCATCTCGAGCATACTTTTATTTATGAAATTGAAACCTGCAGCCATTTGCTCGGACAAAACTTTCAGATAGTTCTGGAACAATGCGTTCAGGTGCAAGAACTCGGGAGCATAACTATGTACCTGACGCCTCTGCCGAAGCCGCCCCAATGCTACAGGTGTACTAGAGGTGGCTGCAGAAGAGGGGTGGGGTACAGGAAACGCTATGTCCTCACCAGCAGCTACATGCAATGGAACCGGCCAGGATGCTCCAGTGTTCGTGGATGGGAAAGAGGGATCAGTAGAGTGGGAAGGTGCAGAGTGGGAAGGTGCAGAGTGGGAAGGTGCAGAGTGGGCAGGCACAGAGTGGGAAGGTGCAGAGTGGGAAGGTGCAGAGGGTTCCTCACTGTCAAAGTGTCCCTTGGTGGCGGCCTCCTGAGGGATCGCCCCAGAAGGGTTCAACTGTGCTGCAGGCTCCCGAGTGCTCCCGACGGTACTGTGGAAAAAGAGAAAAACAAACAATTAATATACTGTCATTGCATGGCCCTGGCTGAAAGAGCAAAAGAGGTTAGACATGTAAAACATTATTGCATGTGGTGGGTAATATTTACCTTCGGGTGACCATCGTTGACCTGAGGAACGACAGGGCCCTTGCGTATTTGTATGTACTCCTGCGTCCTCCAGATCCACTCGGGGCCCGCATCTCTTTGTTGAACTCCTTCTTAAAGCGATCCCTGATCGACCGCCACCTTTTCACAATCCGCTCACCTGTTAAAAAAGGAGAAAGACAACTTGGTTAGAAACAGCATTTTAGAATACATCACCAAAACTGAACTGAGGATACTTACGTTCTTGAATCTGGGCCTAAACATCAAGGTCCTCCCACCTCGGTATCAGTTCACAGCAGATTTGCTCCCAGAGTCGACGGGTCACTGAGAGATCAGCATGGCGGTGGTCACCCATATTCCACAACGGCTCCCTGTCTCTGACAATAACGATGAGGAGGTCAATATCAAGGCCGACCTCCTCACCGTCCGAATCTGGAGCACGCTGTGAAACCTGTTTGAAAAGGGGGAAAAAAAATTAAAACCAAATTTGAAACATTGCTAACCTCCCCCCAAAAAATAAAAAAAAAACCTACACAACGACGGCCACCATGTGAATTACGCCAACGACTCTGGGAGCCACTGGAAGGACCTCTTGCTTGGGCACCAGATTCCGAACTCTAGAAGAAAAATGAAAAAAAATTATGTGCTTGTTGGTGGCCATTCTATGCATTGTGTGCCATGTGATATATGTTTTCTATGTGTTGTGTGAGGTTTGAAAGTATCAGTTTCTATGTGTTTTGTTGTAAAAATCTCGTGTTATGTTTTGTGTGTAGTTTAGGGTGTGTTTCCGCAATACATGACAGATACATACCAATTGTGAGCCCTTTCCGTCCGTGTGTTTCTCCACCCCATCCCTCTTCTTCGGGGAGCACCTCTTCTACTGGGGAGTCAGCCTCATCAGCTTCCTATGATGAAAGATAAAAAAATACATTATAAACACACACTCACACACACTCACACACACACACACTCACACACACTCACAGACACACTCACTCACACTCACACACAGTCACTCACACTCACACACACTCGACAACGATGGAGCAAGAGAACTTATTCATATTTACCTCTGTGCGTTGACAACGAGGAGGAGGGCTCCCCGAAGACATGGCTGCAGGCTGTCGGCTCTCTGACAGGCTCTCGGCTCTGTGGCTGGCTCTCGGCTCTGTGGCTGGCTCTCGGCTCTGTGGCTGGCTCTTGGCTCTGTGGCAGGCTCTCGGCTCTGTGGCTGGATCTCGGCTCTGTGGCTGGCTCTCGGCTCTGTGGCAGACTCTCGGCTCTGTGGCAGGCTCTCGGTTCTGTGGCTGGCTCTCGGCTCTGTGGCTGGCTCTCAGCTCTCTGGCAGGCTCTGGGCTCTGTGGCAGGCTCTCGGCTCTGTGGCTGGCTCTGGGCTCTGTGGCAGGCTCTCGGCTCTGTGGCAGGCTCTCGGCTCTCTGGCAGGCTCTCTGGCACAGGCTCTCTGGCAGGTTTCTGGCTCCTTCCGTCTTGGCAGGGTGTGGCAGGGTGTTGGCTCTTCTGCTTTTGGGCTGGAAATGGATGAAGGCCTCATGGCCCTGCTTTATATATAGTCCAGGGGGCTGACCATAGGTTTTGGAGCATGCTCAGTGTATCCATAGACATGCATTGTTGCAAAAAGCCGGAAAGGCCGGATCTGGCCTTTCTGGCTTTTTCACTGGAGACAAAAAACGTTACAGTAGACGTTTTTTCCAGACGCCGGAATCGACTCGACGCCGAATCCGGCATCAGACCGGAAGGAACGCTGGGCCATCCGGCACCAATAATATTCAACGGGGGAAAAGCCGGATCCGGTTTCTCCCTTTTTCAATTCCGTTTTTTGGCGGAAGAGCCGGAATTCGCCTGAAACAAAAAACCTGATGTGTGAAAGCAGCCTAACTGACAGGTGTGGGCCTAAGGTTGAGAAACAGCAGGATAAAATAGGGGAAGGGTACATACAACATGAGTGGGAAAAAGTGAGGTTGTGAAAGGGGAATAGGCTTGGTGTTCGACATGTATGTGGGTTAGATGTTAATGTTAATCCGTGCGAGACACTGAATAAACGTCCCTGCGAGACACTGATGCTGCGCTAGTGCACCCAGCCCAGTATCTCTGCTGGCTGGCAAGCTGAAAGCTTGCATCATGCCAACGTTCAGCATGGCATCCGGATGTAGCACACTACATTCATCGCCGGACAACTGGATTATTAGCTCATCACACAGGTTAGGAATATGGTTGTTTATAATTTTTTGTCATTTACAGGTGACATGGGCATCAAAAACTTATCTTCTCATCAGACAGGTGAGGATTATGGTGTTTCATTATTTTTTTCTTTCACAGGGGACATGGGCTTCAGTAGATTAGGCGTAAAAGTGAGTATAACTTGATTTTTTTATTTCAAATGAAGGTGCCTATGATGATGATTTGTGCAAACTGTAAAGCGCTGCAGAATATGTTAAAGATTATTGTTAAAGATTATTATTACGTCTTTATTTCAATTAAAGTACCTTATTCTTATAGAGGTCTCTAAATTAGTAACCCTTGGGCTTGATGTCAGCTGGCAATACAAAACTGACATTAACCCCAATACTATTACCAGACTTGCCACTGCACCAGGGCAAGTGGGAAGAGCAGGCTAAGCACTATAATTGGCATATCTCATGAATGCGCCATTTCTGGGGCAGCTGAGAGCTGATGATTTTAGTCTGGAAGGGGGCCAATATCCATGGCCCCTCCTAGGCTATTAATATCAGCCTGCAGCTGTCTGCCTAGCCTTTGCTGGTTATTAATTATAGGGGAGTCCCTATGTAATTTTTTTGGGGTCTCCATTTTAATAACCAGTAAACGATACGCACACTGCTGTAAGCTGATATTAATAGCTTGCAAACCTACATGTGTATTACCCCCTTCCTATGCTACAAACATCAGCCCCCAGCTGTAAGCATTCCCTCAGCTGGTTAACAAAATTTGAGGGGATCCCATGCCATTTTTTCTTTGTTATTTAATTATTAGCTAAATCCATGAATATTAAATTGCACACTCGCTGCTCTAGTTATATATGTGACTGATATTTTTCTATCTTTATATTCTATGTATATATCTATTCTATATATTCTATTCTGACTTGTCACACTGTGATTTTACTGTACGTAGCTGATAAAATATTGGGTTTTCTAGGAGATGGGTGCGTAAAAATCAGACGGCACCCGCATGGTCCATGTGCCGTGTGATTTTTTTTTTTCTTGACTTGTATTGGCGAGTCTTTTACGATTTATGTGGCAAATCGCAGCATGCTTATATTGTTTTCTCAATCCGATCTGAGCGGAGAAAAAAAATCGCAGATGAGCAGGTAATCATAGAACAATATTAGTCAGAGTGCAATTCAATTTTTGTTTCAGATTGCACTAGTCCGTTTTTCTCGCAATTGAGTATGAGCCCTTAGATCCAATAGCTGGGCTCCCAAAGATGTATCTCACTGACGTTGAGAACATATATATTCAAACTCAAATGGCTGTTCAAGGCATGCAAATATCTCGCAAGAAGGACACCTGGTAGTATTGTCCATGGTGCACATACTAAATGGGGATAAACAGTACGGATAAAAGCATAAAAACACCAAACTATGTTCTTGATCTAAATTATGATATTGTGTTTAACTATGCACTTACCTGCAGCACGTGCACTTAAAATGTATCCCTTGCTCTAACCAGCACGTGTTATTACTAGCCTGGGAGCCTTATGGGATATTGTCCATTTTCCTAGATTATTAACATCAGTCTCCAGCTGTGGGCTGGTTATGAAAATTATGCTGTAGCCAACGCCATTTTAATTTTTAAATTTTTTTATTTCATTCTTAATTTTACACAGGAAATACACAGGTGCAGAATACAACTACAATCATTGTCACCTGGTTGCGCTAATCTCAGGGAGACCAGGCGACAATAATGAGAGCTGGTTTCAGCAGCCGGCACCTGGGAACAGCTACTGTACTGCTTTTCCCAGATGCTGGTACGTGTCACACAGACACACAAACAGCACACGGATGTGACACACAAATACTCGGACAGCAAACGGATATATGGATATGGATGGCACACAAACATGGACCATGGATCTCACCAGTACTGTTTTTTCCTGTACAAAAATCACCAGTACTTTTGAAGGGTGCCATAGATGGTGTGAGATCGCGCTCCCCGAGTCCGTTGGGGGACACTCGCTCAGCAAAGGGATTAAAGCACTCAGGCACGGTTTCTCACATAAACAGTCTATCCGATTTATTTTGTCATCATAAACCGCACCATGAACGGTTCATTATATATATCAACAGAACACAATAACCACCGACAGTCTGTTCCAATGGCAGATACTTTTCTGCCCATAACCCCCTTTATCTGGAGTTACCTTCCTGGAGCTCCTGCTCCATATGCTGACTCCTTGTCAGTCCTTGTTACCAGGGAAGCTGCCTAACTGGGATCACTGTCCCAGACATTGCCTTGCTCACCAGGCCACCTAACAGTCTCAGACCTACAGAAGGACTGTAGCTTCCCCAACGTAGTGCCGTCATAGACTTTGCACATATGGCCTCTCCATGTGCTATTCAGGAAGACCAGTCCCTGGAACTTCCAACACACAGGCCTTCAGTCCGTGGCTTACCATGTGCTTCCAGGAATCCAGTCCACTTCAGGACATTCCAACACACAGGCCTTCAAGGACATCACACTCTGACCATCCGGGTCCATACACTCTCAACATGTGACCCAAACCCTGGTCACATTATGTACTCTGCCCATAGGTGGGAGATGTGTGTGGTTAGTCACTCCTGCCCAGCTCTCCAACTATCCCTGTAAGCCCCCTTATAACAAAACCAATACTTGTGGAACTACAAGTCCCAGAACAACAACATTTGGGGCTTACAGCGCAGAGGACAACCTCTGTCTCTGCGACACATACCGGCTATTCACAATTAAGCCAATCACTGTATCACAATGGACAGTAGGAGTGTTGATCCAAGTGTAGAGTCAGTCATATAGTACAGTATAGTTAGTTTCAGTATAAAATAGAAACTTGTTTCTAAATGCAAACTTGGTTTTATTTTTTGCTTCATTTTAACCTAATCTCTCAATAGAATATTAATTAAAGGACTTGAAGGTGGTTGGAGTTAAAAATGGACATAAAAGGCTCTAGCCTTGATGTCTTCATTGCAGTAACTGCATGTGGTAACATCACCCCACATGCAGTGGTTAAAGGCTAAAAGATAAATCACACTTTAACAGGCAGTGAACAGGTGGATAGATGGAAAGGTTAAACCTAGTTGTTGTTTTCTAAAGGGATTTTCCAGGGATAAGAAAACTTACTTTTTAATAATGTGATTTGCAGATTGGTAATATGCTAAACAGTCAACCAAGGTGTCTAAGTGTGATGATTTACATATTCTTTAAAGTTGCCAAAGGTTTTGACCTACATGATTTTGAAAAAAATAAACCTTGCTTTTGAAAAAAAAATGTATATCTATATTTCTTTTTTCTTTTTTTTTCTCTTGTAAGACCGTTGAAAACTGTGTGTGCATTATGAGAAACCTTTCCTACCGGTTAGCTGCAGAAACTTCTCAGGGACAGCAAATTGGAACTGATGAACTTGATGGATTACTTTGTGGTGATACCAATAGCAAAGATACTGAAAGCTCAGGATGCTGGGGAAAAAAGAAGAAAAAAAAGAAATCTTTAGATCAGGTGAGTAATTCTGTTCTTCATTTAACTATACAAAGACAAGTCAAAGGGTGTGCAGATTTCAGCAAATCAATTTTATTAAACATTCTGTAAAGTTTATAAGTATATGAAGTTTATAAATAACAAAATACCTAGACATGGTAAAGTAAAAAATAAAATAAAAAAAATGTCCAGACCAATAGAAAATTCCTTCTCAGAAAACTTTTGTCTTTTTGAATACCATTATATACAGTAGGTCATAGTTTATGTCTAAGTGAAAACTATTTTTGTCATGGTCCTAAGTAACAGCCTGCATTATAGTCTAAAGTTGCAGTGTTAGGAGTCGAGTTTCCTCTGCTGCACAGGGGGAATCTCGATCCGTCTCCGCTGCGGTCTCCCATTCTCCTCCAGCCGCAGTGGAGCCTGCTCAGCAGGGACGTCGATCCCAGCGTCTCGCTCAGTCTGACTCTGTGAGAAGAGTTACTGCTGCTTCTCCAGCTTCTGCCTTTAAAGCCAATACTGGTCAGCAGCGAGTGGACTTCTCTGGGACTAAGTCCTTGTCTGCGCACACTGAGCATGCCCAGGGCAAGATCTCCCGTTGGAGATCGAGGGTCATGTGCTCAGACTCTGCAGCGCATTCTATTGGTCCTCTTGGCAGGTCTCGGAAGGGCAAAGTTTCTGTGGCCGCTTCCTGTCCTGCAGCTATATAAACTGCGCATGACCGCACGGCCATGCGCTAGTGTACAACTTTATACGTGTGTTTGTTGTGAGTGCAAGTCGTCCTTTAAATACCCCTACCCTACTGTATGATTGTTCGCGTATGGTGTATGGCTGCTATCTAGCGCCCGACTTAACACTCAACGTGTCACACACGTGTCAGCGTCCTCTGCTGTGACCGCCAGTGCGGCGCCACGCGCCTGTGTGCGCTTCCTGACCCATGTCTGGGTACTTAGTGGTGCCTGCCAGCACGGCACAGTTTGCACTTCGGTGCCTCTATTGTATATACTTTTCACACCCAGTTGTGGTGTAGTGCCAGCAAGGGTCTAATCGGACTACTATCCCTGTTGGGGTCTAGTTCGCTGACCACTTGCTCGCGCTCTATGTGCGGTACCGCGATCCTGTGACGCAACAGGATCGCTTTCTTCACGCTGGGTGAGGTTTAACCCACGCGTGTATACTTATGAGTACCGCCATATCGTCTGTCATGTCCTAGCAGCAGGTTTCACCTGCACGGTGGACCCCGGACTGCGAACGCATCCATTACATCTCTCTTGGTGCGTTCCGCCAGTCCTAACATTACACTAGCGCCAGGGTCTGGCTAGTGATGACAGACATACAGCAATCTCTGCGGCATATCCAGCAGCTGGAGGGTAGGTTGGCGGCTCTCGAGAGCGCGACCTCAGCTGTGGATGTTACTGCAGTAGCTGTACAGGCTGCCAGCGTGGCTGCAGCTACTATGTCCATTGCCACCCCTGTTCCGACATTATCTCACCTCCCGCTGCCAGAAAAATTTTCTGGTGATAGCAAGTTTTGTAGGGGATTTGTGAGTCAGTGCTCTATTCATCTCGAGCTCCTGGCTACACGTTTTCCCACAGAGCGGGCTAAGGTGGGATTTATTTTGTCTCTATTGTCGGACAGGGCGTTGGAATGGGCTACGCCGCTGTGGGAGCGTGGCGATCATGTGGTGCAGAGTGCTCCGCTGTTTCTGAGCGCTCTGAAACATGTCTTTTTAGGACCTCAAGTCACCCATGATACTGCGCTCCAATTGCTGGCATTAACTCAGGGTGAGTCCTTGGTCAGTCATTTTGCTGTCCAATTCCGCACCTTAGCATCTGAGCTGGATTGGTCGGATAAAGCTCTTATCCCCATATTTTGGAGGGGCTTGGCTGACCACGTAAAGGACGCTCTGGCCACTAGGGAGATTCCTGCCACACTGGAGGAGTTAATAACTGTCTCCACTCGAATTGACCTCCGTTTTAACGAGCGGAGGTTAGAGCGAGCCCAGTGTAGGCAGAGGTTTCGGCTGGCTCCTACTTTTGCCAAACCTCTTGAATTTCCAGTCCTGGTTCCTGAGTCACATGAGGCCAGGGAGGTGTCACAAGCAGGATCTAAGTCCCGTACCGCTTGTGCACTCAGGGTCTGTCATGTTTGCCAGCAGTCAGGACATCTAGCCACCAGATGTCCTCAGCGGTCGAGGAAACGTCAGCGTCTAGTGGTAGTTGGTGGAGGTACACTAGACACGGCGACGTTTGCCTCTAAGTTGTCCTTTAAGGGGACAATTACTATTGGCTCATTTTCCCACTCGGTAGCGCTCTGCGTGGATTCTGGGGCGGAGGGCAACTTTATGTCTTCTGCCTTCGCCCAACGTCACGCAATACCCTTGGTTATGCTTGCTCAACCAGTAACGGTGCGAGTGGTGAATGGGTCGACATTGCCCTCACAGATAACACACCAGACCATCCCTTTTACTCTGTCCATGTCGCCATCTCATCAGGAGATAATTTCTCTGCTCGTCATTCCGGAAGGAATTGATGAGATCCTGTTGGGAATACCTTGGCTACGGTACCACTCTCCTCATATCGAGTGGTCCTCAGGCAGAATTCTGGGTTGGGGTGAATCTTGTGGGGGTAGGTGTCAGAGGGAGTGCGTTCAGGTTGCTACTACTGAGGTATCCGCAGATCTATCCTCTCTCCCCAAGCAGTATTGGTCATATGCAGATGTATTCTCCAAAAAGGCGGCGGAGACCCTTCCGCCCCATCGCCCCTATGACTGTCCTATTGACCTCTTGCCTGGTGCTGAGCCTCCCCGGGGTCGAGTCTATCCGCTTTCTCTCCCGGAGACGGAGGCAATGTCACAGTACATACAGGAAAATCTGGCAAGAGGGTTCATCAGGAAGTCAGTGTCACCTGCTGGGGCAGGATTCTTCTTCGTGCAGAAGAAGAGTGGGGAATTGCGTCCATGCATAGACTACAGGGGTCTTAACGCCATCACCGTTAAGAATAAATACCCTTTGCCTTTGATATCTGAACTGTTCGATAGGCTTCGGGGAGCAAGGGTATTTACTAAATTAGATCTGCGGGGTGCTTACAACCTGATTCGCATCCGTGAGGGGGACGAATGGAAGACGGCTTTTAACACCAGGGATGGGCACTATGAATATCTGGTGATGCCCTTTGGGCTCTGTAATGCCCCAGCCGTTTTCCAAGACTTTGTGAACGATATCTTCCGGGATATGCTTTCCACCTCGGTCGTAGTCTATCTGGATGATATTCTCATCTACTCTCCAGATATTGACTCCCACCGGAGAGATGTTTGCAAAGTCTTCGACCTCCTACGGGCAAACTCCCTCTATGCCAAGTTGGAGAAGTGCATGTTTGAGCAGGAGTCCTTACCTTTCCTAGGCTACATCATCTCAGCCCAGGGATTGGCTATGGATCCTGCCAAACTACAGGCTGTGATGGACTGGCAGGAACCTCATTCTCTTAAAGCGGTGCAGCGCTTTATGGGGTTCATCAATTATTATCGCCAGTTCATCCCGCATTTCTCAACTTTGGTAGCTCCCTTGGTTGCCCTCACCAAGAAGGGGGCAAATCCTAAATTGTGGTCTGAGGAGGTCTCCAAGGCCTTTATCTCTATAAAGTCACACTTCGCTAGCGCTCCCATACTTCATCGCCCCGATGTTGATAAGCCATTTATCATGGAGGTGGATGCCTCTTCTGTTGGTGCTGGAGCAGTCCTCTTCCAAAAGGATGCTCAAGGTCGGAAGCATCCTTGCTTCTTTTTCTCCAAGACCTTCGCACCAGCAGAGAGGAATTATTCCATCGGGGACAGGGAGTTGCTAGCCATGAAGTTGGCTTTCTCGGAGTGGAGACATCTCTTGGAGGGAGCACGTTTTCCCTTCCAAGTCTTCACAGATCACAAAAATTTGGTGTATCTGCAGACAGCTCAGCGGTTGAATTCTCGCCAGGCCAGATGGTCCTTGTTCTTCTCCCGGTTTCATTTCACCCTCCATTTCCTTTCTGGGGAGAAGAACATTCGGGCCGATGCTCTCTCTCGCTCCGTTGTGTCATCTGCGGAGGAGGAGGAGGAGCCTCGGCTTATTGTCCCCACCGAGAGTTTGAGAACCGTGGCCCCGGTTTCACTGGAGTCTGTGCCCCCGGGCAAGACTTTTGTTCCATCTAGTTTGCGGCCGGAGGTTCTCTCTTGGGCGCACTCGTCCAGGGTGGGTGGACATTTTGGTACTAAAAGGACATCTGAGTTACTGGCGAGGACATACTGGTGGCCGCATATGGCTCGTGATGTCGCGGAGTACGTTCGGGCGTGTGTCTCTTGCGCCAGGAACAAGACTCCTCGGCAACGGCCAGCTGGTTTGCTTTACCCTCTGCCCGTGGCTGACAGGCCCTGGGAGATGGTCGGGATGGACTTTGTGGTGGGCTTACCCAAGTCTCGTAATTGCACCATTATCTGGGTGATCACCGACCATTTCTCCAAAATGGTGCATTTGGTGCCTCTTCCACGGCTACCATCTGCACGGGCGTTGGCTGTCTTGTTTATCAAGCATGTCTTTCGCTTACACGGTATGCCAGACAAAATTGTTAGTGCCCGGGGTCCCCAGTTTGCGTCTCGATTCTGGAGGGAGCTATGTCGTTTACTCAGTATTGAGTTAAATCTCTCTTCGGCATATCATCCCGAGACGAATGGGTTGGTAGAAAGGGCCAACCAGACCTTAGTCACATATCTGCGACATTTTGTTTCTGCCAGACAGGATGACTGGGCATCCTTGCTACCGTGGGCAGAGTTTGCACTTAACAATGCCGTAGCCGACTCCACCGGTCAGACTCCATTCCTCTTAAATTACGGCCAGCATCCGCGTATTCCAGTGCCCATGCCTGTGTCTTCCGCTGATCCCAGGGTGGCAGACTGGGCTGTGGAGGCACGGGACATTTGGGATCGCACGCAGGATGCCATTCGGGCCTCCAAGGAGAGAATGAGGTCCTCCGCCGATGTTCATCGGCGCCCTGCTCCGACTTTTGTCCCTGGCGACTTGGTGTGGCTCTCCGCCCGTAACATCAGGCTGCGAGTTGAGTCCACTAAGTTTGCTCCTCGCTACTTGGGTCCCTTCAAGGTTCTCGAACAGGTTAATCCTGTGGTCTACCGCCTGGCTCTTCCTCCACGCTTGGGTATCACCGACACCTTTCATGTGTCCCTCTTGAAACCCGTATACATGTCCCGGTTTTCCGAGTCATCTGCCGGGACATCGGGTTCGTCTACGGACGATTACGAGGTGAACGCTATTTTGGGGTGTAAGGTGGTACGTGGCAAAAAGTTCTATCTGGTGGATTGGAAGGGTTATGGTCCAGAGAACAGGTCATGGGAGCCTGCTGAAAACATTCGGGCCCCACAGCTCATTGCTGCCTTCGAACGTAGCGAGGCCCAAGGACGGGGGGGCCCTAGGAGGGGGGGTAATGTTAGGAGTCGAGTTTCCTCTGCTGCACAGGGGGAATCTCGATCCGTCTCCGCTGCGGTCTCCCATTCTCCTCCAGCCGCAGTGGAGCCTGCTCAGCAGGGACGTCGATCCCAGCGTCTCGCTCAGTCTGACTCTGTGAGAAGAGTTACTGCTGCTTCTCCAGCTTCTGCCTTTAAAGCCAATACTGGTCAGCAGCGAGTGGACTTCTCTGGGACTAAGTCCTTGTCTGCGCACACTGAGCATGCCCAGGGCAAGATCTCCCGTTGGAGATCGAGGGTCATGTGCTCAGACTCTGCAGCGCATTCTATTGGTCCTCTTGGCAGGTCTCGGAAGGGCAAAGTTTCTGTGGCCGCTTCCTGTCCTGCAGCTATATAAACTGCGCATGACCGCACGGCCATGCGCTAGTGTACAACTTTATACGTGTGTTTGTTGTGAGTGCAAGTCGTCCTTTAAATACCCCTACCCTACTGTATGATTGTTCGCGTATGGTGTATGGCTGCTATCTAGCGCCCGACTTAACACTCAACGTGTCACACACGTGTCAGCGTCCTCTGCTGTGACCGCCAGTGCGGCGCCACGCGCCTGTGTGCGCTTCCTGACCCATGTCTGGGTACTTAGTGGTGCCTGCCAGCACGGCACAGTTTGCACTTCGGTGCCTCTATTGTATATACTTTTCACACCCAGTTGTGGTGTAGTGCCAGCAAGGGTCTAATCGGACTACTATCCCTGTTGGGGTCTAGTTCGCTGACCACTTGCTCGCGCTCTATGTGCGGTACCGCGATCCTGTGACGCAACAGGATCGCTTTCTTCACGCTGGGTGAGGTTTAACCCACGCGTGTATACTTATGAGTACCGCCATATCGTCTGTCATGTCCTAGCAGCAGGTTTCACCTGCACGGTGGACCCCGGACTGCGAACGCATCCATTACATCTCTCTTGGTGCGTTCCGCCAGTCCTAACATGCAGCCACAGGGCCTGTTTGCTGTATTTGAAAACGAGTTGGCAAAAATGTCATCAAATAAGTATATCTGCTGTTACAAAAAAACAAACAGCTGTAGTTATATGATAAAGAGAAACTGTCACCAGGTTTTTCCCAATATAAACTAAAGCCACCACCTGTCTTATTGCCACAGTCCATCAACCTTTATATAAGCCCCCATCTCCCCCTGAGTATCCCCAAAAATACCTTTTATAGGTCTCTCATGACATCAGCACAGTCCACTTTGATGGACTTCAGGGGTCTCGGGTCTGCACTTCCTCTACTGGCAGATTTGCCGTGCTCCTGCCTTGATGGATGTGGATGACAGATCCTGCATCATCAACAGGTACCTGCAAATCTTGCTTCTGTGCAGGCCCACTTTCTCTGCCCTACTAAGTTCTGTGCATTACAAAACTTTGCAAATTTCTCCTGTGCAGGCCTGTGCTTTAACCGTGCAGGCAGAATATCTGTGGATGACATAGGACACATTACCCACATCAATCAAGGCAAGATGATAGCGATTCTGGCAATAGAGGAGGGGCAGACCCCAGATCACTGATGCCCAATGGATTGAACCTTGCTGAATAGCATAAGGTGTGGGAGACATAAAATATATATTTTGTGATATGTTGGATGAGATGTAGGCTTTTATACAGGTTGATATACTACTGTAATAGACCAGTTAAAGGTATTGTAGCATGGCTAAAGGGTGTATAGTCGACGGGAGGTATGTAACACAGAGAAGGCTAGAGCTGCTTAAAGAAATAGTTGAGCGAGAAAGGGTCCTGAGAGAGGTGATTGAGCACAGAGTGGGTGAGCTGGAAAAGGAAGTCTCTGAGCTCAGAGGTCACCTGTCAGCATGTCAAACCATAAATAAAACCGTATTAAAAGATATGGAGGTGCCCAGAGAGGCCCAAGAGAAGAATCAGCAGGAGCTTCTCCAGAGAGAGGATGAGTGTCGCTGCTTGGTAGAAGAGCAAGATAAAGTTCTCCAAGAGCTCAAGACAAAGGAGACTAATCAACAGCTCCAGAAATCCACGGATGACCGGGAAATCGAACTGTTGCGCTCTCCTGATCTGATCGCAGTGAATGAGAGTAAGCTGGAGAGGCTGACCAAAGAAGAGGCCTCCACAGAGGAAGAAATCCAGCAAGGGAAGTGCCACGCAGATGGCCGAACAAAGGACATCGAGGTCTTGAAAAACTGCGCTGACGCTGAGGAAGAGGAGGTCCAACGATATGACCAAGAAGGTGAGACCTCAATCTTCAAGTGCGTAATAGACGTACCCAAAGACATGCAAGAAGCGTGTGCCAGTGAGGAGGTGCATGAAGTGTTTAAAAAAGCGGTCGACGCGTGTAGGGTGCACTGGGCACCTGAGACCCATCAACTGGTCATACTGTCCACTAAGGAAGTCACAGTGAAGCGGGTGGCTGTCCTGAGAGAGATGCATCTACAATGCCTCCGCACAAAACAAATGATCATGTTGAAGAATAAGGAAGCCGCTCGACTAGGGTTGAGCGAAACGGATCGGCCATTTTCAGAAGTCGCCGACTTTTGGCAAAGTCGGGTTTCATGAAACCCGACCCGACCCCTGTGTGGGGTCGGCCATGAGGTCGGCGATCTTCTGAATCTGGTATCGGAATTCCGATACCGAGTTCCGATATGTTTGCAATATCGGAAATCGATATCGGAATCCATATTTAAAGGGAACCTGTCACCTGAATTTGGCGGGACTGGTTTTGGGTCATATGGGCGGAGTTTTCGGGTGTTTGATTCACCCTTTCCTTACCTGCTGGCTGCATGCTGGCTGCAATATTGGATTGAAGTTCATTCTCTGTCCTCCATAGTACACGCCTGCGCAAAGCAATCTTGCCTTGCGCAGGCGTGTACTACGGAGGACAGAGAATGAACTTCAATCCAATATTGCAGCCAGCATGCAGCCAGCAGGTAAGGAAAGGGTGAATCAAACACCCGAAAACTCTGCCCATATGACCCAAAACCAGTCCCGCCAAATTCAGGTGACAGAGTCCCTTTAAGTGTAAAATAAAGAATTAAAATAAAAAATATTGCTATACTCACCCTCTGACGCGCCCTGGTACTAACCGGCAGCCTTCCTTCCATAGAATCAGCGCGTGAAAGACCTTAGATGATGTCGCGGCTTGTGATTGGTTGCGCGACCGCCCATGTGACCGCTCACGCGACCAATCACAAGCCGCGACGTCACCGAAGGTCCTTCAAGCGCTGATTCTTAGGAAGGAAGGCTGCCGGAAAGAAGCAGGGCGCGTCCGAGGGTGAGTATATACCTAATAGGAATAGGAATATACTCACCCTCGGACGCGCCCTGCTTCTTTCCGGCAGCCTTCCTTCCTAAGAATCAGCGCTTGAAGGACCTTCGGTGACGTCGTGGCTTGTGATTGGTCGCGTGAGCAGTCACATGGGCGGTCGCGCGACCAATCACAAGCCGCGACGTCATCTAAGGTCTTTATCGCGCTGATTCTAAGGAAGGAAGGCTGCCGGTTAGTACCAGGGCGCGTCAGAGGGTGAGTATAGCAATATTTTTTATTTTAATTCTTTATTTTACACTTAAATATGGATCCCAGGGCCTGAAGGAGAGTTTCCTCTCCTTCAGACCCTGGGAACCATTAGAAACCCAATGCACTGCATTGGGTTTCGTGTTTCGGCCGACCCCGACCCGACTTTTCTATAGGATCGGCCGATTTCACTCGACCCGACTTTTGAGAAAGTCGGGTTTCGTGAAACCCGACCCGATCCTATAAAAGTAAAAGTCGCTCAACCCTACGCTCGACGTCTGGAGCTAGCAAGAGAAGCTCAAAGCCGGTTGGGTATTGTAGAAGATGTCGTGCAAGTGCCCAGAGGTCTGGTGGGGAAAGTCATCGGAAGATTTGGCAAGGTGATGCAAGAGATGGTGAATAGGTCCGGTGTTATGAGAGTGAGCATTCCGGCTGATGATGAAGCCAAGGTCGTGGGTGAAGATGGGATGGTTCCATTCCTTGTTGTCGGATCCATGGAGAGCCTTGGGAATATCCAAATGCTCCTGGGGTATCATGTGGCATACCTGAAACAGATAGAGCAGCTAAGACATGAGAGGGAGCAGATCAATATAGAGCTGCAAGGATTGGCACACAGGTTGCCGCCACCTTCAACTCGTGGTCTAGAGAGGCAAAGAGGTTCTCTAAAGACTGGAAGTCCTCAAGCTGAAGTTAACAGAGGATATAGAGGTAAAGTGAAGAGCTGCTCTCCGAAGAAAGACAATAGGAGAGATCAAGAACCGAGAGAGAACCGAAGGTGGTCGGATGGAAGAGTTAGAAGTAGTGACTCCTCAGTTAGTTCAGGGCTCAGTGACCTAAGCGGGAGATCCTATAGCAGACGAGATGACAAGGGGTCATTGTTATCAAAGGATGTGACGGAAAGGGATGACGAATGCCGACAAAAGGGTTCAATAACAGGCCCTGACTTAGACAGACGGTTTGACTGTCAGGGATGACTGAGAGGGGTCTCTAGTTGGTTTAGGACAAGTGCCAAGCCCCACGGCTTTAGGCAGAGGGGGGAGGTATGTAGCATGGCTAAAGGGTGTATAGTCGACGGGAGGTATGTAGCACAGAGAAGGCTTGTCGCTGTGATGTAACCCGGAGTGTTTTCTTTAATACACATAAAGCAATAAGGAATTGTTTGGTATATTTGGGTCCATGTTACGGGTAGCTATGAGAGATGGGAGGGTCTGGCTACCCATATACCTCACCCTTGGGTAAGGGGGATAACCATGCCTATCTATGTTTGGTTCAGGACCTGTGGTGATGTCACAACCACATGTCTAATCATGTGATGGGTTCCTGGTGTGGTTACACCTATGTAAATAGGTGTGTGTGGCACGTGGTGTGAGAGTGTTTGGAAGTCTGTCAGGGTGGACACACTTCCATGTGTCCTGGCTGGACACTGCAGAGTGGCCTGTGTGTTGGACGGTTCCACGTGGGGACAGGCGTCCTGAACAACACACAGAGACCATCTTTAGGCTGGAGAGCCTACGTGCTGGACATGGCACAGCCTGAATGCTTACAGGTCTGAGAGAGAGCGGAGCTCTACTATGGACACTAAGGACTTTTCCGTCTGATGTAAGACTGTTTACCTGTTGTTCCTGTTGCTATGTGGTTTATGGAGCAATAAACCTACATGAACGCTGAAGAGAATGTGCCTCCTGTTTCCTTCTATGCATCCGAGCGAGTACAACCCCTACAGTATTTACTTTAGTTATATTGGTAAAACCATGTGTCTGGTTTCCTTTAAAGGGAATCTGTCAACAGGTTTTGCTAACTCATCTATCAGCAGCATGATGTAATCAAAGATCTTGAAATCAATGATGTATCACTTATTTTCCTAGGTGCAGCTGTTCTACACAGAATTTTTAGATGTTACATGAAGCACAGCTGAGAAAGATAGCCACTCACACCATGCTCCCTATGTACATAGCTATTGACAGTGAGTTTCTTATCACAGGAGGTGGCGGAGTCAGACCAGGAGGCATGTGCTGCAGCAGCTTTTGTAGTCTGGACATTGATAATCACCAGGTCATAAAACCTTCAGTTTAAGTAAACAACACTACACAGCTTGACATGTGACACATTGTTGAATTCTGTGTTTTAACCACTACCTCAGATTGCATAGCAAAAACCTGCTGACAGATTCCCTTTATACCTACGACCCCTTACTTTTTGTCTACTATTCACTTTATTGCAGCAAATAGAATGCTTGGGATCACAGAGCTTACAGACAGGAAAATAGGAAACCCAAGCTTTTAGAAGGTGGGAAAAATGACCCTTTATGGGCTCGTTCACACGAGTCTGTAACATGGCCAATTGCTATCCGGTGTTTTATTGGAGAGCAATCAGCCCAATGTTATACTATAGGGTAGTGCTTGCTAGCCCTTTTTTTTCTCATGCCAATTAAAAAAAAAACTATTGTAGCATGCTGCAAGTACATCCGAACTATGTGCACCCATACGAGTCTATGTGTGCGTGTGAAACATCGGACTGCACTCAGATGTCATCCAAGGGCAATGTGATTTACGAGAACAGAGACAATGGAGAAATGAAGTTCTCCATCTTCCCGGCAACTGTGCTGCGACAGAGAGAATCGCATCACACTCAGATGACACTTCCATCAAACTGACAGAGATTGAGCCAAGTGTCATTAACATAATGACCTGATTCTCGCACATGAGAGAACATACTGCTTTCTAACCACAGCCTTAAATGTATAACAAAGTTTAATGCAGCAACATGTACTGTTCATTTATGTATAAAAGGTATATTGATTGGTATGCTTTATTTAGTTCTACATTATATTATTGTACAGTGGCTGATTAAAACTGAATGTACAAAATACAAATTATCATTTATAACATTATGCAATCATTGAGCAAAATATAATATTTCAATGATTTAAGCTCTCAAGTGTGCAGAATTTTGAATACCTAGTGTAAGAGCATCCTCAGGATAAAAAGGAACAGTGACGGACATACCATTGGTGCAACAGCACATGGGCCCATGAAAAAGGTCCATACTCCTCAAGAAAAACAGCAAGCAGCTTCATTCACAGACACATTATTGGACTGCAAAGGGCCCATATACTGTTCTTGCCCAGGGCCCCAGGGCGCTGTAATGGTGTTACTAATCTAAGGTCCCTGACACTAGTATTATAATGACTAGCTGCCATCTTCATCTTATATTGGCATTGCACAGGCCCCATGGCACCATCTTGTGGCTGCAACCTGTGACTGACTGGAAGTCAGAAGTTAAAGAAATTGTCCACTATATTTATTTATTCATAAATCTTGCTATTATGTGCCACTCAAAACATCCACTGTGTTTATTTTAGCAATATTACCTTTTATCATGCTGTAGCAGCACATCCTCAGTGCTGGCTCCTGCTCTCATGGGGTTAATCAACAACTTCCTTTCTCCTGACTTAGGGTGGTTTCACACTTGCGTTTTTGTCTGCAGCGTTTTTTGCACACAAAAAAGGCATGCGTTTTTTTCCCTATATTTAACATTGAAAACGCATGCGTTATTTGTTGTACGCGTTTGGTCGCGTTTTGAAACGCATGCGTTTTTTTGCTGCATGCGTTCTTTTTCAGAAATGCAACTTGTAGTTATTTTGAGAGGCGTTTTTTGACACATAATGCGTTTTCATGCGTTTTTTGTGTGTCAAAAAATACATTGGAGTCAATGGAAACGCATGCGTTTTTAAGCACATGCGTTTGTTTGCTTTTAAAACGCATGCGTTTTTATAAAAAAAAAGCCAGAAAACACACTGATATGCCACCCCTCACCATAAAGGTGATAAAGGGATCCTAACCCTAACCCTAAAGGGATCCTAACTCTAAAGGGATCCTAACCCTATCCCTAACCCTATCCCTAACCCTACCCCTAACCCTAAAGGGATCCTAACCCTAACCCTACCCCTAACTCTAACCTTAAAGGGATCCTAACCCTAACCCTACCCCTAACCCTAAAGGGATCCTAACCCTAAACACTACCCCTAACCCTAACCCTAATCCCTTTAGGGTTAGGGTTAGGATCCCTTTAGGCTTAGGGTTAGGGGTAGGGTTAGGGTTAGGATCCCTTTAGGGTTAGGGTTATTGTTATGATCCCTACCCCTAACCCTACCCCTAACCCTAACCCTAACTATTTCTGTTTATAGTGGGTTTTTTACTTTATTTTGATGATTGGCAGCTGTCACACGTTTCTCAGCATGCGTTTAAAAAATGCAAACACATGAAAAAACGCATGTAAACGTGTCAAAACGCTGCGTTTTTTTCACCACATGCAAAAACGCATGCGTCAAAAAAATGCAGCGTTTGCACGCGTTTACATGCGTTTTTTCACCATGTGTTTTTTTTTTAAACGCATGCGTTTTGAAACGCAAGTGTGAAACCAGCCTTACTGTGCTCTAATTGTTCTGCCTTCCTCCACCTATGATGGCGGTCTTTCTGCCACTTTGTCCTGATTTGCAGTGTGGAGAGATACTGCCTTCTCCATCTGTTCCAAAAGACATTGGACACGCTTTGCACTTGCCTCCATTGTCGCCTGTAGAGGTCTTTGTCATTGAATTCTCTGAGTGAAGCTCTCGGGACACAGGTTTTCTGCGCGAGTAGTATTGCAGGAGTAAGGACTGTTGTGTCTTCAGAATTGCTGGAAAGGGCTGTCAGCGGCCTGGCGTTAATGATAGCTGAGACTTCAGCCAAGAATATAGTTAAACTCTCGTGTGTCAGTCTGGTGTTCGCTTGTAAGAAGAAAAGGTCTAGTATTTTACGTGCTATCCCTATCATTCTTTCCCAGGCACCTCCCATGTGTGAAGAATGTGGGATATTGAAAGTCCAGGTACAGCCTTGCTTGTCTAGGTACCTTTCGACATTAGCAATGTCTAAATTGGAAGGGATTTGGAGTTCTCTTGCCACTCCGACGAAATTCGTACCTCGGTTAGAACGCATATGCTTCACAGGGCCTCTGATTGCGATGAAGCGTCGAAATGCATTTATAAAACTCGAAGTGTCCATAGATTCCATTACTTCGATATGAACAGCTCTGATGGACCGACAGGTGAATAGAACTGCCCAACAGTTTGCTTCAGTATGGATCTTCCTAGTGCGTCATGTAGCCACAGACCAAGGACCGAATACGTCTAGTCTGACGTTAGTGAAGGGCGGTTCAGTACTAAGTCTGTCCAGTGGCAGATTGGCCATCTTTGGATTTTGGAACATGCCTAGGAGTTTGCGACACGTAACACAGTTGAAGGTGAGTTTGCTCACGCTTCTCTTTGCTCCGATTATCCATAGTCCAGCTACCCGTAGGTTCCCTTCGGTAAACAAACGGCCTTGGGGTCTCACTAAATCGTGATGATGCTGAATGAGCAAGGTTGTGACGTGATGACGTCCAGGAATTATTACTGGATGTTTCTCTGAAACTTCCACCACAGCTTCTTGAAGACGGCCACCTACCCTCAGCAGCCCGTCTTGGTCGACAATCGGATCGAGCTTCTTCAGCACACTATCTCCAGAAATGGGTTGTCCCTTGTTGAGGTTGTCCATTTCTCTGGTGTAAGTTTCCTCTTGTACAACACAAAGTATTGTAACCTTGGCTCTTTCTAGGTTGGAAGAGGTAAACGCCTGTTTGCAGTGATGCCAAGCTTTACAAGGTCTCTGGCTTGCAGGTAGTGCTGACTTGTAGGACTGGGCTACATGAAGTAGACAAGCGATGGCTCGAACAAGTGACTTCCAGGTTGAGAACCTGATGAACCGATGAGATTCGAGTTGTTGACTTGAAATCACTGTATGTGGAGCAGACACTCGAGGACGGAGCTCTTCGTCGGTATCTGGATCCACTAGTTCGAATGTATCAGACCTGCTGATTTGAGGCATAGAACGGTTCAAGGAGGCAGGGCCTGTGAACCATGTAGTGTCCTTAAGATGACTTGGTGCAAGGGATCTAGTTGCATGGTCTGCAGGATTGTGGTGAGTAGGCACGTAGTGCCACTGATTAGGGCAGGTGGATCGTCTTATCCTCAGTACCCGGTTGCTGACATAGACATAGAAGCGTCGCGTTTCGTTGCATATGTATCCCAGTACCACCTTGCTATCAGTGTAGAACTCTGCATCTTTGATCTCCAGATTCATCTCATCTGAGATAAGTTCAGCTAACTCCACTGCAAGGACAGCAGCACAGAGTTCCAATCTGGGTATCGTGTGTTCACGGAGTGGCACCAATTTAGTACGGCTCATCACAAACCCGATATGGCATTGTTCATTCTCATTTATGGTTTTGAGGTACACTACTGCTGCGATCGCTTTGACTGATGCATCACAGAAGGTACAAAGTCTTTGTTTTGACTTCTGTGGATGGCACAGGAGCATACAGTTGTTTTACACGAAGGTCAGTGAAGGCTTCGAGAGACTTCCTCCACTCTGCCCACAGGTCAGCCTTTTCTGTCTGGAAGTGGATCATCCCAATCAGATGTGTCTTGGGTGAAGCCCTTAGCATCCTTTTTTCTTGGATGGTTACCGGAGCTACAAATCCCAGGGGGTCGTATAGACTATTCACGAAAGAAAAAACTCCTCTGCGAGTGAAGGGTTTCTCATCCTTGCAGATCTGAAAGGTGAAGGCATCCATCTTCAGATCCAAAAGCAATCCAAGGCTCCGTTGCATGGGTAGAGAGTCGATGCTTAGGTCTAAGGCCAGGTTCACATTGCGTTATGGTGGTCCGTTAAACGGACTATGTTACACCGTGGTATAACGCGATGTAACATAGTCCGTTAACGCCGCCATTGAAATGGCGTGCGCTAGAGATGTGCCCTCATTCAGTGATGGACCCCGAGACGCGGGCTGCAGCGTTTCCGGGTCCATCACTGCTAGCACAGATAGAGCTAGCAGATGCTCTATCTGCGCTAGCGCGATGTAAATGTCGGCACTTGCGTTACAGCAGCCCATTAGCGTATGTGCTGAACGAGCTGCTGCTAGCGCAATGTGAACCCGGCCTAAGTCTTTTAGATCACTGGAATAGTCTTCAGAGGGAAAGGCTTCCATCAACTCTCGGCTGTTGGATGAAATCTTGTGTAACCTTAGGTTAAACTGAGCGAGCATTTCTTGAGCACTTTTTAGTAGACTGATGGCACCTTCATTTGTTGGTGTGGACTTCAAACAGTTGTCTACGTAGAAGTCTCTTTTTACGAATGATCTGACGTCTGACCCATACTCTTCTTCGCCCCCCTTTTGGCAGAATGTCGGAGGCCGTAGATAGCGACTGCCGGGGAAGGGCTGTTCCCAAAGATGTGAACTCCCATCTGGTACTCCGTGATGTTCTGTGTTTCTCCTTGACGAGAAAACAGTGGAACATCTGTTGTATATCAGCCATAAATGCCACAGTTTCTCTGTGGAAACAGAGTAGTACTTCTAGAAGTCTGTTTTTCAGATCTGGGCCCGACAGTAGGACATCATTCAATGAAACGTCTTCGCATTTGGCGCTTGAGTCGAATACCAATCTTATTTGCCCTGGCTTCTTAGGATGGTACACTCCGAAGATAGGCAAGTACCAACACTCCTCTGAGTGCCGAAGAGCAGGTGCAATCTCTGCATGGTTGTTCAGCAATATCTTCCCCATGAAAGTAAAAAAATGTTCCTTCATCTCAGATGACTTCTGAAACTTATGGCTGAGGGAGATGAATCTGTTGTAGACCAGTTCCCTGTTGTTGGGTAGGCGTCTTCTCCGAGGTTGAAATGGTAATGGTGCAACCAATCTGTTTGACTTGTCCTTGACAATTTGACTATCCATGATGTCAAAGAACATCCTGTCTTCTATAGACATCGCTACCTTGTCGTCTTCCTTCGTCCTGTTGAAGACTGAACCTCCTATGTGGTCTTGTTCACCTTCACAGGCGTGTACTTCATCGGTAAGAACTGAGAAAGAGCAAGGTAGGGAAGTGCTGTTTGGTAAATTCCTTTACCAGTAGACTATTGTGACATGGCTGGAAGAGAGACGGACATCCATTTTCAAGTTTGCTGGTAAGCATACTGTTGACTGAGGCCGGCTTGCTCCTCCTAGACAGACATCTCCTATAATGAACCATCCAAGGTCGAGCCTCTGTGCGTATGGAGTGTTCCGGAGGCTATTGATATATTCTCTAGTCTTGTGGGCTCGTAGTATATCTCTTCCCAGGAGTAAAGCTATTGGGGCTTCAGGGTCCATCTCTGGTATAAGGTGGCCTATACGCTTCAGGTGGGGGTGATGTGCTGCCACCTCCATTGAAGGCATCTCCGACCTGTTGTCGGGAATCTGGTTGCACTCCATGATGGTCGGTAGTGATAGGCATATCTGGCCATCTATGGACTCCACCTTGTATCCGGTTGCTTTCCTCACCGCCGTCTCAACAGTACCTGCACACATCATCAAGGAGTAGGGATAATCGGGGCCTACAAAGCGGAAGTTGTCAAACAAGATGGACTTGGCTAGAGACCTGTTACTTTAGTCATCCAGGATTGCATATATCTTGAACGCATTGTCCCTGCGGCCTGCTGGGTAGACTCGGACAAGGTAGATTTTTGAACAGGATGTTCCTCCTGTGAGTCCCTTACAGATCTCCGTACATTGAGAGGTGACCACAGGGGTGTCTTCTTCAGTGTTATTTTGCTTCCCATCATGCTCCTCTGCTTGCAACATTGCTCGTGGAGGTGGTCCAGGGTGCAAGGCTGTGTTGTGGTCCAGGGTGCTGCATTTCTGCACATTTCACGCTAGCTTCACAGTTCCTGGCGAGATGAGAGGTTGTGGCACAGCACTTGAAGCAGATGTTGTTTTCCTTGAGGAAACCTTTTTGATCCTCCAGAGACTTCTCCCTGTAGACTTTGCATTTCAGTAGAGGATGTTGTTTCCTGTGTAGAGGACACTGCTTACTGACATCTTGAGGTTTGTTCTCTTCTGGAGGGGGCTTGCTTCTATTGTTAGGAGGACCTGTGGAAACAATATTAGTTTTGTGGACTACCACAGGTGTCTTACTGGGTTTGACACCAGGGGCAGTGGAACATGACAGAGTGAAGTCAAAACCAGGGTAATTTCTGATCCAAGCTTGTTGGGTGACAAATTTCACAAATACAGAAAAAGGAGGGAATGGTACGTTATGAGTTTGCTTATACCGTGAACCATGTGTAACCCACTTTTCTTGTAAGTTGTAAGGGAGTTTCTATACTATCGGATTGACATCCCTAGTAGTATCTAAGAATGCCAATCTGGGCAAGTGACCTTCCTTCTGGGCAACCGGTAACTGTATCAATAAATCACTCAATTCTCTAAGCTTCTGATAACCTTTAGGCCCTATCTTAGTGAAATCATCAATTCTTTTGTATAAAGCATTCTCTATGACTTCTAAGGACCCATAACATTCATCAAGTCTTTCCCACACTTTACATAGACCTATGTGTGGATACTTTATATTAATGTCTATTAGTCTTTTGGCATGTTCGACTGACTCACTTCCGAGCCACTTTAACAGGAGATCTAATTCCTCACTACTAGAAAGGTCCAGTCCCTGAATGGCGTTCTGGAATGTGGCACGCCATGATCTATAGTTTTTGGCTTTATCAGTGAACTTTACAAGTCCTTTAGTGAATTACTTGTACGATGGACTCCTCGCCAGAGACGGACTACACCTCAACAAACCTGGGAAACACACATTCGCCAGAAGACTCGCTACACTCATCAGGAGGGCATTAAACTAGAAGAAGAGGGGACGGGAAGAAAAACATTAGACTCGAACAAAGAAGAACCAGGAAAACATACTCAGAAGGGAGGTAAGAATATTTCTAAAACAATACACAGCGAGGAGATTGGAACAAAACAAAATCCTCCAAACTGCATGCTCGCAAACGCCAGAAGCCTGACAAACAAGATGGAAGAACTAGAAGCAGAAATATCTACAGGTAACTTTGACATAGTGGGAATAACCGAGACATGGTTAGATGAAAGCTATGACTGGGCAGTCAACTTACAGGGTTACAGTCTGTTTAGAAAGGATCGTAAAAATCAGAGAAGAGGAGGGGTTTGTCTCTATGTAAAGTCTTGTCCTAAAGTCCACTTTAAGGGAGGATATTAGTGAAGGGAATGAGAATAACTGTTTAACTCCATATCAGCATGGGTTTATGAGAAATCGCTCCTGTCAAACCAATCTAATCAGTTTTTATGAAGAGGTAAGCTATAGGCTGGACCACGGTGAGTCACTGGACGTCTTATATCTCGATTTTTCCAAAGCGTTTGATACCGTGCCGCACAAGAGGTTGGTACACAAAATGAGAATGCTTGGTCTGGGGGAAAATGTGTGTAAATGGGTTAGTAACTGGCTTAGTGATAGAAAGCAGAGGGTGGTTATAAATGGTATAGTTTCTAACTGGGTTGCTGTGACCAGTGGGGTACCGCAGGGGTCGGTATTGGGACCTATTCTCTTCAACATATTCATTAATGATCTGGTAGAAGGTTTACACAGTAAAATATCAATATTTGCAGATGATACAAAACTATGTAAAGCAGTTAATACAAGATAGTATTCTGCTACAGATGGATCTGGATAAGTTGGAAACTTGGGCTGAAAGGTGGCAGATGAGGTTTAACAATGATAACTGTAAGGTTATACACATGGGAAGATGGAATCAATATCACCATTACACACTGAACGGGAAACCACTGTGTAAATCTGACAGGGAGAAGGACTTGGGGATCCTAGTTAATGATAAACTTACCTGGAGCAGCCAGTGCTAGGCAGCAGCTGCCAAGGCAAACAGGATCATGGGGTGCATTAAAAGAGGTCTGGATACACATGAGAGCATTATACTGCCTCTGTACAAATCCCTAGTTAGACCGCACATGGAGTACTGTGTCCAGTTTTGGGCACCGGTGCTCAGGAAGGATTTAATGGAACTAGAGAGAGTACAAAGGAGGGCAACAAAATTAATAAAGGGGATGGGAGAACTACAATACCCAGATAGATTAGCGAAATTAGGATTATTTAGTCTAGAAAAAAGACAACTGAGGGGCAATCTAATAACCATGTATAAGTATATAAGGGGACAATACAAATATCTCGCTGAGGATCTATTTATACCAAGGAAGGTGACGGGCACAAGGGGGCATTCTTTGCGTCTGGAAGAGAGAAGGTTTTTCCACCAACATAGAAGAGGATTCTTTACTGTTAGGGCAGTGAGAATCTGGAATTGCTTGCCTGAGGAGGTGGTGATGGCGAACTCAGTCGAGGGGTTCAAGAGCGGCCTGGATGTCTTCCTGGAGCAGAACAATATTGCATCATACAATTATTAAGTTCTGTAGAAGGACGTAGATCTGGGGATTTATTATGATGGAATATAAGCTGAACTGGATGGACAAATGTCTTTTTTCGGTCTTACTATGTTACTATGTTACATTTCCTGTGTACTGGCTGCTATCCAGTTAATCACACTCTGTACAACACTACATTGCAAGAACAGGGATAATGATCTTACCAGATAAACTTCATGGTGGTCAAACCTTCATGTGTGAGTCTTTCGCTACCTGCTTGCAAGAAAATGGAGTCAAGGATTCTGCGTGCCATTCCTATCATCCTCTTCCAAGCACCTCCCATGTGAGAAGAGTGTGGCAGATTGAAAGTCCAGGTGCATCCCTGCTCATTCAAGCATCTTTCCACACTGGTGGTGTCTAGGTTGGAAGGAATTTGAAGTTCTTTCACTGCTCCTACAAAGTTGGTACCTCTATCGGAGCGTATGTGCTTCACGGGGCCTCTGATGGCGATGAAACATCGGAGTGGGTTTATAAACCCTGAAGTGTCCATGGACTCAATTACTTCGATGTGGACTGCTCTGATGGACATAAAGGTGAACATAACTGTCCAGCGTTTGGCATTGGCTTGGACTTTTCTAGTGTTCCGTGCAACCACAGACCATGGCCCGAACACATCCAGTCCGACGTTGGTCTGATGGGAGATTGGCCATCTTCGGCTTTTGAGTCCCTCCACGGAGTTTGCGACAAATTACACAATTGTAAATGAGTTTACTCACGCATCTTTTAGCTCCAACTATCCATAGTCCAGCAGTTCGTAGATTCCCTTCGGTGAACAGTCGGCCCTGATGTTTCACCAAAACATGGTGATGTTGCACAAGCAGGGTCGTGACATGATGATGTCCGGGAATAAGTACAGGGTGTTTCTCCCCGAATTCCACTTCAGCTTCTTGAAGATGACCTCCAATTCTTAACAGCCCATCTTGATCGATGATTGGATCAAGCTTCTTCAAAACACTGTCTCTAAGAACAGGTTGACCTTTATTGAGGTTATCTATTTCTTTGGCGTAACATTCACGTTGTATGGCACAAATTATAACCTTCTTGGCATTTCCCATGTTTGGAACGGTAAACGCAAGCTTGCAGTGGTGCCAACCTTTGCAAGGTTTCTGAATGGCAGGTGATGTTGACTTGTAGGATCGAGCCACATGAATTAAACAAACGAAGGCACGAGCAAGCGAGTTCCAAGTTGAGAACCTGTTGAAACGGTGGGATTTGAGGGGATTGTCTTTAGTCACCGTACGTAGAACCGATACCTGAGGACGGATTTCCTCATCTGCCTCTGGATCTACCAGTTCGAAGGTGTTTGACTCGTCGATGTATGCCGTTGAACGGCTTAAGAGTGTAGGGCCAGTAAACCAGGTTGTGTCCTTAAGATGTCTTGCTTCAACGGATTGGGTTGCATGGTCCGCAGGATTGTGGTGTGTGGACACATGGTGCCAATGTTTAGGGTCGGTGGATCTCCTGATCCTTAGCACCCGATTGCTGACATAGACATAAAAGCGACGAGTTTCATTGCAAATGTACCCCAGCACTACCTTGCTGTTCATATAGAACTTGACTTCTTTGACGTCCAGGTCCATTTATGTCGAGATAAGTTCAGCTAACTCTACCGCTAGCACAGCTGCACAGAGTTCCAGTCTGGGTACTGTGTGTTCATGGAGTGGGGCCAGTTTTGTCCGGCTCATAACAAGCCTTAAATGGGATTGTTCGTTGATGTCGGTAGTTTTCAAATACGCTACTGCTGCAATTGCTTTGGTTGAGGCATCGCAGAAGATACAAAGCCTTTGCATCTCGACTTCTGTTGATGGCACGGAAGCATATGGTCATGCCACGTAGAGGCTTGACAGGGCTTCTAAAGAGTTCTTCCATCTTACCCATAAGTCTCTTTTCTCGCTGGGAAGTGGATCATCCCAATCGGACGTCTCTTGGGTGAAGTCTCTCTTTCTTTCAACGTTCTTTTTATTAAGTAAGTGGTAACAAGAACAGGATAAATACAGTAGTCTCGAACATAGCTACAAAGGACTATATCACTGTATGGATAGGATGTCAAAAAAGAAAAAAAAGAAATAGAGTCCACTTAAGGGAGCTATAACATCGGCTCCAACATCAGCTACAAGTCCAGGTGTTAGGAGAGTCGGTAATATCCTAAATTTGAATAATTTCCCTGGAATAACCATTTGGATTAATGATGAAATAATCAAGTTAATCGAGATCTTCAAGGAAGAGAACAACAAAGGGAGAAAGGGAGGGAAGGAAACGAAAAGAGGGGAAAAGGGAGAGGATTGATAAGAAAAGACAGAAGGGAAGAGGGGGGTATTGGGGGGGGGGAGAGGAGAAGCCCGGCGAAGGGGAAGCGAGAACATAAATAGTTTTAATTGTCAGGTCAGCTTGCAGAAGTTTCTAATATAAACTTAGGGTTGGATCTAAATTGGATCCAGGGTTCCCATGTCTTGTGAAAGGAGAGTAATGATTCTAGTGTGTTGGCTACTAACTCAGCTGTGTGGAACAATAGATCAATTTTTTCCAGTACTTGTTTTTTGGAGGGGGTTTGGGTTGACTTCCAACGAGTAGGAATTAGGTATCTACCAGCTGCTACAATGATATTAGCCATTTTGGAAGCTGAAGGATTCTCTGGCCATATAGGTAGGTTAAGAAGAGCAGATTGAGGTTTCAACAGGGGGGGTCGTTTCAGGACCTCCGCAATAATATCACCAATCAGTTGCCAAAAGGTTGTAATCACTGGGCAGGTCCACCATATGTGAAAATAAGTGCCTAAGTCTGATTTGCATCTCCAGCATTTATCTGAAACGGAGGGATGCCATTGGTGCAATTGAGTTGGTACACGATTGAGCAATTGAGTTGGTATCCGGCTACAATTTTATAGGAATTTTCTTGAATTTTTACACATTGGGAAGGGCCGTGAGACCTCTTATATATGAAGGCTATTTGATCTGGTGTAAAATGAACATTCAGATCTCTTTCCCAGAGTCCAATATACGCTCTCTTTATGTCAGCCTTTTCCATGACCAGAGAATTATATAATTTGGATAGGACTTTTTGTGGATGTTTGCGTTGGGCGCAGAGTTGTTCGAAGTGAGAGGTCGGACGAGGTAAGGCAAGCTGAATCTTATATTTGAGGCAGTAATCTCTAATCCTATTAATGTGAAGAAAGGAAACATTGAGGTGGGGTTTGAGAGCTTGGAACTCTGGGAGAGTCATCAATGAACCGTCTAGGAATACTTGGTCTATTGATATTAGGGAGTCTACCGAGTCAGACAAAACAGCTTCGGGGCCTTTAGGTAATTTGAGGGGAATGTGGTCAGTTACGTCTTGTAGTGTTAGGATTGGAGAAAGAGGGGGGGGTAGCTTTAGGGAATTCTGACCTCCATAATTTGAGTGTTGCTAGGGTGATTTCATTTGTAACCAATTGAGGTAGTTTTATGTAGTCATGTAAAAGAGCCATAGATCTCAGGGGGGCGGAAGCCATACGATCTTCAATGGATATCCAAAGTTTACTGGGTGGGTTTCTGATCCAGTCCACAATCCTGGTCAACATTGCAGCTCTGTAATATTTAAAGATGTCTGGAACTCCCATCCCACCCTGAGATCTGGGGAGAGTGAGTGTTCTGGTATTAATTCGAGGACGTTTGGTGTTCCATATGAAGTTAATAAAAAAAGAGTTGATTTTTGATAGATAGTGATTAGGGACATAAATGGGAAGCATCTGGAAAAGGTAAAGAAATTTAGGGAGTATTATGCTTTTTAATAGGTTTTTTCTCCCCATCCAAGATAGGAAAGGTGCTCTCCAAGAACGGACTGTTGAGATAGCTTTGTTTAGCATAGGTATAATATTGAGATCTAGTAGCTCGCCCGCCGATCTTCCAATTTTAATACCTAGATTTGTTATAAATTTAGGTGGCCAGTTAAATGGGTAGAGTCGCTTCAAATGATCTACTGTAGATTTAGATATATTTAGGCTAATCGCTTCGGATTTTGATGGATTCACCTTAAAGTTAGAGATTTTTCCATAGGCGTCTAATAGGCGGACGAAGGCAGGGATCCCCTTTGAGGTTCTGATAGAAATACCAGAAGGTCATCGGCAAAAGCTGCGGATTTATGGTGGGAACCACCTATTTGAATTCCTTTAATTTCTGTGTCCTGTTGGATATCTTGGATCAAAGGTTCCATAGCAAGCACGTATAGAAGCGGGGACAGAGGGCATCCATGCCTCGTGCCGTTTCATATTTGGAAAGGTTCCGATAGCATATTATTAATTTTTAGTCGGGCTGAGGGACAGGAGTACATTTGGAAGATGGCGTCGGCTAATTGTTCAGGTATTCCAAATCTAATAAGTGTTTCATATAAATATATCCAGTCCACCCTGTCAAAGGCTTTCTCCGCATCTGTTCCTATTAGTATCAGTGGTGTTTTATTGATTTTTACATATTGGATCAGGTGTAAAGGTACCTTCACACTAAACGACGCTGCAGCGATCCAGACAACGATCCGGATCGCTGCAGCGTCGCTGTTTGGTCGCTGGAGAGCTGTCACACAGACAGCTCTCCAGCGACCAACGATGCCGGTAACCAGGGTAAACATCGGGTTACTAAGCGCAGGGCCGCGCTTAGTAACCCGATGTTTACCCTGGATACCAGCGTAAAAGTAAAAAAAACAAACGCTTCATACTTACCTTCAGCTGTCTGTCCCCAGCGCTGTGCTTCTCTGTACTGGCTGTGAGCACAGCGCCCGGAAAGGAGAGCGGTGACGTCACCGCTCTGCTTTCCGGCCGCTGTGCTCACAGTGAGTGCAGGAAAGCACAGCGCCGGGGACAGACAGCGGTAGGTAAGTATGTAGTGTTTGTTTTTTTTACTTTATACTTTACAGGGTAACCCGATGTTTACCCTGGTTACCAGCGAAGACATCGCTGAATCGGTGTCTGCGGGAGAGCCAGCGACCAAAGAAAGTGCTGGCCCTCTAGCCCCGACCAACGACATCACAGCAGGATTCTGATCGCTGCTGCATGTCACACTGAACGATATCGCTAGCGAGGACACTGCAACGTCAAGGTACCTTAAGATTCTACTGGTATTGTCACTTCCCTCTCTTCCGGCCACAAAGCCTGTCTGGTTGAAGGAAATAAGGTCCGGCAGTATTGCACCAACCCTCCTGGCTACGAGACCTGCATACAGTGGGGCAAAAAAGTATTTAGTCAGTCAGCAATAGTGCAAGTTCCACCACTTAAAAAGATGAGAGGCGTCTGTAATTTACATCTTAGGTAGACCTCAACTATGGGAGACAAACAGAAAAAAAAAACCAGAAAATCACATTGTCTGTTTTTTTAACATTTTATTTGCATATTATGGTGGAAAATAAGTATTTGGTCAGAAACAAAATTTGATCTCAATACTTTGTAATATATCCTTTGTTGGCAATGACAGAGGTCAAACGTTTTCTGTAAGTCTTCACAAGGTTGCCACACACTGTTGTTGGTATGTTGGCCCATTCCTCCATGCAGATCTCCTCTAGAGCAGTGATGATTTTGGCTTTTCGCTTGGCAACACGGACTTTCAACTCCCTCCAAAGGTTTTCTATAGGGTTGAGATCTGGAGACTGGCTAGGCCACTCCAGGACCTTGAAATGCTTCTTACGAAGCCACTCCTTCGTTGCCCTGGCGGTGTGCTTTGGATCATTGTCATGTTGAAAGACCCAGCCATGTTTCATCTTCAATGCCCTTGCTGATGGAAGGAGGTTTGCACTCAAAATCTCACGATACATGGCCCCATTCATTCTTTCATGTACCCGGATCAGTCGTCCTGGCCCCTTTGCAGAGAAACAGCCCCAAAGCATGATGTTTCCACCACCATGCTTTACAGTAGGTATGGTGTTTGATGGATGCAACTCAGTATTCTTTTTCCTCCAAACACGACAAGTTGTGTTTCTACCAAACAGTTCCAGTTTGGTTTCATCAGACCAAAGGACATTCTCCCAAAACTCCTCTGGATCATCCAAATGCTCTCTAGCAAACTTCAGATGGGTCCGGACATGTACTGGCTTAAGCAGTGGGACACGTCTGGCACTGCAGGATCTGAGTCCATGGTGGCGTAGTGTGTTACTTATGGTAGGCCTTGTTACATTGGTCCCAGCTCTCTGCAGTTCATTCACTAGGTCCCCCCGCGTGGTTCTGGGATTTTTGCTCACCGTTCTTGTGATCATTCTGACCCCACGGGGTGGGATTTTGCGTGGAGCCCCAGATCGAGGGAGATTATCAGTGGTCTTGTATGTCTTCCATTTTCTAATTATTGCTACCACTGTTGATTTCTTCACTCCAAGCTGGTTGGCTATTGCAGATTCAGTCTTCCCAGCCTGGTGCAGGGCTACAATTTTGTTTCTGGTGTCCTTTGACAGCTCTTTGGTCTTCACCATAGTGGAGTTTGGAGTCAGACTGTTTGAGTTTGTGCACAGGTGTCTTTTTATACTGATAACAAGTTTAAACAGGTGCCATTACTACAGGTAATGAGTGGAGGAAAGAGGAGACTCTTAAAGAAGAAGTTACAGGTCTGTGAGAGCCAGAAATCTTGATTGTTTGTTTCTGACCAAATACTTATTTTCCGCCATAATATGCAAATAAAATGATAAAAAAACAGACAATGTGATTTTCTGGGTTTTTTTTTCTCAGTTTGTCTCCCATAGTTGAGGTCTACCTATGATGTAAATTACAGACGCCTCTCATCTTTTTAAGTGGTGGAACTTGCACTATTGCTGACTGACTAAATACTTTTTTGCCCCACTGTATATTTTTAAGTCAACATTTAGAAGGGAGATAGGTCTGTAGCTTCCACAGCATTCCGGATCTCTGCCTTCTTTATGTATAAGAGAAATGTGAGCTTCTAGAGATTGCGGGGGAAAAGGTTTCCCATTCAAAACTGCATTACACATGTTTAATAAATGTGGGCTTAGCTCATTTGCGAAAGTTTTATGGTATGATTTCGTGTATCCATCAGGCCCGGGGGACTTCCCTTTGGAACACTTTGACAGGATGGATTGGAGCTTTGACAAGCTAAAAGGTTTGGGTAGGTTCTCTTGTTGGAGATTTGACAGTCTGGGGAGGTGTAAGGAAGAGAGGAAGGCTTTAGAGGCAAGTCTCTGTTGAATATTATCTTCGATTGAATCGTTTTGGCGTAGCTGGTAGAGGTTTGTATAGAAGGATAAGAAAGTGTCGATAATCTGGTTATATTGTTGGGTAACTTGACCGGATTTAGTTTTAATTTGGTGGATATAAGTACGGGCTTGGCGTTTTTTAATCAGGGAGATCATAAGTTTAGAGGCCTTGTCACCATGGGCAAAGATTCTGTTCCTCCAGGAAATATATTGCCTGGAAGATTGCTTGTTTAATAAATCCTTGAGAGACTGTCTTTTTTCTGTAAGTTGGGTGAGTGTTTCTCGTGTTAGTTCTTTTTTGTGGAGAGCGTCTAGGGCGACTGTCACTGTATAGGGATTCTATTACCTGCTTCCTTTGTATATTTAAAAAGGAGGCTATTGATATGAATACCCCCCTTATTGTGGCCTTGTGCGCTTCCCACAGAACCGTGGGGTTTACTTCTGGGTTAGAGTTTATAGCAAAATATTCCTGGATTGACTCTCATATACGGGTTTTTATGTTTTCTTGTTGTAATAGTGATTCATTGAGCCGCCAGGTTCTGAAGTGGGAGTAAGGTTTATGAAACTCAAGGTTCAGTAGTACTATAGAGTGGTCAGAATGAAGTGACGGGATTATATCAGATTTTAGGGTGTTGGGCAAAACCGATCTGGAAGCCAGTATATAGTCCAGGCAGTGGTAGGAATTGTGTGGGTGGGAATAAAAGGTGAAATCAGTGTCTGAGGGATGATGGTATCTCCATACATCAATTAGTTCGAGGGAGTGCAGGATAGATTTTAGCCTGGCCAGATCTTTCAAAGAGATGGAGCTCTTTTTTGTTGATGTGTCCAGGAGGGGATCCAGTGCTATATTTAGGTCTCCGCCCAAGACAACTACACCCTCCTGAAAGGAGCGAAGTTTGGACAAGGTCTTGTGTAGCCACGTGAAGTGATGTCTATTTGGGGCATATAGGCTACCTAAGGTCACCATATTCCCCGCTACCAGGCCTTTGACAAATACATAGAGACCATCAGGGTCATATAAGCTCCCAGTGAGCAGGAAGGGGATATCTTTGGCTAGAGCTATAGAAACACCTCTAGAACCTTTTTGGGGGGAGCTGGCGTGATACCATTTATCGAAGAAACATTTCTCAAATGACGGAATTTTACCTGAAATAAAGTGGGTTTCTTGAAGTAGCAGAATGTCATAGCCCGATTTTTTTTAAATAATTTTAATGTTTGCGACCTGGGGATTGGAGAATTAAAGCCATGTGTATTGTGGGAGATAACCTGGAAAGACTTACGATTTGATGTCATATCTGTTGTAGGGGAAGGTGGATGTTATGAGAAGGGAAAATCTTCGCCGGGCCAGGGAAGACGGTAGGAGAAATGCAGAGTAGAAGGGCTGGGGAATGAGGATATTTGGAGGAAAGGGAGAGAGAAAAGAAGAGGGGGGGAGGGAAAGAGGAGAAATTCCAACAAGGAAAGATAAGAAATAGCAAGAGTCATTATTTGTAATAGACTCATTTAGACTGGACTATTCAAGGGGAAAGAGGGGAGGGGGAGAGGAGAGCCAGCTGGAACATCACCTGGTGATCAAAAGAAGAGAAAAGAAGAACATTGTAATACAATCTGCAGGTGAAAAATAAAACATTTCTACACAACTACACAGCACAACGGTCAGATATTAGAGCCAAGAGGCTCGAATAACAGGAGGGATGTTACAAGATAAGGGTCGAAGTGAACAGCTTAGTCGAGGGGTATGACCCCGTGTGAGTCATCAGTCTCCTGGATCATCGGCCCCAGCTCTTGGAGATGGTGACTTGGTCGATCTTCGTTTTGCTCGTGAGGATCTTGAGGTCGGGGAGGGCTGCCACGGAGATGGAAGCGGAATATGTTTTAGGTGTCGAGCATCACATAATGTCTCCAGGATCGGAAATTGATCGAGGTGGATCTCCAGTTTTTTGCAGACCTCCTTGACGTCTGATGTATGTAACACCCCTTTAGGGCTACCACGGTACACTGGGTGTTATGGGGGGTCTCACCTCTCCAGGGCGCAGTGCCTCCACCCGAATCTTGATTGGAGTTCTCTCTCTGGGACTGCAGAAGGGCTATTATCTTCTGCCAGGGGCTGATTCGGGAAGCCCCTGCCACTCTCAGTACACACTCACAGGGATCAGGAGTAAAACAGTTTAACAGGTTTATTGCTATGCAGCATAAATTAGATGGATTTAAAAGAATAACATGAAATACAACAGAAATACTGTATTTCTGTTATGCTGTAATGTCTATTGTATGTACAAGTCCCCTCTATAATTTGTAAAGCGCTGCGGAATATGTTGGCGCTATATAAATAAAAATTATTATTATTATTATTATTATACAAATAACTGTGCTCTGTCAAGGTCATATACACATCTCACTCTAATTCTACTTCAACCCAAGTATAACGTAGTAGGGTTTTTTGTTTGTTTCTTCTAGTTTAACTCAGTCCAAACGTTGGGGCCCAGTTGCCGCGGATGCAGGCGCGCAAATTAAAACAGTTGGTGCACTTAGACGAATATAACTGGCAATAGTCTGAGCTGTAATGTACTCACTGTAAATAACGCTGGTAGGACCACAAGTCTCAGAAAGTCACTCACGGCACGTCTCTAACGGTCGGATGGTTCTCTGGACACCAGCTGGGGGCGGCCGGATTCAGTCCTTTATACGGTGGGAGTGCAGGCAGAAATCTCCAAGTTTTTGATGCAACTTGCTCCAGAGGGTAACACAAAGTCGCACTCTCTCCAGCAACACGAGTATATCCGGGAGGACAGCAACCCTGCAGCATGGGGCCAGGCAAGTCCCCCGTGCTCCGTCTCTCCCAACAAGATACCACACTCTTTTCTTCCTGTGTATTCTTAGTTTCACTTTCTCCCCAGCTCCTGCCTCCTAGTCCCTCCTCCTCCAATCCAAGCTGTGTCATCTGACTCAAACAAGGATCCCTGGGAATTGTAGTCCAGGGTCCTTGGGAATTGTAGTCCACTGCAGCTCAGAGAAAAATCTGCTAATGTCTGTAGGTCCTGGTATAACAGCAGCTGCAAAGCTCTTCTTAGTGTCTGTAAATCCCAGTATACCAGTAGCTGCCCTAACAGTTCCCAGTGCAGGTGTTACACTCTCCCCCTGGTGAGTCATTGAAAGTGTCCCATCACGACATGAGGACTCACCACCTGAAACATGAATGGGGGTTAAAGCATCCTGACTAACACCAAATTTACATGCACGCAAACCACCTCCTGGACACATAGGAGATACTGGGAAATAAGGCCAAACAGATTTTGAATTAAAGTGTATCAGCCGGGGGACCTCAGTGGTATGTCCCATTCTATCATAGGTCAGCATCATGGGTGGCCTAGTGTCCCGTTTGGGACGAGTGTGTACTGAGGGGGCCCCCTCCTCAGCTCCCGACTCTTGTCGGTCAAGAACGGGCTCCTCCAGGTGGATCTCTTCATTTAATAAATGTCCCTCTTCTGAACTCTCCCCCAATGGTGGGCAGAACGCACTCGCCTCCTGACGAATGTCCTTTTTTTGTGCTTCCACGTCAGAAGTCTGGTTTTCAGGGCCCCCCCCCCCTATGGGGCATGGGTCCTCAGTCCACCTGTAGCTCCATTGACCTTCAGATCCCCATTCATCCCCAGACTTCCTCCTGAAGCAACTCCAGGCTGGGGTGGTTGTTGACACCTACGACTTCTCCTATTGCATGGAAGGTTTGTATGACCTCCTTGGGTTGGCAATGGCGGTAACAGGATGTTTTTTCCCACAGGCAACAAATGGTGTCGATGATAGGTTTTGACAGCTCCACTCCCTTTCTCGGGCTTCACTCTGTAGGCCGGGACACCAGGCAGCTTCTCCATCACCACATAAGGGTCAGTACACCACCGATCAGCAAGCTTATGCTTCCCAGGAAGACCTAGAAGTTGGATAAGAACTCTATCTCCAGGCAGTAAAACTTGTTCCCGAACTCTACAGTCGTAGCGAGTCTTATTGCGCTTCCCTGACCGACCAGAGGCCTGCTCTGCCAATCTGTACGCTTTTTCCAAATCTTCTTTTAGCTGGGACACATATTTTAAATACCGTATATACTCGAGTATAAGCCGACCCGAGTATAAGCCGACCCCCCTAATTTTGCCACAAAAAACTGGGAAAACTTATTGACTCGAGTATAAGCCTAGGGTGGAAATGCAGCATTTACCGGTGAATTTCAAAAATAAAAATAGATCATTATTTCCCCATAGCTGTGCCATATAGTGCTCTGCACCGTTCATATTTCCCCATAGGTGTGAACCATATAGTGCTCTGCACCGTTCATTGTGCCCCCTAGCTGTGCCATATACGGTGCTCTGCACCGTTCATTGTGCCCCATAGATGTGCCATATACGGTGCTCTGCACCGTTCACTGTGCCCCATAGCTGTGCCATATACGGTGCTCTGCACCGTTCACTGTGCCCCATATCTGTGCTGTGCCATATACGGTGCTCTGCACCGTTCACTGTGCCCCATACATAGCTGTGCTGTGCCATATACGGTGCTCTGCACCGTTCACTGTGCCCCATACATAGCTGTGCTGTGCCATATACGGTGCTCTGCACCGTTCACTGTGCCCCATAGCTGTGCTGTGCCATATACGGTGCTCTGCACCGTTCACTGTGCCCCATAGCTGTGCTGTGCCATATACGGTGCTCTGCACCGTTCACTGTGCCCCATATCTGTGCTGTGCCATATACGGTGTTCTGCACCGTTCACTGTGCCCCATACATAGCTGTGCTGTGCCATATACGGTGCTCTGCACCGTTCACTGTGCCCCATAGCTGTGCTGTGCCATATACGGTGCTCTGCACCGTTCACTGTGCCCCATACATAGCTGTGCTGTGCCATATACGGTGCTCTGCACCGTTCACTGTGCCCCATAGCTGTGCTGTGCCATATACGGTGCTCTGCACCGTTCACTGTGCCCCATAGCTGTGCTGTGCCATATACGGTGCTCTGCACCGTTCACTGTGCCCCATAGATGTTCCACATAAATTTGTGCCGCCGCTGCCGCAATAAAGAAAAAAAAAACACATACTCACCTCCCTTGATTGCAGCTCCCGGCGTCTCGTTCCGGCGCCTCCATCTTCCCGGCGTCTCTGCTCTGACTGATCAGGCAGAGGGCGCCGCGCACACTATATGCGTCATCGCGCCCTCTGCCTGAACAGTCAGAGAGCAGAGACGCCGGGAAGATGGAGGCGCCGGCCGGGAAGATGGATCGGCGCCCGGCGGCTGGAACGTGGACAGGTGAATATGCTATACTCACCTAGTCCTGGCGATCCTCGCGCTGTCCCCTCCTGTCTTCGGTGCCGCAGCTTCTTTCTCTATCAGCGGTCACCGGCACCGCTGATTAGAGAAATGAATAAGCGGCTCCGCCCCTATGGGAGGTGGAGCCGCTTATTCATTTCTGTAATGAGCGGTCCCACGTGACCGCTGAAGAGAGGAAGAAACTGCAGCACAGAAGCCCGTGGGACGGCAGGGACAGCGCGAGGATCGCTGGGACTAGGTAAGTATACCTCAGCGCCCTCACCCCCTCACCCGCCGACCCCACCGCTACCGTGACTCGAGTATAAGCCAAGGGGGGCACTTTCAGCCCAAAAATTTGGGCTGAAAATCTCGGCTTATACTCGAGTATATACGGTAGGTCTTCCCATTAGAATTTTCAAAGGATGTCCTAAAACTAATATCCACTGGTAGCCGAGCTTTTCTTCCAAACATGAGAAAATAGGGCGAGTATCCCGTTGACTCATTTGTGGTGCAATTGTAGGCATGAACCAACTGACTCACATGCCTGCTCCATTGTCCCTTCTTCCTGGGATCCAAAGTGCCTAACATGTTCAGAAGGGTACGGTTGAACCTCTCAGGTTGAGGGTCCCCTTGGGGGTGATACGGGGTGGTTCTGGATTTCTTGATCCCACAGATAGCGCATAGCTCCTTGATTAGTCTACTTTCGAAATCTCTTTCTTGATCGGTATGGATGCGGGCAGGCAGCCCATAATGCACGAAGAACTTTTCCCATAGTGTTTTTGCTACAGTAGTTGCCCTTTGATCTTTGGTGGGGTAGGCTTGGGCATATCGGGTGAAATGGTCAGTGACCACTAACACATTACTGACATTGCTTTCATCAGGCTCGATGGAGAGGAAATCAATGCACACTAGCTCAAGTGGGCCATCACTGGTAATGTTCACAAGGGGGGCTGTTCTCAAAGGCAAGGTTTTTCTCAACACACATCGGGAGCATGATTTGCAGTAGTCTTCAATATCCGCTTCGATCCGAGGCCAGTAAAATCGGTCAGCCACAAGACTCGTGGTCTTTTCGATGCCAAGATGTCCATGGTCATCATGCAGGGACTTCATGACCATCCTCCGGAATCGGGTGGGTAACACCAGCTGTCGGTGGACTCCTTCCTTCTGGCGCTTTGCCTCTCGGTATAGTAGTCCATTTCTTACTACCAGAGACTCTAGCTGCCGCGTCAGCAGGACAGATTCCTCTGTTCGTAATGCATTCTTTTCGGGCCTCCAGCCCCTCTTAACCCACCATCGGACCACCCCCACTGATCGATCCTCCTGCTGCGCCTTTTGGACTTGATTACGAGTCAGTTGAGGGAGAAAGTCTGGGGTTACATTTGTCACTTGGCAGTACAACAACGGGAGCGCTTCACTGGATACTCCTAGGAATTCAGCACAACCCTGCATAGGGAGAGCATTAGTTTGATGTCTATGGCACAGAGTCTTCACCTCAGGGGCAGGGACCTCTATCCATCCTCCTTCTTCTTCATTTAAGGGTTCCCTAGGCAGGCGAGAGAGTGTGTCTGCATCGATGTTACTGATCCCCGGTCGATATTTTAAGCTGAAATCGTACAAAGAGAGTGCGGCAAGCCACCGGTACCCCGTGGCATCCAGTTTTGCCGTGGTTCTCACGTAGGTTAATGGATTGTTGTCGGTATAAACCACAAAGGGTACCCCATAGAGGTAGTCATGCAGCGTGTCCACTACAGCCCATTTCAAGGCCAGAAACTCCAGTTTGTGGGCCGGGTAGTTAGGTGCGTTCACTGGGAGTCAATCCTCGACTAATGTAGTAGACGGGACGCAGACAGCCTTCATGGTCTTGATAAAGAATCCCTCCTAGCCCGTCAAGAGAAGCATCTACATGTAACACATATGGTTTGCTGGGGTCTGCATAGGCCAACACTGGGGTTTGGGTCAAGCATGACTTCAGTTTCTCGAATGCCTCATCGCATGCCGGTGTCCATCTATCCCCAAAAAGTTCGTTAACTTTGAAGTAGACCTTCTTTCCTGACCTTGAGGAATGGGCTGTCCTCCCGGAAGGGGGATACCCCTGAGTAAGGGCAGTTAATGGCTTCGCAATCCGAGAGTACTGGGGTACAAATCTTCGGTAGTATCCGCAAAATCCTAAAAAGGACCTAAGCTCCTTCAGTTTGGTGGGTTTTGGCCAGTTTACAACAGCCTCCACTTTGGTGGGGTCGGTGGAAATTCCTTCTCTGCTGACTATGTGCCCCACATATTTCACAGTCGTCTGGCAAATCCGGCACTTATCAAGGGACAACTTCAACCCAGCCTCCTTCAACCGATCCAGCACCTTGAACAACCGCTGGTTGTGTTCTTCCAGAGTCTTCCCAAAAACAATTAGATCATCGAGATAAACCAGGACCTCACGTAAGTGCATGTCCCCCACTACTTTGTCCATACATCTCTGAAAAGTGGCCGGAGCACCTGTCAGTCCTTGAAGCAGTCTCTGAAACTCGAAGAACCCAATGGGGCAGATAAAAGCAGTCTTCTCTTGATCTTCTTTTGACATGGGTATCTGATAGTAGCCACTCCGGAGATCTAACACAGAAAACCATTGGCTCCCTTGCAAGCAATCCAAAGCTTCATCGATTCTGGGCACAGTGTACTGGTCGGGGATCGTACGCTTATTCAAGGTTCGATAATCCACACACATCCGAATAGCTCCATTTTTCTTTCGAGCTATCACAATGGGGGAAGCATAAGGGCTACTAGATTCTATGATGACTCCTGTGTCTAACATACCGCGTAGATGCTGCCTGACATCTTCGATATCTGCTGGAGCCAATTTTCGGGACCTCTCTCGAAAAGGCTTTTGATCCTTCAACCGAATGCAATGCTCCACTCCATGAGCGAGGCCCATGTCCCATTCAACTAGAGAAAAAACTGCACCTCGCATCATCAGGCCATCAATGACCAACCCCCTCTCTTCTCCTTTTAGCTCGCTTCCTTCAAAACAAGGGTCAAAGCTTTCAGGCCGTAGTTCCCTCTTCTCCTCCTCCGTTCTCACATAGGCCTCCAGGCAGACTGGGTGGATGGATAGGGTCTGCGAGTAATTTTCTCCCCCAACTTCCCGACACCACTGAGCTAACGTACGGAAGATGTTGGCATTTGCTCCCACTATGACAGGTGTTTGTCTCTCATCTGCCTCGGCCTCTGGGCAGATTAACGCTATGATGGGTATCTCTTTATCCACTCCAACAACAGTCTCTGAGAATCGTAGCGTCACGGACACGTATCCTCTGTAGGGGTAGCTGTGCTCACTCAGTCCCCACACCACGAGTCCAGACAACGGTTTCAGAGGCACTTTGGATAAATATCTCTTATACCATCCTTCAAAGATGATAGATACTTGAGACCCGCTATCCAGTAATACTGTGCAAGGTTGACCATTGATATATGCGGGGACATGTGGGGATGGTCCCACTAAACCTTCAGGCAGGGTTTTCGATGATGCACTATTAGATGGGGCGGTAGAGTAGGTCCTAGTTGCTGATGGGGGCTCAGTATGGGGTTCTACTGGCCCCCTTTCCCGTTTCCCGACTGCCTCTGAGGGTGATGGGGAAGCTGTGAAGAGTTCTTTGAGCTCCACCTCTTTGGACACTGACGAGCTATATGGCCTGGACTCCCACAGACGAAGCACCCTTCTGGTTTCCTACTCTCCACTCTACCGAGATCTTCTTTCTCTCTTCCTGAAACCAGTGTTTTCTGCTCGGCTACCTCCGCAACACTTTGAAGTCGCTGTATTGTCTTGGCCTGAGCATTTAACAGTTGTGTAATCTGCTCCCCCTGTTTCTCGATGACTTTCAACAGTTCTATGTGTCGGCATTCGGCTTCTGGCTTCAAGGCAACAGTAGTCACCCGAGGGGATGCCTTCTCTCTTGCGGCCAAAATAACCTCCTCCTTCCGAACTTCCTTAAGCAACTCATGAAAAGATCCAGGAATCTTCTCTCTATCACAAGACCTCATCCGCTGGGCAATTGGATCATGAGTGAGAGCTCCTCTGAGTACTTGTTCCAGGCGACACTGATCAACTTCTTGAGGGCTGATGCCACCTTTAGCTACTATTCTATGAACCAGCTTATCTAGTCGGTATAAATAGTCGGACATCTTCTCATCTGGCTGTTGGTAGGTGGTACGGAGTTTAAAGAGTAGATCAGTAGCATCTTCAGGGGATCCAAAAGCATCTTCTAAAGCATTCATATAATCTTGATAAATTGCCAGAGGCTTGCTCCGCCAAGCAGCCTGCACTACCTCCATAGCAGTACCCTTCAAGCTCTCTACTATTCTCTGCCTCTTTACAGCATCAGTGCACTGCCACTCTTCTAGGCACTGTAAAGTGACATCCCTCCAAGTATCATAACCTTCTTCTCCAGTAGGGGTGGGGAGGGCACCCGAGAAAATTCTTAGACGACGGTAGTTCCCTTCTGGCTGCATCTTGGCAAACTGACTGACTAACTTTTCCATAGCTGTCATAAGCACATCAGCAGGGGCCGCTGTCTCTTCAGGATGGAATCTAGGTGGAGTAGAAGGTGGAGATATACTAGTCTTTCTAGGCTGAGTGGTTGATTCCTGTTGCCGGGTCTCAACTTCGGACTCAGTAGGCCAAGTGATCTGCCATTGTCGACCATACTCTGAAGACACAACTACCATAGAGGGGAAGTATTCTTTCCTCAAGATCTGCCCGGTTGAAATCAGGGCTGTGGGTAACTGTCCCCCCTTTTCCTTCCGGCGATCAACCACTTTAGGGTGGGCAAGTTCAGTGAGTCGGTTAACTATTTCCAGTATCTCTTCATCAGACGCATCACAGAGCTCACCACTCACTGCAAAGCTTTGTTTGGTGGGAACATCCATCTCTTCACACCATAAATACACTTCTTGTTCTGTTAAAGTCTCCATAGTAAATATTCCTGTGTTAGTTCTAGATCTCAGCAGTGCCTCCACTGTAACACCCCTTTAGGGCTACCATGGTACACTGGGTGTTATGGGGGGTCTCACCTCTCCAGGGCGCAGTGCCTCCACCCGAATCTTGATTGGAGTTATCTCTCTGGGACTGCAGAAGGGCTATTATCTTCTGCCAGGGGCTGATTCGGGAAGCCCCTGCCACTCTCAGTACACACTCACAGGGATCAGGAGTAAAACAGTTTAACAGGTTTATTGCTATGCAGCATAAATTAGATGGATTTAAAAGAATAACATGAAATACAAATAACTGTGCTCTGTCAAGGTCATATACACATCTCACTCTAATTCTACTTCAACCCTGCAAGTATAACGTAGTAGGGTTTTTTGTTTGTTTCTTCTAGTTTAACTCAGTCCAAACGTTGGGGCCCAGTTGCCGCGGATGCAGGCGCGCAAATTAAAACAGTTGGTGCAATTAGACGAATATAACTGGCAATAGTCTGAGCTGTAATGTACTCACTGCAAATAACGCTGGTAGGACCACAAGTCTCAGAAAGTCACTCACGGCACGTCTCTAACGGTCGGATGGTTCTCTGGACACCAGCTTTATACGGTGGGAGTGCAGGCAGAAATCTCCAAGTTTTTGATGCAACTTGCTCCAGAGGGTAACACAAAGTCGCACTCTCTCCAGCAACACGAGTATATCCGGGAGGACAGCAACCCTGCAGCATGGGGCCAGGCAAGTCCCCCGTGCTCCGTCTCTCCCAACAAGATACCACGCTCTTTTCTTCCTGTGTATTATTAGTTTCACTTTCTCCCCAGCTCCTGCCTCCTAGTCCCTCCTCCTCCAATCCAAGCTGTGTCATCTGACTCAAACAAGGATCCCTGGGAATTGTAGTCCAGGGGTCCTTGGGAATTGTAGTCCACTGCAGCTCAGAGGAAAATCTGCTAATGTCTGTAGGTCCTGGTATAACAGCAGCTGCAAAGCTCTTCTTAGTGTCTGTAAATCCCAGTATACCAGTAGCTGCCCTAACAGTTTCCAGTGCAGGTGTTACATGTAGATCTTATAAGAAGCCTCTTGTCTTTAGCCGAGATAGACAGGCCAAAAGGAAACAGCCAGCGGTAGGGGTAACGTTTCTGCTGGAGTATAGATGTGAGAGGTCTTAGAAGACGACATTTGTATAGTGTAGAGGCTGAAAGGTCCTGGAAAATTTGAATTCAGGAGATGAGGCTTAATTGTGAGCTGTGGAGGGGAAGCGATCTTAGTTTGGGGAGTCGCTTTCAGATCAAGCAGGGGATCCCCCCACACTATGTGAGGGGCACAAGATGGCGCCGGTGGGAAAAGTCCAGCTCCCTCCCCACACTGTCAGAGCTGCACCTTACTTGCTTTCTGGGTTGTTAGGGGCACAGAGCACCTCTGTGGACGGTGAGCCCACCCAGTAATGTCACTTGTTGCAGCTTACTTGTTTAATTAGCTGTGTTCCTCTCCCTCCTCTTAAGCTGCAGCACAGAGCAGGGGCCGGGGAGCAGACACTGAGTCCAGGCTGCTACAGAGCACCGCCGTGAGAGCCAGGCAGCAGGGGGGCGGCTCCGCAGTTGAGCGGTGAGCTAAATGAGCAGCCAGCCGCAGCAGGAGAGTGAGTCTGGGGGAGGGGTCCGCTCGTACCTTCCTGTGTCAGCAGTATAATCTTCCAAGACGGCGGTCTCCCTCCTCTTCGTCCCCTCCAACAGGCACCTTGTTGTTTCTCGGCAGGCAGCGCAGCCACGGCACAGCAGCGCCAGACCCACACTCCGCAGGGCACCGCAGGACGTACCGGACCACAGGGACCGCTGGTGCAGGTAAGCGGCAGGTCCCGTGAGCAGCACGCCGGAGCAGGGCAACAATCCGGGGGGGGGGGGGGAGGTGCCAGTACCCCTCTGAAACCACTTCAGTGAGTAGCGTCCCGGGTCTTCTAAGATGGCGGCGTCTCTATGCTCACTCCCTTACTCTTCCGAGGTCCGTGGCTCCCGCTCTGTTGGAGCGTGCAGTACCCGTCCCCTGGATCTTCTGGGGCTTCTATGGGTAATCACAGCAATAATCATCCGTTTCTGGGACTGAAATTGTCCCTTTGAGGCCAGTGATTCGGATTTAATGAGAGTTGGGCAGGAGCTCCTGTGAAGTGCGACTGGTTCCTCTTGCAGTTAGGCCACGCCCTCCCTTGGGTGAAGTCTCTCAACAACATTTTACCGTGGATAGTTACAGGAGTTACAAATCCCAGAGGATCATGCAAGCTGTTTTTACTACGGACAGGACGCCTCTGCGCGTGAAGGGTTTCTCTTCTTCGCTGATCTGGAAGGTGAATGCATCCTTTTTCAAATCCCAGAGTAAACCAAGGCTCCGTTGCATGGGAAGGGAGTCCGTGCATAAGTACAAGTCTTTTAAGTCGGTTGAGTAATCTTGAGAGGGAAAGGCTGCCATTAGTTTTTGGCTGTTGGAAGGAATTTTGTGCAACCTCAAATTGGACAAAGCGAGCATTTCTTGTGCCTTTTTAGGAGACTGACTGCCGACTCATCTGTGGGTGTGGATTTCAGGCAGTCATCTACGTAGAAATCCTTTTCCACAAACGATCTTAGATCCGATCCATACTTTGCTTCACCCTCTCTGGCTGAATGTCTAAGGCCATAGATAGCGACAGCAGGGGAGGGGATGTTCCCGAAGATATGTACCTTCATACGATATTCCACGATGTCCTTGTAGGGGTCATTATCGCGGTACCAGAAGAACCTCAAGTAGTTTCTGTGTTCTTCCTTAACAAGGAAGCAGTGGAACATCTGTTGTATGTCGGCCATAAATGCTGCTGCATCTTTGCGGAAACGAAGAAGTACTCCCAGAAGTCTGTTGTTGAGGTCTGGACAAGACAAGAAGACGTCGTTTAAGGAAACACCTTCGTATCTGGCACTTGAGTCAAATACCACTCTTATCTGACCTGGTTTCTTCGGATGATACACGCTGAAAATAGGTAAGTACCAACATTCCTCGGAATCTTGAAGTACAGGTGCAATTTCCGCGTGGCCATTCTGGAAAATTCTCTCCATGAAGGTAAAAAAGTGTTCTCTTGTTTCTGGAGCCTTCTGCAGTTTGCGTGTAAGGGAGACAAATCGACTGTAGACAAGTTCTCTGTTGTTGGGTAAGCGTTGCCTCTGTGGTTTCAATGGTAAAGGTGCGACCCAACTCTTTGATTCATCTCTTACTATCTCTCGCTCCATGATGTCCAAGAACAGTCTGTCCTCTATGGACGTTGCTACCTGGTTGTCTTCTCTTGTCCTGTGAAAAACTGTGCACCCTATATGATCTTCTTCACCATCACATGCATGGTCTTCACAGGAAGGATCAGCTAACGGACAAGGTGGAGGGGTGTTGTGTGGCAATTCTTTAATCAGGAAACTGCTCTCGCATGGCTGGAAGAGAGACGGGCGTCCATTCTCGAGGGTATTGGTGAGCATGCTGTTGACTGATGTCGGCCTGTGTGCTCCACCCAAACAGACGTCTCCCACAATGACCCATCCTAGGTCAAGTCTCTGAGCATATGGGGCGTTTTGTGGACCATTGATCTGTCCTCTAGCCTTGTGGATCCGTAGTATGTCTCTTCCGAGGAGTAAGATGATAGGAGCTCCTTGGTCAAGCTCCGGTATCAGGTGAGCTATACATTTCAAGTGGGTATGATGAGCTGCTACCTCTAGTGTAGGTATCTCCGACCTGTTGACGGGAAATTGGTTGCACTCCAGTATTGATGGTAAGGATAAGCAGGTTTGACCGTCCATAGACTCTACTTTGAATCCGGTCACTTTTCTCCCCGCCGTCTCGACAGTACCTGCACATGTCTTCAAGGAGTACGGAGAGCCGGGACCAGCAATGTTGAAGGTGTCGAAGAGAAAGGACTTAGCTAGAGACCTGTTGCTCTGATCGTCCAAGATTGCATATACCTTGATTTATCCCGTTGCCTCGCTGGGAATACTCTGACAAGACAGATCTTCGAGCAGGATCTTCCTGCTACAAGTTCCTTGCAGATCTCTGTACACTGCGAAGTGACCACTGGGGTGTCTATGTCAGTGTCCATCTGTTTTTCGGCAGACTCTTCCACTCGCGACGATACCCCTGAGGGTGGTCCAGGGTGTAAGGCCGTGTTGTGCTTCACACTACTACATTCTGTGCATTTCACACTGGTTTCACAGTTCTTGGCGAAGTGTGAGGTCGTCGCGCAGCATCTGAAGCATATCTTGTTTTCCTTTAGGAAACTCTTACGGTCTTCTAGAGACTTCTCCCTGAAGGCTCTACATTTTAGTAGAGGATGAGGTTTCTTGTGTAAGGGGCAGTGTTGGCTGAGATCTTGGGGTTTGTCCTCTTCTGGAAAGGACTTACTTGCCCTGTAAGAAAAACCTGAAGAGGTAACATTAGTTTTGTGGACTGCCACTGGTGTTTTACTCGGTTTTACACCGGAGGCAGTGGTACATGACATATTGAAATCGAAACTGGGGTCATTTCTAACTTTAGCTTGCTGAGCAACAAAGTCTACAAACACCCTGAAAGGAGTAAATGGTACCTTATGAGCCTGTTTGTAACGAGACCGGTAACTGACCCACTTTTCTTGTAAGTTGTAAGGGAGCTTTTGGATGATTGGGTTGACACCTCTGGCAGTGTCCAGGAATGCCAACCCTGGTAGGTCACCTTCTGCCTGAGCAGCATGTACCTCCATTAACAAGTCGCTCAGTTCCCTGAGCTTTTGTTAACCCTTATTTGCTATCTTGGGGAAATCATCAATTCTTTTATACAAAGCATTTTCTATAGCTTCTATTGACCCATAACATTCTTCGAGTCTCTCCCACACCATACGAAGTCCTGTGTGTGGGTACTTTATGTTAATGTTCCTGATTCTTTTGGCATGTTCAGCTGACTCGTTCCCAAGCCACTTTACCAGTAAATCTAACTCTTCACTACTGGAAAGTTCCAAGTCTCTGATGGCGTTCTGGAAGGAGGCTCGCCATGCTCTATAGCTTTCGGCTCGATCAGTGAACTTTACAAGTCCCTTGGTCACCAGCTCCCGGCGGGTAAAGAAACTTGCAAAGTTCATAGTGGTTGGGTCAGTGCCGACATGAGCTGGTGTGCTGTTGTCATGCGGTGTGTGGGGTGCGTCCTCATACCTGGTTGGAGCTTCTGGCTTAGGAAAATCTGTATAAAACCGTTCCGAAGCAAAGAGTGTCCCTGTCAGTCTTGGAGGAGGCCGTACCTTCTGTTCTGAAAGACGGTAGTGGTGGTCGACGTTGTTTCACGGTGTTCCTTCCTGCTTCCAGTTCGACTTTTGGAGGAAGGATCTCTGGTAATCTGTATAGGCTGGTTGGTGTAACGGGTCGGAGTTATCGTCTATTCTAGAATGTTGGTGGACATATTCTGAGACGCGTTGAGCTGGGTCCTGTCGATCAAGGTCTGGTCCACGTACGTCGCTGTCTCGCTCAGATTCCGGAAACTCCATGGCTTCTAAGAACTCAGCTTTGGCTAATGCGGCTGCTGCTTCTTTTTCAGCGGAAAGTCTTTCTAAGGTCGCTTGCAGGCGGGCTCTTTCTGCTTCTTGCTCTGCTTGCAGGCGGGCTCTTTCTGCTTCTTGCTCTACTTGCAGGCGGGCTCCTTCTGCTTGTCTTAATTTTAACTGCATCTCTTGTGCAGCGTAGGAAGATCTTACTTTTGCCGCCTCAGCTTCTGCACGGGCGAGAACGGCAGACTTTTTCGATGACGACTTGCTAGAGCGGCTTGTTTGGTACCTCATCCCTAGTGAGGATGCTCGGCTTGCAGACATTTCGTGTCTGTTTGCAGGCTGTAGGATGTCTCAGATCAGGTAGGAATGACTTCAGCGTGGACTGAGACGTGTCGTGCTTGGTGAGCTGTACTCTCGGTACTTGTGGCTGTATGGCGGCCGCTGCGGTATCTGCAGGCAGTGCGGTGTGGTACAAGTGGTCTTTGTTATTGCTGGTTTCTAGCCTTTATTTACTAGCCTCCGCTGGTATTTAGCATCCGTTTTACTGCTTGCTGGTATGTAGCCTGTGTTTTATTGGCCTCCGCTGGTATCTAGCCTCCGTTTTACTAGCCTCCGCTGGTATCTAGCCTCCGTTTTACTGTTCTGTCTTCATACACGTTGATACGGTGTGTGAGCCAACATACAGCATAAACCACTTCTGTCTTCCAAATAAGCAGACTGTTTCTCTGTAGTCTAACTTGTTTATTGGTATCAGGTATTTAAATGCGGTAAAACTATAAGAATACAAATGATTTGGGTAAGTATTGGGCAAATAATAACACGACTGCAACTAACAGGGAAAGCATACAGGAAGATGTAACTTCTATATATAACTACATACAGCAGGTAACTGATAATCACATTTCCTGTGTACTGGCTGCTATACAGTTAATCACACTCTGTACAACACTACATTGCAAGAACAGGGATAATGATCTTACCGGATAAACTTAACCAGATGGCAAGTAAGTGAGATAGTTCCAACACAACAGATTAACACGTGTGTCCAGAGAAATACACAGAGAGAAAATGGAGTTTCCCCTTCCCATGATACCTTGGTGCAATCCCACAATGCATCATTCTAATTATTACTGAAAAACACAAGTAATAAATTTAACCACCACTGGGTGGTGCTATAACACAACAAACCAACACTATAGTACTAAGATTTAATGCATGATATGAATCCCCTGTCCTTCATTAGGATGGACAGAACAGTTATCATGGCTTTCTTATGGCAAGTTCAGGCTGTAAGCTTTGTATTACTTTATACAGGCAAACATCTATCTGCATACAGAGAAACAGCAATATGAAACAAAGCACAACATGCCTAACTACGCACTCTGCTACACAGTAGCTGCATAACAGTTCTAACATAACACACACATGTAAGTACATTTGTGCCTCACCGGAATCCACTTATCAAGAGCAATGATCTGCAGAAAGAGAGCCAGGAGCATGTGGGTAAGACTCAAGGTCCTGGGGAAAATGGCTACTCTTGCCTGGGAAACCAGTGGGGCGGTTCTAGTCAGAACACAGGCTTAAAGCGATATGCTCCTGAATACAGAACAGGATAAATGTGCACCTAATGCCCTCTAATGGTGACAACTGGTCCTACATTGTGAATTAACTTGTTGCACATTAATGGACAGAACACTAATACTACAAGTTCTATAATGCATTGCACTGGCCTGGAAGCCCGCACCTAGCACACCCACTCCAAAACACACCCAAACCCCTCCATCCTCTATCTTCAATCTGTGATGTCATTTCTGTCCAACCTCCATTTTTACATTTTTCCAACCCACACTCCATTACACACAAAGATAGACAGATAGACAGAAAAATAGATTATAGATTATAGAAAGATAGAGAGATAGATATGGGATAGATAAACAGAGAAAATTGGAACAGAACTTTACCAATAGGTGGGTGCACACCTCCCAGGCAAATATCCAAGACTTGCCTCAATCCAGACATAGGAAAAAAATGCAGGCAGCACCCCATAGCTTAAAGGTGAAAAAACGTGGTTTTATTTCAAACCCACATGCTGTGACAACGTTTCGGCTCAAATGAGCCTTTTTCAAGCAGTGATTAACACACATGGGTGATTAACAATACTTATTAAGTTACATTTCATCAAAAAAGTGTTAAAATACATCGTCCAAGATAATTATATCTTATAAGTGCAATAGCATCAGTACAAAAATCTTTTCATATAAAGTGACTTGTGCAATAAAGAGATTCATATATCAGATATATGTGCAAAATAGGACTTGCATTACTCCCAGTTAGTGTTTAGAGAACCTGAATATGGTGTTTTCTAGCATCCTCCATGTGATAATGAGAAAACCTAACTGCTCATGTCAGGCTGCATAATTGCTTCCACATGGGCTGCTGGCCAATCAACAGGCTTGTGCGGCAAAATCCAGGTTTGTACATGTGCAGTACCACTTTCCGGACATGTAGACGCCATCTTGGATGTGGAACCACACTCTTTCATAAAGAGCTGATCTGTTCACATTATAACACCTAGAAAAATTCTCCAAGTGTCCACGATTCGTAGGTAGATCACTTTCCTTCACTCCAATAGGTCAACATATTCGTAAGAGATGAATTAACATCCACCACATCCCTTGGCATAATTGAATGCAACTCTCCATTTCTTAAGGGTGCATCATCTTGTCATAAACCAGCTATGCAATCTGCAACATGGGTACATTTTTCAAAGTAAACATAAGGAAAATATGTGTTTAAAGCGATACCTATACCAATGTATGCCCTTGACTTCCTAAGAATACCACTTAGTGTATCTCTAGGCGGCATCCTATTGTCTGTGCCACTTGTGGGAGGCAGCATACACCCCTATAAGGGTGGTTCCCTCTGCCCTCCAGTAATCACTTAGGCAAAAGTATTGATCCCAACACTATCCTTATCTTTTCATTGTCATCCAGCTCATTATTTCCTATAGCGTTCCAAAACTTTAGGGTCAATATTTATTATCAACTTTTATAGTTTTTATATATTAATATAATTGGCCAGCATTCCATACTTCGCAAAAAATAAAATAAAAATTGAAAAAAAAAAAAAAATTTTGTTGAAAAAGAATCTATAAATATATTAATTCCATTTCACAAGAAAATATTTTGGAAAAATACTAAAAATATTAATCTCTTGCCCTCCATACAGCCGTTTGTCCACCTTGGGTGAATTGCCGTGTATTTGTATAAAAAATATACATAACAAAAATATTCTTTTATACATTAAAATCATATGCTAAATCAGAGCCTCAACCCATAGAGTATCAAATTTTCTTGAGATATAACTTATATTATATTTACTTAATCATAGAATGCACCTTGAAATCGACATTCAATCCTTTTAGTTTTAGGCTATGTGCACACGTTGCGGATTTTGCAGCGGATCTGCAGCTGTGGGTCCGGAGCAGTTTCCCATGAGTTTACAGTTCAATGTAAACCTATGGGAAACAGAAAACGCTGTGCCCATGCTGCGGAAAAAAACGCGCTGAAACGCAGTGGTTTACATTCCGCAGCATGTAAATTCTTTGTGCGGATTCCGCAGCGGTTTTACACCTGCTCCATAATAGAAAACCGCAGGTGTAAAACCGCAGTGGAATCCACACAAAATCCGCATAAAAACCGCGGTAAATCCGCAGGTAAAACCCAGCGTCTTTTACCTGCGGATTTCAAAAATACGCTGTGGAAAAATCCGCAGAGGTCCATTCTACGTGTGCACATAGCCTTAGAATATCCAGTTCAAAAATCCATTTTAATTCCCTCTCCATCAGCAAATGTTCTTTCACCCCCTCTCCTTTGTACTGGGATTGTGTCTATAATTCTAAAACGCAATTGTTTCTCCGTGTGATTAAACTCCGCAAAATGTTTGGAGACTGGGAGATGTAAACTTTTTTTTTTTTTATAGTGTATCTATGATGGTTGATACGTGTCTTAAATTCACAGGTAGTTTCACCTATATAAAGCAAATTGTAGCATTGTAGCATATACACCACATTGTTCAAGTTACATGTCAAAAATGGTCAATATCATATATAGTGTTGAGCGATACCTTCCGATATCGGAAAGTATCGGTATCGGATTGGATCGGCCGATTTTCAAAAAATATCGGATATCGCCGATACCCGATACCAATGCAAGTCAATGGGACATAAATATCGGAATTAAAATAAACCCTCTCTTTCCTTGTTGGTTCATTCTACATGAAGGAAAACAACTAAGAATAATGTAGGATGTATTGGGGGAGGTGGCGGAGACATTAAAGGCATAGAGGTTTAGCCCAAATAGAATAGCAGGAATTTTAATTTTTTTAAAGACGTTCGGAGTTACAAAGATATTGACTATGTTAAGAATTTTTTAATTTTGTCAGATATTGATGTTTGACTACTTCCACGCCCATCACCTTTTTTATTTACTTTTCCCACACTTTCTTCTTCATCATCATCAGCATCTTTGACATCAACTTCTTCTTCACCTTATTCATCTTCTTCTTCATCTTCTACCTATTTTTTTTTGTTGCATTCTTCATATTCTTTTTATTCAATTATTATTATTCTTCATATTCTACTTCTTCATCATATTCTTATTTGTGAAAGGCATTCCCGTAGTTGTTATCTATAAAAGTTTGAAGATTACACCTTCCGTTCTGCCTGTCACAAAAGAGTAACATTCGTCCGCGTTCAGTTTGGCCTGCAGCATCAGGTTTTATCCAGGGGCACCACGAGGAGGAACGGACTCACCCCCATACACTGCTTAGTCGTCTTCTGCATATAATTTAGATAATATCTTTTGCTATGATATTAAGTGTTATGCTTAATGTTCTTCTGCTCTTTGTTCTACAGCCTCTTGTTCTTCTGCTTCTCGGTCTTCCGTGTCATCGTCTCCAGGGTCGTCGTCTCCGGAGTCGTCGTCGTCGTCATCGGGGTGGTCTTCAGGGTCGTCGTCATCTCAGTGGTTGTCGTCTCTGGTGTCATCGTCATCTTAGGGGTGGTCTTCCGGGTCGTCGTCTTTAGGTTCTTGAACTTGGAAATGTAGCAGAAGGTACAAGAAGGCTGAGAAAATGCCGAGAACCAGTTGATGGAACTGGAACTCGGATGGCTACCCGAAGGTCCAAGAGCCAATAGAACTACCGAGGACCAGCTGATGTTACTGGAACCCGGTTACTAAGCAGGAGGTACCCGTGCTAAAAAGCACTACCAAGGACCGCCTGATGTTGGCGGAACTCGGATACCCAGAAGGAGGCACCTAAGCCAAAGGCTCTGCCCGGGACCAGCTGACGGTACTGGAATCAGGATGGGGCGCAGAAGGTACAAGAGCAAAAGACACTGCCGAGAACCAGCTGATGGTACTGGAACCCGGATGCGTGGGCCAAGTGTGCAAGAGCCAATGGCACGACCGAGGACCAGCTGACGGTCCTGGAACCCGGTTACTAAGCAGGAGGTACCCATGCTAAAAAGCAATACCAAGGACCGCCTGACGTTGGCGGAACTCGGATACCCAGAAGGAGGCACCTAAGCCAAAGGCTCTGACCGGAACCAGCTGACGGTGCTGGAACCAGGATGTGGACCAGAAGGTCCACAGGAGAAGAGAGAACAGCTAGGCCGCGAGGCTGCCGCAGTTACCGAACACTAACAGTCCTACAGGGGGAGCTTGGCCTACTGGCACTACAGAACCAGCCTTGATTGCCAATTCCTGCAGCCCACATTGGAAGCTCCTAAATTGGAGGCACCATGGAGTTGGCTAACCCGACCGCAAGATGACGGGACAACGTATAGGCGTGTAAGTGACCTTGACATTACCCGGAACCAGCTGACGGTGCTGGAACCAGGCTGGGCAGGAGGGAGTACCCGTGACAAAGACACTGCCGAGAACCAGCTGACGGTACAGGAACCCGGATGCGTAGCCCAAGTATGCAAGAGCCAATGGCACGACCAAAGACCAGCTGACGGTGCTGGAACCCGGTTACTAAGCAGGAGGTACCCATGCTAAAAAGCACTACCAAGGACCGCCTGACGTTGGCGGAACTCGGATACCCAGAAGGAGGCACCTAGGCCAAAGGCTCTGCCCGGAACCAGCTGACTGTGCTGGAACCAGGATGTGGACCAGAAGGTCCACAGGAGAAGAGAGAACAGCTAGGCCGCGAGGCTGCCGCAGTTACCGAACACCAACAGTCCTACAGGGGGAGCTTGGCCTACTGGCACTACAGAACCAGCCTTGATTGCCACTTCCCGCAGCCCACATAGGAAGCTCCTAAACTGGAGGCACCATGGAGTTGGCTAACCCGACCGCAACACGACGAGACAACGCATTGGAATCTAAGTGACCTTGACACTACCCGGAACCAGCTTACGGTGCTGGAACCAGGCTGGGCAGGAGGGACTACCCGTGACAAAGACACTGCCGAGAACCAGCTGACGGTACTGGAACCCGGATGCGTTGCCCTAGTATGCAAAAGCCAATGGCATGACCGAAGACCAGCTGAGGGTGCTGGCACCCGGTTACTAAGCAGGAGCTACCCGTGCTAAAAAGCACTACCAAGGACCGCCTGACGCTGGCGGAACTCGGATAGCCAGAAGGAGGCACCTAAGCCAAAGGCTCTGCCCGGAACCAGCTGACGGTGCAGGAACCAGGATGTGGACCAGAAGGTCCACAGGAGAAGAGAGAACAGCTAGGCTGCGAGGCTGCCGCAGTTACCGAACACCAACAGTCCTACAGGGGGAGCTTGGCCTACTGGCACTACAGAACCAGCCTTGATTGCCACTTCCCGCAGCCCACATAGGAAGCTCCTAAACTGGAGGCACCATGGAGTTGGCTAACCCGACCGCAACACGACGAGACAACGCATTGGAATCTAAGTGACCTTGACACTACCCGGAACCAGCTTACGGTGCTGGAACCAGGCTGGGCAGGAGGGACTACCCGTGACAAAGACACTGCCGAGAACCAGCTGACGGTGCTGGAACCAGGCTGGGCAGGAGGAAGCACCCGTGACAAAGACACTGCCGAGAACCAGCTGACGGTACTGGAACCCAGATGCATTGCCCAAGTTTGAAAGAGCCAATAGCACGACCGAAGACCAGCTGACGGTGCTGGAACCTGGTTACTAAGCAGGAGGTACCCGTGCTAAAAAGCACTAGCAAGGACCGCCTGACGTTGGCGGAACTCGGATACCCAGAAGGAGGCACCTAAGCCAAAGGCTCAAGTAATGCTGCACAAGTAAAAGGTTGCTCTTTACATTTTGCTCCTTGCACATGCTGAATGAAACACGTATACAATTTAGCCCCTTATACAGTCAAACTGTCTTGGAGGCGTGACTTGCCTTTTTAATGAGACGCAGCACAGGTGTAAAAAATAACACCTTGGTGCTGGGCGCAGCCTCCTGAGTGTCGTTACTTGCTGTACAGGAGTCTGCGCTCTTGTGTTATACCTTGGCCATGCGCTGTTAGCGCTGCCCGTCTTCTGACCTCATTCCATGTCGGCTGGTGCGGTTAGCGATGGCCATGAATCCCAGTCCCGCAGTGTCTTTTCATAAATTCACACTGCGGGGTTGGGATTCATGGCCTTGCGCAGTAAATATGTTCGCCTCTCACAAATGTCCTTACACCTGCTTCAGACTGGGCGGCCTGCGCTGATCCCTTAACGCATGCCACGGCCATGAGGCTGCACAATCTGAAGAAGGCGGAAGGAGATGAGTGAAGACAGGCGAAGATATACACTGTACATGCCCATCAATCACACCCTCGCAGTCAAAATAAATAAGACACAGAGGGGCGTTGTGTCGGGCAGGGCAGACGCACAGGCGCAGCCAGCCAAACAATGATGTCAGAAGACGGGCAGCACTATCAAGGGGGTTGCTGCGTGTCATTACAAAGGAAAGTCACACCTCTGGGACGGTTTAATGGCCTCAGGGGACACATTTTGTACGTGCTGAGTTTGACGTGTGCAAGGAGAAAAAAATTTGAGCCACCTTGTACAAATGCAGCATTACTGCTGTACAAGGTGGCTGTTATACATACAAACGCCTGGGGGGGGCAGGGTCCCTTTAATTTCAGTTCAGGTGTCTGCGTGGCGTTTGCAGGACACGTTGCCGGCTACAAAGCAGGGGAACAGCTGGCGTTGCTGAACCCCACTGACACATTGGCTGGTGTTTTTCTCTGTGCAGCTAGCACTTCCGGGCACGAACTGGCGGTGTTAGAGCCCAGGGTCAGCATGAGGAGGAGAGGAGCAGAGTGTAGGCCGAAGCCTGCACTGGAGGCAGCTTTAGGTCTGTTGTGCCAGCTGTTATGATCCGGTGGTTTGGACAAATAATGGACCTGATAGTTACTGATAATAAGGACGAGCTCTGGGACGTGGGAACTCTGCTGACCGCAATCCCTAAACCTATCAAAACACACTAGAAATAGCCGTGGATTGCGCCTAACGCTCCCTATGCAACTCGGCACAGCCTAAGAAACTAGCTAGCCCTGAAGATAGAAAAATAAAGCCTACCTTGCCTCAGAGAAATTCCCCAAAGGAAAAGGCAGCCCCCCACATATAATGACTGTGAGTAAGATGAAAAACACAAACGCAGAGATGAAATAGATATAGCAAAGTGAGGCCCGACTTACTGAACAGACCGAGGATAGAAAAGGTTACTTTGCGGTCAGCACAAAAACCTACAAAAGACCACGCAGAGAGTGCAGGGAAAAATACCTTCCCCACCGACTCACGGTGCGGGAGGCGCCCCTCTGCGTCCCAGAGCTTCCAGCAAGCAAGGCAATATTGACAAAAGCAAGCTGGACAGAAAAAATAGCAAACAAGCAAACTAGCACAGAGGAACTTAGCTTCTGCTGGAGCAACAGGAACTCAGAACGATCCAGAAGCGAACTAGAGCCATAGTACAACATTGACAGCTGGCATGGGGCAAAGATCTAAGTGGAGTTAAATAGAGCAGCCCACAAACGAATTAGCCTCGTCACCTGTGGAAAGAAACTCAGAAACACCCACAGGCACCAGAGAAAGTCCATGGACAGAACCAGCCGAAGTACCATTCATGACCACAGGAGGGAGCCTGACAACAGAATTCACAACAGCCAGCGTGGCTTGTGCTGGACACGTTGCCGACTACACAGCAGGGGAACAGCTGGCATTGCGGAACCCCACTGACACATGAGCGAGTGTTTTTTCTGTGTAGACAACACTTCCAGGTGACAATTGACAGTGTTGAAACCCAGGGAATCAAAGAGGAGCAGAGTGTAGGCCGAAGCCTGCACTGGAGGCAGAAAAATGTCTGTTATTGTGCCATCGTGGCTTGTGCTGGACACGTTGCCGGCTACACAGCAGGGGAACAGCTGGTGTTGCGGAACCCCACTGACACATTGGCGGGTGTTTTTCTCTGTGCAGCTAGCACTTCCGGGCACCAACTGGCGGTGTTAGAGCCCAGGGTCTGCAGGAGGAGCAGAGTGTATGCTGAAGCCTAATTGAACCAATTTCAACGGTAACCTTTAACCCCCCCTCAGGTATTACACACTAGAAGAGCCACACCTTGTGCTGCAATAATGCTGCACAAGTAAAAGGTTGCTCTTTAAATTTTGCTCCTTGCACACGCTGAATGAAACACGTATACAATTTAGCCCATTATACAGTCTAACTGTATTGGAGGCGTGACTTGCCTTTTTAATGAGACGCAGCACAGGTGTCAAAAATAACACCTTTGTGCTGGGCGCAGCCTCCTGAGTGTCGTTATTTGCTGTACAGGAGTCTGCGCTCTTGTGTTATCCCCTGGCCATGCGCTGTTAGCGCTGCCCATCTTCTGACCTCATTTCATGTCGGCCGGTGCGGTTAGCGATGCCCATGAATCCCAGACCCGCAGTGTCTTTTCATAAATTCGCACTGCGGGGCTGGGATTCATGGCCTTGCGCAGTAAATATGTTTGCCTCTCACTCATGTCTTTACACCTGCTTCAGACTGGGCGGCCTCCGCTGATCCCTTATCGCATGCCACGGCCATGAGGCCGCACAGTCTGAAAAAGGCGGAAGGAGATGAGTGAAGACAGGCGAAGATATGCACTGCTCATGCCCATCAATCACACCCTCGCAGTCAAAATAAATAAGGCACCGAGGGGCGTTGTGTCTGGCAGGGCGGACGCACAGGCACAGCAAGCCAACCAATGATGTCAGAAGACGGCCAGCGCTAGCAAGGGGGTTGCTGCGTGGCATTAAAAAAGAAAGTCACACCTCAGGGACGGTGTAATGGTCTCAGGGGACACATTTTTTACGTGTTGAGTTTGACATGTGGAAGGAGAAAAAGTGAGACACCTTGTACAAATGCAGCATTACTGCTGTACAAGGTGGCTGATATACATAGAAACGCCTGGGGGGGCAGGTTCCCTTTAATTTCAGTTCAGGTGTCTGCGTGGCGTTTGCAGGACATGTTGCCGGCTACACAGCAGGGGAACAGCTGGCGTTGCTGAACCCCACTGACACATTGGCTGGTGTTTTTCTCTGTGCAGCTAGCACTTCCGGGCACCAACTGGCGGTGTTAGAGCCCAGGGACAGCAGGAGGAGGAGAGGAGCAGAGTGTAGGCCGAAGCCTGCACTGTTGGCAGCTTTAGGTCTGTTGTGCCAGCGTGGCTTGTGCTGGACACGTTGCCGACTACACAGCAGGGGAACAGCTGGCGTTGCGGAACCCCACTGACACATGAGCGAGTGTTTTTTCTGTGTAGACAACACTTCCAGGTGACAACTGACAGTGTTGAAACCCAGGGAATCAAAGAGGAGCAAAGTGTAGGCCGAAGCCTGCACTGGAGGCAGTTTTAGGTCTGTTGTGTCTGCGTGGCGTTTGCAGGACACGTTGCCGGCAACACAGCAGGAGAACAGCTGGCTTTGCTGAACCCCACTGACACATTGGTGGGTGTTTTTCTCTGTGCAGCTACACTTCTGGGCACCAACTGGCGGTGTTAGAGCCCAGGGTTTGCAGTAGGAGCAGAGTGTAGGCCGAAGCCTGCACTGGAGCAAGTTAAAAGGGAACCTTTAACCACCCCCCAGGCGTTTGTTGCTGAAAGAGCCATCTTGTACAGCACTAATACAGCAAAATGAAAAGGTGGCTCTTTAAATTATGCTCCTTGCAAATGCTGAACTACACACTCATGTAATGTGTCCCCTCACACCGTAAAACCGTCCCGGAGGTGGGACTTTCCTTTGTAATGTGACGCCGCACAGCCGTCATTCCTACCCCCTTGGTGCCGTGCGCCGCCTCCTCAGCGTTGTTTGATTCTGTCATGGAGCCTGCACTGTAATGTTATCCCTTGGTTATGCACACTTAGCGCTGCCCGACTTCTGACATCATTTAGGTGTCAGGCTGGCAGTGCCTGTGCGTCCACGCTGCCCGAGATCCCTCCTCGCATTGTCATCTAATTTAATCCCACTGCGGGCCTGGGATCCATGGGCATGCGCAGTGCATATCCTCGCCTCTCACTCCCCTCCTTCCTGCTTCTTCAGACTGTGCGCCGTAACGGCCGTGGCATGCTATTAGGGATCAGCTGACGCCGCCTAGTCTGAAGAAGCCGGAAGGAGGGGAGTGAGAGGTGAGGATATGCACTGCGCATGGCCATGGATCCCAGGCCCGCTGTGGGATCACATTAGACGACACTGCGAGGTGCGATTTCGGGCATTGTGGACGCACAGGCGCAGCCAGCCCGACAACAAATGATGTCAAAGGACGGGCAGTGCAAACTGTGCATGGCCAGGGGATAACATAACAGCGCAGGGTCCGTGACAGAATCAAACAACGCTAAGGAGGCGGCGCACGGAGCCAAGGGGGTAGGAATGACGGCTGTGCTGCGTCACATTGCAAAGGAAAGTCCCACCTCCGGGACGGTTTGGCGGTGTAAGAGGACACATTACATGAGTGTGTAGTTCAGCGTTTGCAAGGAGCATAATTTAAAGAGCCACCTTTTCCTTGTGCAGTATTAGTGCTGCACAAGGTGGTTCTTTCAGTAACAAATGCCTGGGAGGGGGACAGTGTTGTGAATTCTGCTTTTGAGCTCTCTCTGGTGGTAGCAGATGGTAATGCATTTGTTCCTGGGCTGCAGTCTTGGACAGGTGTATCTGCTAATTGCAGTTCTGACTGGGGTATTTAGGCTTGCAGGACTCATTAGTCCTTGCCAATTGTCAATGTTTTTTGGAATATTATGGATCTATTTCTGGCTTCTCCTGCATGGTTGCCATTTCAGCAAAGATAAGTGTCTGTTTCTTTTTTTGTGGCACACAGGCTGTGTGCTTGTTTTTGATTGTATTCCTGCTTTGATTGTAGGATTCGCTGGAGTTGCAGATTTACGCTCCTACGTCTTAAGTTAGATGTAGGAAGTTTTTGTATATCCTGCTGTGGATATTTTTGAAGGGTTTTAATACTGACCACACAGAACTCAGTCCTATCCTGTCCTATTTAGCTAGAGTGGCGTCTTGTGCTAAATCCTGTTTTTCTGCCTGTGTATGTTTTTTCCTCTCCGACTCACCGCCAATATTTGTGGGGGGCTGTCTATCCTTTGGGGTTCTGCTCTGAGGCAAGATAGTATTCCTATTTCCATCTTTAGGGGTATTTAGTCCTCCGGCTGTGACGAGGTATCTAGGACTGGTTAGGTACACTCCACGGCTACTTCTAGTTGCGGTGTTAAGATCAGGATTTGAAGTCAGTATAGTGACCACCTACTCCAGTGAAAGTTTTCATGTTGCTCCAAGGTCACCGGATCATAACAGTACAACTGGCCCATAATGAGTTAAATGCCTCTCAGAAGAAGGGAAGAAAGGTGTTGAGCCATTTTTTTTTCAGTTTGTTTTCTGTTCTCTTCCCTCTTGATCTCTGGGTGATTGAGGAGCTTTGTGCTAGCATGAATGTTCAGGAAATAGCCTCTCGTGTAGACCAGCTTGCTGCTAAGGTACAGGGTATTTCAGATTATATTGTTCAGACTCCTGCTTTAGAACCGAAGATTCCTATTCCTGATTTGTTTTCTGGTGACAGGTCCAACTTTTTGAGTTTTAAAAACAACTGTAAACTGTTTTTTGCTCTGGGACCTCGATCCTCCGGTGATTCCATTCAGCAGGTAAAAATCGTGATCTCCCTGCTGCGTGGTGACTCGCAGGATTGGGCGTTTTCCCTGGAATCTGGGAATCCGGCTTTGCTTAATATAGACTCCTTTTTTCAGGCATTGGGATTATTATATGATGAAACTAATTCTGTGGATCAAGCTGAGAAGACCTTGTTGGCCCTGTCTCAGGGTCAAGAGGCGGCAGAATTGTATTGTCAGAAATTCAGAAAATGGTCTGTTTTGACTAAATGGAATAATGATGCTTTGGCGGCAATTTTCAGAAGGGGTCTTTCTGAATCCGTTAAGGATGTCATGGTGGGGTTTCCCACGCCTTCTGGTCTGAGTGATTCTATGTCTCTGGCCATTCAGATTGACCGGCGCTTGCGAGAGCGCAGAGCTGTGCGCGCTGTGGCGTTGTCCTCAGAGCAGATTCCTGAGCCAATGCAGTGTGATAGGATTCTGTCTAGAACAGAACGACAAGGATTCAGATGTCAAAATGGGTTGTGTTATTATTGTGGCGATGCTTCTCATGTCATTTCAGTCTGTCCTAAGCGGACAAAAAGGATCGCTAGTTCATTTACCATCAGTACTGTACAACCTAAATTTCTGTTATCTGTGTCCTTGATCTGCTCATTGTCATCATTTTCTGTCATGGCGTTTGTGGATTCAGGCGCCGCCTTGAACTTAATGGACTTTGGGTTTGCCAGGCGTTGTAGTTTTTCCTTGCAGCCTTTGCAGAACCCTATTCCTTTAAGAGGCATTGATGCTACACCCTTGGCTAAAAATAAGCCCCAGTTTTGGACACAGGTGACCATGCGCATGGCGCCTGCCCATCAGGAAGATTGTCGATTTCTGGTGTTGCATAATTTGCATGATGCTATCGTGCTGGGTTTTCCGTGGTTGCAGGTACATAATCCTGTGTTGGATTGGAAGTCCATGTCTGTGACTAGTTGGGGTTGTCAGGGGGTTCATAATGATGTTCCTTTGATGTCAATCTCCTCTTCTTCCTCTTCTGAATTTCCAGAGTTTTTGTCTGATTTTCAGGATGTATTCGATGAGCCCAAGTCCAGTTACCTTCCACCGCACAGGGACTGCGATTGTGCTATTGACTTGATTCCAGGCTGTAAGTTTCCTAAGGGTCGACTTTTCAACCTGTCTGTGCCTGAACATACCGCCATGCGGAGCTATATTAAGGAGTCTTTGGAGAAGGGGCATATTCAGCCATTTTCTTCACCGTTGGGAGCGGGGTTCTTTTTTGTTGATAAAAAAGATGGTTCCTTGAGACCCTGTATTGATTATCGCCTCTTGAATAAAATCACGGTCAAGTTTCAATATCCTTTGCCTTTGCTTACCAATTTGTTTGCTAGGATTAAGGGAGCTAGTTGGTTTACTAAAATTGACCTTCGGGGGGCATATAATCTTGTTCGTATTAAGCAGGGTGATGAATGGAAAACTGCGTTTAATACGCCCGAAGGCCATTTTGAATACCTTGTGATGCCATTTGGGCTCACTAATGCTCCATCTGTTTTTCAGTCCTTCATGCATGATATCTTCCGGACTTATATTGATAAGTTCTTGATTGTATATTTGGACGATATTTTGATTTTTTCCGATGATTGGGAGTCTCATGTGGAGCAGGTCAGGATGGTATTTCAGATCCTTCGTGACAATGTCCTGTTTGTGAAAGGATCTAAGTGTCTCTTTGGGGTGCAGAAGGTCTCTTTTTTGGGCTTTATTTTTTCTCCCTCATCTATAGCGATGGATCCGGTTAAGGTTCAGGCTATTCATGATTGGATTCAGCCCACATCTGTGAAGAGCCTTCAGAAATTTTTGGGTTTTGCAAATTTTTATCGCCGTTTCATTGCTAATTAGGATTCGCTGGAGTTGCAGATTTACGCTCCTACTTCTTAAGTTAAATGTAGGAAGTTTTTGTATATTCTGCTGTGGATATTTTTGAAGGGTTTTAATACTGACCGCACATAACTCTGTTCTATCGTGTCCTATTTAGCTAGAGTGGCCTCTTGTGCTAAATCCTGTTTTTCTGCCTGTGTATGTTTTTTCCTCTCCGACTCACCGCCAATATTTGTGGGGGGCTATCTATCCTTTGGGGTTCTGCTCTGAGGCAAGATAGTATTCCTATTTCCATCTTTAGGGGTATTTAGTCCTCCGGCTGTGACGAGGTGTCTAGGACTGGTTAGGTACACTCCACGGCTACTTCTAGTAGCGGTGTTAAGATCAGGATTTGCGGTCAGTATAGTGACCACCTACCCAGTGAAAATTTTCATGTTGCTCCAAGGTCACCAGATCATAACAGGACAGGTTCCCTTAAATTTTAGTTGTGCCAGCGTGGCGGTCGCATGACACGTTTCCGGATACACAGCAGGGGAGCAGCAGGCGTGACTGAACCCCACTAACACATTGGCGAGGTGTTTGGCTCTGTGCAAACAGCTCTTCCGGGCAGCAACCAGCAGTGTTGGAGCCCAGGGACAGCAGGAGGAGCAGAGTGTAGGCCGAAGCCTGCACTGTAGGCATGTAAATGTCTGTTAGTGTGCCAGCGTGGCGGTCGCATGACACGTTGCCAGATACACAGCTGGGAATCAGCTGACTTTACTGAAACCCAATAACACGGCAGCAAGTGTTAACTGTGCAGCCAGTACTTCCAGGCACCAACTGGCGGTGTTAGAGCCCAGGGACAGCAGGAGGAGCAGATTGGAGGTATTGCCACACACACAGCTGGGGATCAGCTGACGTTACAGAACCCCAATAACAGAGGAGCGACTGTTGACTGTACAGACAGCACTTCCAGGCACCAACTGGCGGAGTTAGAGCCCAGGGACAGCAGGATTAGCAGATTGGAGGTATTGCCGCACTCACAGCTGGGGATCAGCTGACGTTACTGAACCCCAATAACAGAGGAGCGACTGTTGACTGTGCGGACAGCACTTCCAGGCACCAACTAGCAGTGTTAGAGCCCAGGGACAGCACGAGTAGCAGAGGAACAGAGTGTAGGCCAAAGCCAGATTGGAGCAAGTTGAAAGGGAACCTTTAACCCCCCCCCCCCAAGGCATTTGTAGCTGAAAGAGCCATCTTGTGCAGCACTAAGGATGCAAAAGGAAAAGGTTGCTCTTTTAATTATGCTCCTTGCAAACACAGAAGTAAACACTTGTAAAATGTGTCCCCTGATACCATTAAACTGTCCCGGAGGTGGGAATTTCCTTCGTAATGGGACGCAGCACAGCCGTCATTCCTACCCCCTTGGTGCCGTGTGCCGCCTCCTCAGCGTTGTTTTAAGCTGTCACGGAGCATGCGTTGTAATGTTATCCCTTGGCCATGCACACTTAGCGCTGCCCGTCTTCTGACATCATTTAGGTGAGGCACTGCTTCTGCTCCCTCTTTGTGCAGAGCCTCCTCCACTGCCTCGACACACCGAGCTGCTTTGTAAAGCACTAGCAGCACTCCTCAGTTGGACTGGAGAAGATGATGGAATTCACCAGTGTGTCTTGGTACTCCCGCATTTTACGCTCCCGGGTCAACGGTGTGATGAGGTTTTGGACGTTGTCCCGGTAGCGAGGATCGAGGAGGGTGTACACCCAATAATCAGGCATGTTGAAAATGTGGTCGATGCAGCGGTCGTCTCTCAGGCACTGCAGCATGAAATCAACCATGTGTTGCAGACTGCCAACTGGCTCAGAAACGCTGTCCCCTGCTTGAGACGTGATCTCTGCCCGCTCTTCATCACCCCACCCTTGCTGTACACACTGACTACTGGAGAATTGTGTAACTCCCTCCTCTGGACGGAGGTCTTCCTCCTCCATTGACTCCTCCTCATCCTCCTCACAAAGTGTCCCCTGCCTACGCCTTTGTGAGGAACCACGTGGCGCTGATTGTCCAGAAGCTGATGGAAATGGTGACTCCTCATCCTCCACCTCTTCCACAACATCATCCCTTAGCGCTTGCAGTGTTTGTTGAAGCAGGCAGATAAGGGGGACAGTCATGCTGACTAGTGCATCATCTGCACTTGCCGTCCGCGTGGAATAATCAAAGGTACGTAAAACCTGGCAGATGTCCTTCATAGTGGCCCACTCTGTGGTTGTGAAGTCTGAACGGCGCGGAGTGCGACTTCTTTGCGCCTGATGCAGCTGGTACTCCATTACTGCTTGCTGCTGCTCACACAACCGCTCCAACATATGTAACATGGAATTCCACCTGGTAGATAGGTCACATATGATGCGATGTTCCGGAAGGCGGAATCGGCGCTGCAGAGCAGCAATGCGCGATCTTGCCGTGCTGGAACGCCGCAAGTGAGCACACTCTAGGCGGGCCTTGTGCAGCAGTGCATCAAGATCCGGATAGTCCCTCAAAAAACTCTGCACAACCAAATTGAGCACATGTGCCAGACATGGGATGTGAGTGAGGTTGCCAAGGGCCAAAGCTGCCACCAGATTTCGGCCATTGTCACACACTATCATGCCTGGCTAGAGATTCGCTGGCACAAACCACACATCGCTCTCCTGCTTGATGGCATTCCAGAGCTCCTGCGCTGTGTGGCTTCGATTCCCCAAAGAAACTAATTTCAAGACAGCCTGTTGACGTTTGGCCACAGCTGTGCTCATGTCGGTCGTAACAGGTAAACGTTCACGGGTCCATGTGGAGGTGGACCGTGACGGCTCCTGCAGCGATGATTCTTAGGAACTTGTGTATGAGGAGGAGTCAATGCGTACAGACTGGATTCCTGCAATCCTTGGAGTGGGCAGGACACGCCCTGCGCCACTCGCACGATCTGTACCCGGCTCAACAACATTAACCCAATGGGCAGTGAGGGAAAGGTATCGCCCCTGTCCATGTTGACTGGTCCACGCATCGGTGGTGAGGTGGACCTTGCTACTGACGGCGTTCAGTAGCGCGTGTTTTATGTGTCCCTCCACATGCTTGTGCAGGGCAGGGACGGCTTGCCTGCTGAAATAAAAGCGGCTGGGCACCTTGCACTGTGGGACTGCCAATGCCATCAAGTCACCGAAGCTGTCAGTCTCCACCAGCCTGAATGAGAGCATTTCCAGTGACAGAAGTTTGGCAATGCCTGCATTCAGAGCCTGTGCTCGGGGGTGGTTTGCCGAGAATGGCCGCCTTTTCTCACATGCCTGTACTACCGATGGCTGTAGACTGGGCTGGGAGTGTGAGGATGACTGGGAACGTGGTGCTGTGGGTGGAATTACAGTGGGTCTCTGGACAACAGTGCCAGAGGTTCTTCCATGGGGATCCTGGGAGGAAGTCGAACCAGCTGTGCGTGAGCTGGAGGAAGAGGCAACACGAGCTGAAGAGGTGGTAGCTGCCGCTGTTGGTTGGCCTAGGTCTTCAGTGTGTTTTTGTAACTCCACCGCGTGCCTGGTCCGCACATGTTTCCACATATTTGTGGTATTGAGGTTGCTGACACTTTTCCCTCTTTTGACTTTCTGATGACACAGCTTGCATTTGACAAAGCAAATGTCATCTGCAACTGTGTCAAAAAAGGACCAGGCACTGCAAGACTTGGGAGCGCCCTTTTTGGCTTTTGGAAGAGACAAGCTCCTAACGGGTGCCAAAGTGGAGACTACAGGCTCCGCTGTCTTCCCCCTCCCTCTTTGGCCCGTTCGGGGAATCTCTTCCTCAGAGCTGCTCCCACCACCTTCCTGTACCTCACGCCACGATGGGTCAAGGACCTCATCATCTACACTACCCTCTGCCACCAACTGCTCCTCCTGGGTAGTCTCGGCAGCACAGTACGCACCAGAAAGCGGCACCTGAGTTTCATCATCAGATGCGTACTGCGCTGGGGTGACCGGAGGCACTGGCCCACCCGCCTCTTCAGAGTCAGAGACAAAGCTGTTGGGCATCACTGCACACTGCCTCTTCTTCCATTTATCCAATGCTGCTTGGCTAGCCCCCTGTTTCCAAGCCAAGAGATTCAGAGAACAGAAGTAGAGACGGCTCCTGTCCTGGGCTCTCTGACTGCCTGGCCAATTTGGCAGGTGGTGAAGAGACAGATGGCTGCTCTCCAGTGCTCTGTGCCTGAGAGGATGTGGCACTAATTGAAGTCGATGCGTTAGCTGCCATCCATCCGACAACGGCTTCAATTTGATCTTCACGCAGCAGCGGTGTACGGCGCTCTATTACAAAGCTGCGCATGAAGGACTGTTCCCTGCTGAAACTGGGTGATGATGAGTCACCGGTGCCCTCAGCAGGCACAGAATCACCACGTCCTCTCCCTGCTCCGCGCCCACGCTCACGTGCCTTACTCCCTGCCCTCTTCATCTTGGTTGACGGATAAAGATAAGCAGAAAAGTACTAAGGCCTTAGTGTGCTTATTCCTGAACAGCTCCTCCTAACAGGTATAAGAAACACTAATGTTCTAAAGTGTGGACTAGACTTTATTATGAGTTAATGTGGCCTACACAACTGTTAAGTGGTGTGTTTGGTGAACTTTACTTTTTTTTGGGGGGGGAAAGATCGGACTACAGAGCGAGTTTCACTCACACAGAGACCGTGCAGACAGCCGTAAACGGCGCTGCAAGGTCCAAAAAACCTCCTCTATGTTATCCTATGTAGTGTTTTACCACAATTTTGCTGGAGACAGGTGAAAAGCCACTAATAGGAAATTTTTGAAATAATGTGCAGCAGGCTGCACTATTAGCAAAAAAGGACAATTTATTTTACGGTATGAGGCAGTGACGAACCCTGAGCTGAATACAACCGGCTGTGGCTGCACACAGACTACAGGGTGAGCTGCACTCACACGGAGACCGTGCAGACAGCCGTAAATGGCGCTGCAAGGCCCAAAAAACCTCCTCTATGTTATCCTATGTAGTGTTTTTCCACAATTTTGCTGGAGACAGGTGGAAAGCCACTAATAGGAAATTTTTGAAAAAATGTGCAGCAGGCTGCACTATTAGCAAAAAAGGACAATTTAATTTACGGTCCCGGGTCAACGGTGTGATGAGGTTTTGGACGTTGTCCCGGTAGCGAGGATCGAGGAGGGTGTACACCCAATAATCAGGCATGTTGAAAATGTGGTCGATGCAGCGGTCGTCTCTCAGGCACTGCAGCATGAAATCAACCATGTGTTGCAGACTGCCAACTGGCTCAGAAACGCTGTCCCCTGCTTGAGACGTGATCTCTGCCCACTCTTCATCACCCCACCCTTGCTGTACACACTGACTACTGGAGAATTGTGTAACTCCCTCCTCTGGACGGAGGTCTTCCTCCTCCATTGACTCCTCCTCATCCTCCTCACAAAGTGTCCCCTGCCTACGCCTTTGTGAGGAACCACGTGGCGCTGACTGTCCAGAAGCTGATGGAAATGGTGACTCCTCATCCTCCACCTCTTCCACAACATCATCCCTTAGCGCTTGCAGTGTTTGTTGAAGCAGGCAGATAAGGGGGACAGTCATGCTGACTAGTGCATCATCTGCACTTGCCGTCCGCGTGGAATAATCAAAGGTACGTAAAACCTGGCAGATGTCCTTCATAGTGGCCCACTCTGTGGTTGTGAAGTCTGAACGGCGCGGAGTGCGACTTCTTTGCGCCTGATGCAGCTGGTACTCCATTACTGCTTGCTGCTGCTCACACAACCGCTCCAACATATGTAACATGGAATTCCACCTGGTAGATAGGTCACATATGATGCGATGTTCCGGAAGGTGGAATCGGCGCTGCAGAGCAGCAATGCGCGATCTTGCCGTGCTGGAACGCCGCAAGTGAGCACACTCTAGGCGGGCCTTGTGCAGCAGTGCAGCAAGATCCGGATAGTCCCTCAAAAAACTCTGCACAACCAAATTGAGCACATGTGCCAGACATGGGATGTGAGTGAGGTTGCCAAGGGCCAAAGCTGCCACCAGATTTCGGCCATTGTCACACACTATCATGCCTGGCTAGAGATTCGCTGGCACAAACCACACATCGCTCTCCTGCTTGATGGCATTCCAGAGCTCCTGCGCTGTGTGGCTTCGATTCCCCAAAGAAACTAATTTCAAGACAGCCTGTTGACGTTTGGCCACAGCTGTGCTCATGTCGGTCGTAACAGGTAAACGTTCACGGGTCCATGTGGAGGTGGACCGTGACGGCTCCTGCAGCGATGATTCTTAGGAACTTGTGTATGAGGAGGAGTCAATGCGTACAGACTGGATTCCTGCAATCCTTGGAGTGGGCAGGACACGCCCTGCGCCACTCGCACGATCTGTACCCGGCTCAACAACATTAACCCAATGGGCAGTGAGGGAAAGGTATCGCCCCTGTCCATGTTGACTGGTCCACGCATCGGTGGTGAGGTGGACCTTGCTACTGACGGCGTTCAGTAGCGCGTGTTTTATGTGTCCCTCCACATGCTTGTGCAGGGCAGGGACGGCTTGCCTGCTGAAATAAAAGCGGCTGGGCACCTTGCACTGTGGGACTGCCAATGCCATCAAGTCACCGAAGCTGTCAGTCTCCACCAGCCTGAATGAGAGCATTTCCAGTGACAGAAGTTTGGCAATGCCTGCATTCAGAGCCTGTGCTCGGGGGTGGTTTGCCGAGAATGGCCGCCTTTTCTCACATGCCTGTACTACCGATGGCTGTAGACTGGGCTGGGAGTGTGAGGATGACTGGGAACGTGGTGCTGTGGGTGGAATTACAGTGGGTCTCTGGACAACAGTGCCAGAGGTTCTTCCATGGGGATCCTGGGAGGAAGTCGAACCAGCTGTGCGTGAGCTGGAGGAAGAGGCAACACGAGCTGAAGAGGTGGTAGCTGCCGCTGTTGGTTGGCCTAGGTCTTCAGTGTGTTTTTGTAACTCCACCGCGTGCCTGGTCCGCACATGTTTCCACATATTTGTGGTATTGAGGTTGCTGACACTTTTCCCTCTTTTGACTTTCTGATGACACAGCTTGCATTTGACAAAGCAAATGTCATCTGCAACTGTGTCAAAAAAGGACCAGGCACTGCAAGACTTGGGAGCGCCCTTTTTGGCTTTTGGAAGAGACAAGCTCCTAACGGGTGCCAAAGTGGAGACTACAGGCTCCGCTGTCTTCCCCCTCCCTCTTTGGCCCGTTCGGGGAATCTCTTCCTCAGAGCTGCTCCCACCACCTTCCTGTACCTCACGCCACGATGGGTCAAGGACCTCATCATCTACACTACCCTCTGCCACCAACTGCTCCTCCTGGGTAGTCTCGGCAGCACAGTACGCACCAGAAAGCGGCACCTGAGTTTCATCATCAGATGCGTACTGCGCTGGGGTGACCGGAGGCACTGGCCCACCCGCCTCTTCAGAGTCAGAGACAAAGCTGTTGGGCATCACTGCACACTGCCTCTTCTTCCATTTATCCAATGCTGCTTGGCTAGCCCCCTGTTTCCAAGCCAAGAGATTCAGAGAACAGAAGTAGAGACGGCTCCTGTCCTGGGCTCTCTGACTGCCTGGCCAATTTGGCAGGTGGTGAAGAGACAGATGGCTGCTCTCCAGTGCTCTGTGCCTGAGAGGATGTGGCACTAATTGAAGTCGATGCGTTAGCTGCCATCCATCCGACAACGGCTTCAATTTGATCTTCACGCAGCAGCGGTGTACGGCGCTCTATTACAAAGCTGCGCATGAAGGACTGTTCCCTGCTGAAACTGGGTGATGATGAGTCACCGGTGCCCTCAGCAGGCACAGAATCACCACGTCCTCTCCCTGCTCCGCGCCCACGCTCACGTGCCTTACTCCCTGCCCTCTTCATCTTGGTTGACGGATAAAGATAAGCAGAAAAGTACTAAGGCCTTAGTGTGCTTATTCCTGAACAGCTCCTCCTAACAGGTATAAGAAACACTAATGTTCTAAAGTGTGGACTAGACTTTATTATGAGTTAATGTGGCCTACACAACTGTTAAGTGGTGTGTTTGGTGAACTTTACTTTTTTTTGGGGGGGGAAAGATCGGACTACAGAGCGAGTTTCACTCACACAGAGACCGTGCAGACAGCCGTAAACGGCGCTGCAAGGCCCAAAAAACCTCCTCTATGTTATCCTATGTAGTGTTTTACCACAATTTTGCTGGAGACAGGTGAAAAGCCACTAATAGGAAATTTTTGAAAAAATGTGCAGCAGGCTGCACTATTAGCAAAAAAGGACAATTTATTTTACGGTATGAGGCAGTGACGCACCCTGAGCTGAATACAACCGGCTGTGGCTGCACACAGACTACAGGGCGAGCTGCACTCACACGTAGACCGTGCAGACAGCCGTAAATGGCGCTGCAAGGCCCAAAAAACCTCCTCTATGTTATCCTATGTAGTGTTTTTCCACAATTTTGCTGGAGACGGGTGGAAAGCCACTAATAGGAAATTTTTGAAAAAATGTGCAGCAGGCTGCACTATTAGCAAAAAAGGACAATGCATAGAACAGTATGAGGCAGTGTGAACCCCGCTGAGCTGAGTACAACCGGCTATGGCTGCACACAGACTACAGAGTGAGCTGCACACACACACACAGAGAGACCTTGCAGAACGCTGTTAAAACAGCGTTGCAAGGCAAAAGCAAGGTGAACACACAGCGGTTGCTAAATTAGCCTGGGAAAAGCGCAATGAAGCAATTCGCTATCTCAACTGGCCCTCAGTCAGAACACAGCGTCCTGTCCCTAACTGAATTCACAGCAGAGTGAGCGCAAAATGGCGGCAGCATTTTTTATAGTGCATCATGACATCATTTCAGCAGCCAATCACAGCCTTGCCAGTAGTTACATGCCCACCATGCTAAACAGGATGTGCCCACACTTCCAATCATTCCTCATTGGCTGAATACGTGCAGTTTGAATTCTGGGAACTTCCGATTCCGGTATCCGATATGCGGTAAATATCGGAAATAGGTATCGGAATTCCGATACCACAAATATCGGCTGATACCCAATACTTGCGGTATCGGAATGCTCAACACTAATCATATACTTTAGAGGTGCGAGGATGTTGAAAACTTGAACCCTTTATCATGAGAGAACAATTTATACAACACAGACAGGGAAAACAACCTTTTCTGACCTTGCCTGTTAAAGAAGTTTGTTGAGACTTTTTAAATGACCCGATATCCGACCTAATACTGTGATCCCTAATGTTCTTACTCCTTCTATATGAAAGAAGTGGCCGCTCCCTATAGCTTTCAATATGATGGAGACATTTTCCTAACATCCCCAGTGTCTTCTTATTACTTTTGTCACCTCCATACTTTCTTCCGAAAATGTCGTCACAAACGGTATTCTATTCAACCTTTCTTCTCCCTCCTGGTTTTAACTATTGTGGATCTTTCCATTCTGAGAACCTTTTCTTTTTATATTAACACCAAACTCTGAGGATATCTCCTATCCAGAAATTTCTTTACTTGGTTATCCAATGACCCACTGATCTCCTCCTTCTCACTTACTATATGACGGACCCTCAATAGTTGGCTCAATGTTATGGATTTAACCATACTACATGGATGCTGACTATTGTAGAGCAATAAATTATTTTGATCAGTTTCTTTAACAAACAAGTTAGTAATCAACTTACCATCTACTTGTTTGACTAATACATCCAAGAATTGAATACTTGTTTGTGAAGAGATCAATGTAAATTTAATTGTACTGTCACTCTGATTCAAGAATTTGTGGAATGTAATTAATTCCTTCTGGGTACCTGTCCATAAGGGGAAGACGTCATCTATGTATCTCCACCACTCCCGCACATGCCGGAAGTGGAGGGACACATAGACAACGTCCTCCTCCATGGTCCCAATGACTAAATTTGCATACAAAGGGGTCATTTTGGCCCCCATGGCGGTCCTTCACCGTTGTAGGTAATACTTGTCACCAAACAGGAAGTAGTTATGCCTCAAAATTATGTTCACAATTTTAAACAAAAATTCTCTACCCTCCAAAGATATCCCTTTTTTATCAACATATTCTCAACTGCCTTGATTCCACTGTCATGCCTAGAGATAGGTTGTATTCCTATGAAGTCAGGTCATACATTGGTATAGGTATCCCTTTAACCCCTTCACGCCGCAGCCCTTTTTCGTTTTTGCATTTTCGTTTTTCTCTCCCCTCCTTCCCAGGGCCATAACTTTTTTATTTTACCATCAATATGGCCATGTGAGGGCTTATTTTTTGCAGGACAGGTTGTACTTTTGAACTACGCCATTGGTTTTATCATGTCCTGTACTAGAAAATGGGAAAAAAATTCCAAGTGTGGTGAAATTGCAAAAAAAGTGCAATCCCACACTTTTTTCTTTGGCTTTTTGCAAGGTTCATTAAATGCTAACACTGGCCTGCCATTATGATTCTCCAGGTCATTACTAGTTCATAGACACCAAACATGTCTAGGTTATTTTTTTTATCTAAGTGGGGAAAAAAATTAAAAACTTTGCTAAAAAAATAAATAAAAAAAATTGTGCCATTTTGCGATACCTGTAGCGTCTCCATTTTTCGGGATCTCGGGTGTTAGGGTTGGCGGAACGCACCGAATATATTTATTACATGAGATAGGTGCGTTCACAACCCGGGATCCACCGTGCAGGAAAGAACCTGCTGCTAAGTAAGGCGGTGAAGTAAATTAGTATAAACAAACTCTGTTACTTCACAGAGCCCATAGTAAAGAGAACGCTGTGCCCTGTTTAGCTCACAGGGAACACTGCTACTGAGTAGAGCCGACAGTGGTCATGCAGTCCCAACCAAAAAAGCTGCTCCTCTCTGGTGGAGCCGGAATTCTAATGGTTATTAGCCAGCCCTGAATTCACTCATGAGAAACTCCTCGAATGAGGTGCCAGCATTCTAAGGGTTTATTTCAGCCTGACTGCATACACACAAAAACTCCTCACCGGAGGTGCCAGCATTTTAGGGGATTATTTCCCTGACCACACACACGACCACACTGGCGCTGAGCTCGTACATATTTGATACTAGTGCATGGCCGTGCGGTCATGAAAACCTTTTATAGCTGCAGCAACTTCAGGACCTTCCTAGAAGGACCAATGGAAGTTGCTGCAGTTCCTGAGCATGTGACCCTAGACCTCCACTGGGAGAATTTACCCTGGGCATGCTCAGTGTGTGCAAAGCAGGACTTAGTCCCAGAAAAGCCTGCTCATCGCAGACCAGTGCAGGGTACAATAGCAGAGCCTGAAGAGGCAGCAGTAACCCTTTGCACAGATTCAATGAGACGCTGGGACCAACGTCTCCGCTGAGCAGGCTCCACTGCGGCCAATGCAGAATGGGAGACCGCAGCAGACACGGCTCGAGATTCCCCCTGTGCAGCGGCGGGAACTTGACTCCTAACATTGGGTCAGGTGAGGGCTTATTTTTTTGCATGCCGAGCTGACGTTTTTAATTATATCACATTATATAAGTGTACAAAACATTCAAGATTTTGTGGTTCAGAATCCGATGTCAGAGCCTTGGATTCCAATTCCTGATTTGTTTTTTGGTGATAGATCTAAGTTCTTGAATTTCAAAAATAATTGTAAATTGTTTCTTGCCTTGAAACCTCGCTCCTCAGGTGACCCTGTTCAACAAGTAAAGATCATTATTTCTTTGTTACGTGGTGACCCTCAAGACTGTGCATTTTCCCTTGCGCCAGGAGATCCGGCATTGCGTGATGTTGATGCGTTTTTCCTGGCGCTTGGATTGCTTTATGACGAACCTAATTCAGTGGATCAGGCAGAGAAAATCTTGCTGGCTCTGTGTCAGGGTCAGGATGAAGCGGAGATATATTGTCAGAAGTTTAGAAAATGGTCTGTGCTCACTCAGTGGAATGAATGTGCCCTGGCAGCAATCTTCAGAAAGGGTCTCTCTGAAGCCCTTAAGGATGTCATGGTGGGATTTCCCATGCCTGCTGGTCTGAATGAGTCTATGTCTTTGGCCATTCAGATCGATCGTAAAGCTGTGCACCATTTGGCGGTACTATCTGAGCATGGGCCTGAGCCTATGCAATGTGATAGGACTTTGACCAGAGCTGAACGGCAAGAACACAGAGGTCGGAATGGGCTATGTTTTTACTGTGGTGATTACACTCATGCTATCTCCGATTGTCCTAAGCGCACTAAGCGGTTCGCTAGGTCTGACACCATTGGTACAGTACAGTCTAAATTTCTATTGTCCGTTACTCTGATTTGTTCTTTGTCATCCTATTCTGTTATGGCATTTGTGGATTCAGGCGCTGCCCTGAATTTGATGGACTTGGAGTATGCTAGGCGCTGTGTTTTTTCTTGGAGCCCTTGCAGTATCCTATTCCATTGAGAGGAATTGATGCTACGCCTTTGGCCAAGAATAAGCCTCAGTACTGGACCCAATTGACCATGTGCATGGCTCCTGCACATCAGGAGGATATCTGCTTTCTGGTGTTGCATAATCTGCATGATGTGGTCATTTTGGGGTTGCCATGGCTACAGGTTCATAATCCAGTATTGGACTGGAAATCTATGTCTGTGTCCAGCTGGGGTTGCCAGGGGGTACATGGTGATGTTCCATTTTTGTCTATTTCGTCTTCCACTCCTTCTGAAGTTCCAGAGTTTTTGTCGGATTATCGGGATGTATTTGATGAGCCCAAAGCCAGTGCCCTACCTCCTCATAGGGATTGCGATTGTGCAATTAATTTGATTCCTGGTAGTAAGTTTCCTAAGGGCCGATTGTTCAATTTATCTGTGCCAGAACACGCCGCTATACGGAGTTATATAAAGGAATCCTTGGAGAAAGGCCATATTTGCTCGTCGTCATCACCGTAAGGAGCAGGGTTCTTTTTTGTGGCCAAGAAGGATGGTTCTTTGAGACCTTGTATTGATTACCGCCTTCTCAATAAAATTACAGTCAAATTTCAGTATCCTTTGCCGTTGCTGTCTGATTTGTTTGCTCGTATTAAAGGGGCTAATTGGTTCACCAAGATAGATCTTCGAGGGGCGTATAATCTTGTGCGTATTAAACAAGGCGATGAATGGAAAACAGCATTTAATACGCCCGAGGGCCATTTTGAGTACCTGGTTATGCCATTCGGGCTTTCCAATGCTCCATCAGTATTTCAGTCCTTTATGCACGACATCTTCCGAGAGTACCTGGATAAATTCCTGATTGTGTATTTGGATGATATTTTGGTCTTTTCGGATGATTGGGAGTCTCATGTGAAGCAGGTCAGAATGGTGTTCCAGGTCCTTCGTGCGAATTCCTTGTTTGTGAAGGGGTCAAAGTGTCTCTTTGGAGTTCAGAAGGTTTCATTTTTGGGGTTCATTTTTCCCCTTCTACTATCGAGATGGACCCTGTTAAAGTCCAAGCCATTTACGATTGGACCCAGCCGACATCTGTGAAGAGCCTGCAAAAGTTCCTGGGCTTTGCTAATTTTTATCGGCGCTTCATCGCTAATTTTTCTAGTGTTGCTAAACCGTTGACTGATTTGACCAAGAAGGGTGCTGATGTGGTCAATTGGTCTTCTGCAGCTGTAGAGGCTTTTCAGGAGTTGAAGCGTCGTTTTTCTTCTGCCCCTGTGTTGTGCCAGCCAGATGTTTCGCTCCCGTTTCAGGTTGAGGTTGATGCTTCTGAGATTGGAGCTGGGGCTGTTTTGTCGCAAAGAAGTTCTGATGGCTCGGTGATGAAGCCATGTGCTTTCTTTTCTAGAAAGTTTTCGCCTGCTGAGCGCAATTATGATGTTGGTAATCGAGAGTTGTTGGCCATGAAGTGGGCATTCGAGGAGTGGCGTCATTGACTTGAAGGAGCCAAGCATCTCGTGGTGGTCTTGACAGATCACAAGAATTTGACTTATCTTGAGTCTGCCAAACGGTTGAATCCGAGACAGGCTCGATGGTCGTTATTTTTCTCCCGTTTTGACTTTGTGGTTTCGTACCTTCCGGGCTCTAAGAATGTGAAGGCTGATGCCCTGTCAAGGAGTTTTGTGCCTGACTCTCCGGGTGTTCCTGAGCCGGCGGGTATTCTCAAAGAGGGGGTAATTTTGTCTGCCATCTCCCCTGATTGGTGCTGCAAAAATTTCAGGCTGATAGACCTGACCGTTGCCCAGCAGAGAAACTGTTTGTCCCTGATAGATGGACTAGTAGAGTTATCTCTGAGATTCATTGTTCAGTGTTGGCTGGGCATCCTGGAATCTTTGGTACCAGAGATTTGGTGGCTAGATCCTTTTGGTGGCCGTCTTTGTCACGGGATGTGCGTTCTTTTGTGCAGTCCTGTGGGACTTGTGCTCGGGCTAAGCCCTGCTGTTCTCGTGCCAGTGGGTTGCTTTTGCCCTTGCCGGTCCCGAAGAGGCCCTGGATGCATATTTCTATGGATTTTATTTCGGATCTCCCCATCTCTCAAAAGATGTCGGTCATTTGGATGGTTTGTGATCGCTTTTCTAAGATGGTCCATTTGGTACCTTTGTCTAAATTGCCTTCCACCTCTGATTTGGTGCCATTATTTTTCCAGCATGTGGTTCGTTTACATGGTATCCCGGAGAACATTGTTTCTGACAGAGGTTCCCAGTTTGTTTCGAGGTTTTGGTGATCTTTTTGTGCTAGGATGGGCATTGATTTGTCTTTTTCCTCGGCTTTCCATCCTCAGACAAATGGCCAAACCGAACGAACTAATAAGACTTTGGAAACATATCTGAGATGCTTTGTTTCTGCTGATCAGGATGATTGGGTGTCCTTTTTGCCGTTGGCTGAGTTCGCCCTTAATAATCGGGCCAGCTCGGCTACTTTGGTTTCGCCGTTTTTCTGCAATTCTGGTTTCCATCCGTGTTTCTCTTCAGGGCAGGTTGAGTCTTCGGACTGTCCTGGTTTAGATACTGTGGTGGATAGGTTGCAGCAGATTTGGACTCATGTGGTGGACAATTTGACATTGTCCCAGGAGAAGGCTCAATGTTTCGCTAACCGCCGGCGTTGTGTGGGTCCCCGACTTCGTGTTGGGGATTTGGTTTGGTTGTCGTCTCGTTATGTTCCTATGAAGGTTTCCTCTCCTAAGTTTAAGCCTCGTTTCATTCGTCCGTATAAGATTTCTGAGGTTATCAATCCTGTGTCATTTCGTTTGGCCCTTCCTGCTTCTTTTGCCATCCATAATGTGTTCCATAGGTCGTTGTTGCGGAGATACGTGGCGCCTGTGGTTCCATCCGTTGATCCTCCTGCCCCGGTGTTGGTTGAGGGGGAGTTGGAGTATGTGGTGGAGAAGATTTTGGATTCTCGCATTTCGAGATGGAAACTCCAGTACCTGGTCAAGTGGAAGGGTAATGGTCAGAAAGATAATTCCTGGGTTTTTGCCTCTGATGTTCATGCTGCCGATCTGGTTCGTGCCTTTCATTTGGCTCGTCCTGGTCGGCCTGGGGGCTCTGGTGAGGGTTCGGTGACCCCTCCTCAAGGGGGGGTACTGTTGTGAATTCTGTTGTCGGGCTCCCTCCTGTGGTCATGAATGGTACTTCGGCTGGTTCTGTCCATGGACTTTCTCTGGTGGCTGTGGGTGTTTCTGAGTTTCCTTCCACAGGTGACGAGGTTAATTCGTTAGCTGGCTGCTCTATTTAACTCCACTTAGATCTTTGCTCCATGCCACCTGTCAGTGTTCCAGTATTAGTCTAGTTCACTCCTGGATCGTTCTTGTGACCTGTCTTCCCAGCAGAAGCTAAGTGACTGCTTGTTTTTCTCTGGTTTGCTATTTTTCTGTCCAGCTTGCTATTTGGATTGTTGTCTTGCTTGCTGGAAGCTCTGGGACGCAGAGGGAGCGCCTCCGCACCATGAGTCGGTGCGGAGGGTCTTTTTGCGCCCTCTGCGTGGTCTTTTTGTAGGTTTTTGTGCTGACCGCAAAGCTACCTTTCCTATCCTCAGTCTGTTCAGTAAGTCGGGCCTCACTTTGCTTAATCTATTTCATCTCTGTGTTTGTATTCTCATCTTTACTCACAGTCATTATATGTGGGGGGCTGCCTTTTCCTTTGGGGAATTTCTCTGAGGCAAGGTAGGCTTTATTTTTCTATCTTTAGGGCTTGTTAGTTCCTTAGGCTGTGCCGAGTTGCATAGGGAGCGTTAGGAGCAATCCATGGCTATTTCTAGTGGGGTTGATAGGATTAGGGATTGCGGTCAGCAGAGTTCCCACGTCCCAGAGCTCGTCCTATATTATCAGTAACTATCAGGTCATTCCGTGTGCTCTTAACCACCAGGTCCATTATTGTCCTGACTACCAGGTCATAACACGTGTGCCTCTCTTCAGAACTGAGGAAAATGGCTACTGAAGCTTGTCATCCATAAGAAGAATGAGGGTGGAACTAACCCATAAGACATTGCTCTTCTGAGGAAAAGGTTGGTAAACAACATGAAAAGTAGGCAACTGATGACCTCCAGTGGCCACAACTTGAATAACATCATAATTAACTTTCTGCACATTAAGATGGGCAGAACACTCCCCGCTTGGCATCAACAGATGCCACAATTAGGTTCTTTTGGGGAAAATAATAATACAAGCTCGGAAACGGGCCTGAGGAACAATTTGTTCTCCCCAAGCTTGCACACTCTGACCTCTACTTTCCGCACTTTCCCATCTTTACTGGGAAGGGTCTTAATGACTAGGCCAAGTGGCCACTCGTTCCGATGTGACTGATTGTCTTTGACGAGTACAACATCGTCAGATTGAATGTTTGGGCGGTCTTTCTGCCACTTTGTCCTGGTTTGCAGAGTGGAGAGATACTGTTTCCTCCATCTATCCCAGAAGACGTTGGACACGCTTTGTACTTGCCTCCATTGTCGTCTGTAGAGGTCTTTGTCATTGAATTCTCCGAGTGGAGCTTTCGGGACACAGGTTTTCTGTGTGAGTAACATTGCAGGAGTAAGGATGGATGGATTTCCAGAATCACTAGAAAGTGCTGTCAGTGGCCTGGCATTCATGATGGCTGAGACCTCTGCCAAGAACGTGGATAAACTCTCTTGTGTAAGTCTGGTGTTAGCTTGCAAGAAGATAGAGTCTAATATTCTGCATGCTATCCCTATCATCCTTTCCCACGCTCCTCCCATGTACGAAGAGTGTGGTGGATTGAAGGTCCAGGTACATCCTTGCTCACCTAGATACCTTTCCACATTAGCGATGTCCAGATTGGAAGGGATTTGGAGTTCTCTTGCCGCTCCAACGAAATTCGTACCTCGGTCAGAACGAATATGCTTCACAGGGCCTCTGATTGCGATGAAGCGTCAAAGTGCGTTTATAAAACTTGATGTGTCCATCGATTCGATTACTTCGATATGAACGGCTCTGACGGACAGACACGTGAATAGAACTGCCCAACACTTTGCTTCCGTAAGTATTTTTCTAGTCCGTCGTGTAGCCACAGACCAAGGACCGAATACATCTAGTCCAACGTTGGTGAAGGGGGGTTCAGTACTGAGTCTGTCGGGTGGAAGATTGCCCATCTTCGGATTTTGGAATGTGCCCCGGAGTTTGCGACACGTAACACAGTCGAAGATGAGTTTGCTCACTCTTCTCTTAGCTCCAACTATCCATAGTCCAGCTGCCCGTAGGTTTCCTTCAGTAAACAAACGGCCTTGGTGTCTCACTAAGACATGATGATATTGAATCAGCAGGGTTGTTACGTGATGACGCCCAGAAATTATCACCGGGTGCTTCTCTGAAACCTCTACCTCAGCTTCTTGAAGACGACCACCGACTCTCAGCAGCCCTTCTTGATCGACAATCGGATCGAGCTTCCTCAGCCCACTGACCTCAGGAATGGGTTGTCCCTTGTTGAGGTTGTCTATTTCTCTGCCATAGGTTTCTCTTTGTACGGCACGAAGTATTATAACCTTGGCTCTTTCCAGGTCGGGAGCAGTAAACGCAAGCCTGCAGTGATGCCAACCTTTACAAGGTCTCTGGCTATCAGGTAGTGCTGACTTGTAGGACTGGGTTACATGAAATAGACAAGCTATAGCTCGAACAAGTGACTTCCAGGTGGAGAACCTGCTGAACCGGTGAGATTCGAGGTGGCAGCTTGAAATCTCTGTATGTAGAGCAGACACTTGAGGTCGGATCTCTTCGTCTGTGTCTGGACCCACAACTTCGAAAGTTTCAGGCCTGCTGATGTGGGGCATCGAACGGTACAAAGAGGTAGGACCTGTGAACCATGCAGTGTCCTTCAGATAACTGGGAGCAACGGATCTAGTCGCGTGGTCCGCAGGATTGTGGTGAGTAGGTATGTAGTGCCACTGATTAGGGCCAGTAGATCTTCTTACCCGAAGTACCCGGTTGCTGACGTAGACGTAGAAGCGTCGTGTCTCGTTACAGATGTACCCCAGTACCACCTTGCTATCGGTGTAGAACTCTGCATCTTTGATCTTCAGACTCATCGCATCCGAGATCAGTTCAGCCAACTCAACTGCAAGGACAGCAGCACAAAGTTCCAGTCTGGGTATCGTGTGTTCCCGAAGTGGCGCCAATTTTGTCCGGCTCATAACGAACCCGATATGGCATTGTCCGCTTACGTCTATGGATTTGAGGTACGCTACTGCTGCAATCGCTTTGACTGATGCATCACAGAAAATACAAAGTCTTTGAGTTTTGACCTCTGTGGATGGCACAGGAGCATACGGTCGTTTCACACGAAGGTTGGTCAGGGCTTCAAGAGACTTCCTCCACTCTGCCCACAGGTCAGCCTTTTCCACTGGAAGTGGATCATCCCAATCAGTAGTGTCTTGGGTGAAGTCCCTGAGCATCAGCTTTCCTTGAATGGTTACTGGAGCTACGAACCCCAAGGGGTCGTATAAACTATTCACGAAGGAAAGAACTCCTCTGCGCGTGAAGGGTTTCTCATCCTTGCTGATCTGAAAGGTGAAGGTATCTGTCTTCAGGTCCCACAGCAATCCAAGGCTCCGCTGCATGGGAAGGGGGTCGATGCTGAGGTCTAAATCCTTTAGATCGCTGGAATAGTCTTCAGAGGGAAAGGCTTCCATCAACTCTCAGCTGTTGGAAGAAATCTTGTGTAACCTTAGGTTAGACTGAGCGAGCATGTCATGAGTCCTCTTTAGTAGACTGATTGCGGCCTCAGTTGTCGGTGTGGACTTCAAACAGTCATCCACGTAAAAATCCTTTTCCACAAAGGACCTGACGTCCGAGCCATACTTTTCTTCACCCTTTTTGGCAGAATGTCGGAGGCCGTAGATTGCGACCGCTGGGGAAGGGCTGTTCCCAAAGATGTGTACCCGCATCCGGTACTCTTCGATGTCTTTGTCCGGGTCGTTGTCACGGTACCAGAAGAACTTCAGGAAGTTTCTGTGTTCCTCTTTGATGAGAAAACAGTGGAACATCTGTTGTATGTCAGCCATAAATGCCACTGAATCTCTACGGAAACAGAGTAATACTTCCAGATGTCTGTTGTTGAGGTCTGGGCCCGACAGTAAGACATCATTCAATGACATGTCTTCGCATTTGGCACTTGTGTCGAATACCACTCTGATTTGATCTGGCTTCTTAGGATGGTACACTCCGAAGATGGGCAGGTACCAACACTCCTCTCCGTGTCGAAGTGCAGGTGCAATCTCTGTGTGGTTGTTCTGGAATATCTTTCCCATGAAGGTAAAGAAATGTTCCTTTGTCTCAGGTGACTTCTGAAGCTTGTGTCTTAGGGAGATGAATCTGCTGTGGACCAATTCCTTGTTGTTGGGTAGGCGTCTCCTCTGAGGTCGAAATGGTAGAGGTGCGACCCAACTATTCGACGTATCCTTGACTATTTGTTCGTCCATGATGTCCAAGAATCTTGTCTTCTATAGACATCGCTACCTTGTTGTCTTCTTTCGTCCTGTGGAAGACTGTACATCCTATGTGGTCTTGTTCACCTTCACAGGCGTGGTCTTCGTTGATAGGAACTGAGAAAGGGCAAGGTAGGGGAGTGCTGCTCGGTAGTTCCTTTACCAGCAGACTATTGTGACACGGCTGGAAGAGCGATGGATGTCCATTTTCTAGTGTGCTGGTAAGCATACTGTTGACTGAGACCGGCTTGTGTGCTCCTCCTAGACAGACATCTCCTACAATGACCCATCCAAGGTCTTGCCTCTGAGCGTATGGAGCATTCTGTGAGCCGTTGATATATTCTCTAGTCTTGTGGACTCGTAGTATATCTCTTCCCAGAAGTAAAGCTATTGGGGCTTCTGGTTCCAACTCAGGTATCAGGTGGGCTATACGCTTCAGGTGGGGGTTGCCACCTCTGGTGAAGGTATCTCAGACCTGTTGTCAGGAATCTGGTTGTACTCCAGGATGGTCGGTAGTGACAGACAGGTCTCGATGGTACCTGAACATGTCCTAAGGGAGTAGGGAGAACCGGGGCCTACAATGTTGAAGTTGTCAAAGAAGATGGATCTGGCTAAAGACCTATTACTTTGGTCATCTAGGATTGCATATATCTTGAGCGCTTTGTCTCTGTGGCCTGTTGGATAGACTTGGACAAGGCAGATTTTTGAGCAAGATCTTCCTCCCTTGAGTCCCTTACAGATCTCCGTACATTGAGAGGTGACCGCAGGGGTGTCTTCGTCGGTGTTCTTCTGTTTCTCATCGTGCTCCTCTGCTTGTGACAACACTCCTGGAGGTGGTCCAGGATGCAAGGCTGTATTGTGATCCGTGCTGCTGCATTCTGCACATTTCACGCTAGCTCCACAGTTCCTGGCGAAGTGAGAGGTTGTAGCACAGCATTTGAAGCAGATGTTGTTTTCCTTGAGGAAACCTTTGTGATCCTCTAAAGTCTTCTCCCTGAAGGCTCTGCACTTTAGTAGAGGATGTGGTTTCCTGTGTAGAGGACACTGCTTACTGACATCCTGAGGTTTGCTCTCTTCCGTAGGGGGCTTAGTTGTCTTGTGTGGAGGACCTGTGGAATAAATATCAGTTTTATGGACTGCCACGGGTGTCTTACTGGGTTTGACACCAGGGGTAGTGGAACATGACAGAGTGAAATCAAAACTAGGGTCATTTCTGATCTTGGCTTGCTGGGTGACAAACTCAACAAATACAGTAAAAGGAGGGAATGGTACGTTATGAATTTGTTTATACCGTGAACCATGTATAATCCACCTTTCTTGAAGATTGTAAGGAAGTTTTTGTACTATTGGATCGACACCCCTAGCAGTGTCTAAGCATGCCAATCCAGCCAATTGACTTTCCTTCTGGGCGACCTGTAACTCTATCAATAAATCACTCAATTCTCTAAGTCTTTGATAACACTTGGGCCCTATCTTAGGGAAATCATCAATTCTTTTGAATAAAGCATTCTCTATTACTTCTACGGACCCATAGCATTCGTCAAGTCTTTCCCACACTTTACGTAAACCTATGTGTGGGTATTCTATGTTAATGTCTCTTAGTCTTTTAGCATGCTCGACCGATTCAGTTCCAAGCCACTTTACCAGGAGATCTAACTCCTCACTACTAGAAAGGTCCAGTCCCTGAATGGCGTTCTGGAACGAAGCTCGCCACGACCTGTAGTTTTCGGCTTTGTCAGTGAACTTTACAAGTCCTTTTGTTACCAGTTCTCGGCGGGCAAAGAACTTTGCCAAGTCTATGGTGGCTTGATCAGTGTTGGTACAAGCCGGTATGTTATAGCCATGTCTAGTGTGTGGTGCATCACCATACCTGTGAGACGCTCTTGGCTTTGGACAGTCTGCATAGTACCTTTCTGGTGAAGAAGATGCCTCTTTAAGGTGAGGTGGGAGCTGTACCTTCTTCTCAGTGGAATGGTAGCTGTGGTCGACTCCTCTGTGTTGGACGTCTTCTTGTTTGTAGTAGCGAAGTTCGGGGTTGGATTGATGATAATCGACGTAGGCTGATCGTTGTAGTCTATCTAGGGTGTTGTCCATGCTGGAGTGTCGATGAACGTACTCTGCGACGCGCTGAGCTGGATCTTGCTGCTCTAGATCTGTTCCAAGAACGTTGCTGCATCTCTCATAATCAGGATCCTTCATGGCTTCCAAGTACTCTGCCTTAGCTATTGCTGCTGCTGCTGCCTCTTTGTCTGCCATAAGTCTTTCTAGAGACACTTGCAGGCGTGTACTTTCTGCCTCTTGCTCTGCTTGTCTCAGCTTTAGATGCATTTCTTTCTCGGCAAAGGAGGACCTCGCTTTGGCTGCTTCAGCTTAAGCACGAGCGACAGCAGCCAGCACTGCTAATGATGACCTGGTAGAGCTTGCTCGTGACCTCGTCTTGAGTGAGGATGTGCTGTTTCGAGACATTGTGCGCTTAGCTGCGTACTGCTGAGTGTTTTGGCTGGAAACTGAGTCTATGTGCGGTGAGCTTCCGCGTGGCGGGAATGATGTAGCTCTTCTTGGCGGGCTGCAGTATAGTGCTGCGACTGTAAGGCGGCTTCTGTGATACCCGAATGTGGAGCAGTGTGGGTGTTAGCGGTTCCGTACAGTCTGATGAACTACAGCCTGCGACCGGCTATCAGTTTCACTGAAGGCAGCTAATCTGTTCTTACTTTACAATCACCGCCTCCTACTGGCGGTCTCGTTTTTCACTGTTCTGCCTTCCTCCCTTGTAGGATGCTGTGTGGATTCCAACATACAGCTAAACCTTCATCCACATCCCAGTAAACAGACTGTGTTGATGCTTAAGTCTTATTTATTAGGGTGATGATAACCAAAACTATAACGTTGAACAACAATGGTGGACAGTATTCATAGTAGATGATCGAATAGTGAATGATGTTGATGTACAAGGTGGATGTTCAGTGAATAATCATAGTGGATGACTGGTGAAAAACTGTAAAGAATAACAGCATTTCAGTATATGCACATACAGGGTGCAATCACATAAATAACTGGGACATTACAACAGAAATTATACAGAGTGCATTACACAGTAATTCTGCAGCACTGCCCTATACTATACAAAGATGCATCTATCTAAATGCAGAGTACACGTTAACCTAACTGCAAGCTGCAACGCACATCTGCCTAACTATATCTGACTATAGGAGCTGCATAAGGCTTAAATACTAACACAAACATAAGATGCATTAAACCTTTATAAACGTACCGAGATCCGTTAGGACAGGGGTAAGAAAGTAAGCGAGACAGGAGCACGTGTGCCTCTCTTTAGGGTACCGTCACACAGTGGCACTTTGATCGCTAGGACGGCACGATCCGTGACGTTCCAGCGATATCCTTACGATCTCGCTGTGTCTGACACGCTCCTGCGATCAGGGACCCCGCTGAGAATCGTACGTCGTAGCAGATCGTTTGAAACTTTCTTTCATCGCTGGATCTCCCGCTGACATCGCTGAATCGGCGTGTGTGACGCCGATTTAGCGATGTCTTCACTGGTAACCAGGGTAAACATCGGGTTACTAAGCGCAGGGCCGCACTTAGTAACCCGATGTTTACCCTAGTTACCAGCGTAAACGTAAAAAAAACAAACACTACATACTTACCTTCTGCTGTCTGTCCCCGGCGCTCTGCTTCTCTGCACTCCTCCTGCATCCTGTGTCAGCGCCGGCCAGCCGGAAAGCACAGCGGTGATGTCACCGCTCTGCTTTCCGGCCGCTGTGCCCACAGTCAGTGCAGGAAAGCAGAGCGCTGGAGACAGACAGCTGAAGGTAAGTATGTACTGTTTGTTTTTTTACTTTTACGATGGTAACCAGGGTAAACATCGGGTTACTAAGCGCGGCCCTGCGCTTAGTAACCCGATGTTTACCCTGGTTACCAGGGGACTTCGGGATTGTTGGTCGCTGGAGAGCTGTCTGTGTGACAGCTCTCCAGCGACCAAACAGCGACGCTGCAGCGATCGACATCGTTGTTGTATCGCTGCAGCGTCGTTTCAGTGTGACGGTACCCTTAGAACTGAGGAAAAATGGCTACTGAAGCTTGTCTTCCACAAGAAGAATGAGGGCGGAACTAACCCATAAGACTTTGCTCTTCTGAGGGAAAGGTTGGTAAACAACATGAAAAGTAAGCAACTAATGACCTCCAGTGGCCACAACTTGAATAACATGCTAATTAACTTTCTGCACATTAAAGGGAAGGTGCCATCAAAAAAAAATTTTTTTCAGAAATTGTAAAAATGTAAAGGATTAATGATTACATTTTCTTAAAAAATTATCATTTGTTTATAATTTAGTAAAATATGAAAAATAATTTGAAAAGTTTTGGAATTTCCACTTTTCAACACTAGGGGGAGCAGCTGCTGAAATTTCAGAAAAACCTAGTGTAGAAATAGCTCACATTACAGCACTGCAGTAATTATGGGCGGAGTCTGCTGACGTTTGTGTGATGTCTCCTCTCCTCTCCTTCTGGGTGTTTGCTAAGGGATTAGAGAGGATGATATTCAGGAACCCAGTGAGCAGCCATTTTGTTGGTGACTGCAGAGTATGGCTGCCGTCACACTAGCAGTATGTGGTCAGTATTTTACCTCAGTATTTGTAAGCCAAAACCAGGAGTGGAACAATTAGAGGAAAAGTATAATAGAAACACGTCACCACTTCTGCATTTATCACCCACTCCTGGTTTTGGCTTACAAATACTGAGGTAAAATACTGACCAAATACTGATAGTGGACGGCAGCCTTAGGCTACTTTCACACTAGCGTTGTTGGCTGTACGTTGCAATGCGTCATTCAGGAGAAAAAACGCATCCTGCAAAGTTGTCTGCAGGATGCGTTTTTTCCCCATAGACTAACATTACCGACGCATTGCGACGTATTGCCACACGTCACAACTGTCGTGCGACGGTTGCGTCATGTTTTGGTGGACCGCCGCCACAAAAAAAGTTACATGTAACGTTTGTGCGTCGAGTCCACCATTTTCGACCGCGTATGCACGGCCGAAACTCCGCCCCCTCATGCCCAGACCTAACAATGGGGCAGCGGAAGCGTCGTAAGACTGCTTCTGCTGCCCACATCGGACATTTCTTTCACAGCATACGTCGGTACGACGCACTGCGAAAGGCTCGTACTGACGCTAGTGTGAAAGCAGCCTTATACTGACAAGTAGACAGTCACCGAGGATGGCAGGCAGCAAGGATTCTGGGAGATATGTGGTGGAGGGAGCAGGGTGACAGCAGCACAGAGTATTTCAGGAGAGCAGTGTGCTGGTCTATGGGGGCCCCCTGTTTGGTGCGCGGAGCAGCCAGGGATTGTACATAGAGCGCTATCTTTTATACACATGGATGGACCATCTGCTTGTTTGCTCCACAGAAATCCAGGAAACATTTCTGCGGATTGATGGCCTGGTCTGATCCAGACTTTGCATGCAGACCCCATTCCCCTCCTCAGATCCTGTCCTGGCAATGTGTGAAAGCGAGGTGACAGGCGAAGTCCGGGGTGACGCTGGGAAGGAAATGTAGCCATATAGTAACAATAAAAATGAGACCCCTCTCTTCAGCTGCCTCACCAGCCTTCCCCTGACTACACCTAACTGGAGGTCATGCTGTCCCCTCTACTACCCCAGACCCGCGTGCAGGTGCTCAGCCAGAACCACCATAGAATGGGTCCGCTTTCTGAAGATAATACTGCCATAGTGTTCTCACATAATACCGCCATATAGATCACACACAATACTATCAAATAGATCACACACAATACTATCAAATAGATCACACAATACTGTCATACAGTTCTCACATAATACCACCATATAGATCACACATAATACCGCCAGTGTTCTCACATACCGCCATATAGATCACACATAATACCGCCAGTGTTCTCACATACCGCCATATAGATCACACATAATACTGCCATAGTGTTCTCACATACCGCCATATAGATCACACATAATGCTGCCAGTGTTCTCACATAATACCGCCATATAGATCACACACAATACCACCATATAATTCTCACAATACTGATCAAGCATAATACCACCATACAGATCACATAATACCGTCATATAGATCTCACATAATGCCATAATACAGCATGACGCTCGCAGCTCCTGTTACCGCACGCATTGAGTTGTGTGTGCAATGGGGAAAGATATGCAGGGGTGAGAGGAGTGCATAGAAGTGGATTAGATACACGGTTCACCAGACAGTATCACACAGGAGAGGATTAGATACACGGCTTAGCAGTCAGTATTTCACAGGATTAGGCTATGTGCACACGTCAGGATTTTTTCCTGACATAATCCTGAGAATTCTGCCAGAAAGCCGCGTGCTTTTTTTGCGCGGATTTCTTGCGGAATTTGCGCGTTTTTTGCGTGGATTTTTTGCGTTTTTTTTGCTTTTTTTTTTTATTTTCCGGAATGTCCTTTTTGATAGGAAATCCGCAAAAAGATAGAGCATGTCCGGATTTTTTGCGGTATGCGTTTTTTTTGCGGAAAAAAACGCTAACATCTGCACAAAAAATGCGGAATGCATTCTAAATGATAGGATGCATAATGTTAGCGTTTTTTTAGTGGATTTATAGCGTTTTTATGGCGAAATTCCGCAAAAAAAAAAACGCTAAAAATCCGGACGTGTGCACATAGCCTTAGATACACAGGTCAGCACAGGATAGGATTAGATACACGGTTCACCAGACAGTATCACACAGGAGAGGATTAGATACACGGCTCAGCAGACAGTATCACACAGGAGAGGATTAGATACATGGCTCACCAGACAGTATCACACAGGAGAGGATTAGATACATGGCTCACCAGACAGTATCACACAGGAGAGGATTAGATACATGGCTCACCAGACAGTATCACACTGGAGAGGATTAGATACACGGCTCAGCAGTCAGTATTCCACAGGAGGATTAGATACACGGCTCAGCACAGGATAGGATTAGATACACGGCTCAGCAGACAGTATTACACAGGAGAGGATTAGATACACGGCTCAGCAGACAGTATCACACAGGAGGATTAGATACACAGGTCAGCACAGGATAGGATTAGATACATGGCTCACCAGACAGTATCACACAGGAGAGAATTAGATACACGGCTCAGCAGTCAGTATTCCACAGGAGGATTAGATACACAGGTCAGCACAGGATAGGATTAGATACACGGCTCAGCAGACAGTATTACACAGGAGGATTAGATACATGGCTCAGCAGACAGTATCACACAGGAGGATTAGATACACAGGTCAGCACAGGATAGGATTAGATACATGGCTCACCAGACAGTATCACACAGGAGAGGATTAGATACACGGCTCAGCAGTCAGTATTCCACAGGAGGATTAGATACACAGGTCAGCACAGGATAGGATTAGATACACGGCTCAGCAGACAGTATTACACAGGAGATGATTAGATACACGGCTCAGCAGACAGTATCACACAGGATAGGATTAGATACACGGATCAACAGTCAGTATTCCACAGGATTAGATACACAGGTCAGCACAGGATAGGATTAGATACACGGTTCACCAGACGGTATCACACAGGAGAGGATTAGATACACGGTTCACCAGATAGTATCACACAGGAGAGGATTAGATACACGGCTCAGCAGACACTATCACACAGGAGAGGATTAGATACACGGCTCAGCACACAGTATAGGATTAGATACACGGCTCAGCAGACCGTATTACACAGGAGATGATTAGATACACGGCTCAGCAGACAGTATCACACAGGAGAGGATTAGATACACGGCTCAACAGTCAGTATTCCACAGGATTAGATACACAGGTCAGCACAGGATAGGATTAGATACACGGTTCACCAGACGGTATCACACAGGAGAGGATTAGATACACGGCTCAGCAGACACTATCACACAGGAGAGGATTAGATACATGGCTCAGCACACAGTATAGGATTAGATACACGGCTCAGCAGACCGTATCACACAGGAGAGGGATTAGATACACGGCTCAGCAGACATTATAGGATTAGATACACGGCTCAGCAGACAGTATCACACAGGAGAGGATTAGATACACGGCTCAGCAGACAGTATAGGATTAGATACACGGCTCAGCAGACAGTATCACACAGGAGAGGATTAGATACACGGCTCAGCAGACAGTATAGGATTAGATACACGGCTCAGCAGACAGTATCACACAGGAGAGGATTAGATACACGGCTCAGCAGACAGTATAGGATTAGATACACGGCTCAGCAGTCACTATCACACAGGAGAGGATTGGATACACGGCTCAGCACACAGTATAGGATTAGATACACGGCTCAGCAGACAGTATCACACAGGAGAGGATTAGATACACGGCTCAGCACACAGTATAGGATTAGATACACGGCTCAGCAGTCACTATCACACAGGAGAGGATTAGATACACGGCTCAGCAGACAGTATCACACAGGAGAGGATTAGATACACAGGTCAGCACAGGAGAGGATTAGATACTTGGCTCAGCACAGTATAGTGATAGATGCAGGGTCTGATGTCCTGTGAGGAGCTATAGTGAGACAGGGTCGGAGCAGCACAGAGATTCTCCCCCATCCCCCTCTGTTACCTCTCTGCAGCTCCTGATAAGAGGACATCAGACCACAGCACTTCACCCTCTCTAGCGATTCTAGAGATTACAGGCAGCAGAGGACAGGGAATGGCCGCTGACAGTGTGAGGGGAGACAGATGTAGCTGCTCCTCCAACAGCACGGCTCTACAGTGGAGCTCACATGTACACTCCACTGTAGGCTGAAGCAAGATGGCGCCGATCTCCTGCCTCTGCTGTGATGTGGAGACAGCCCAGGGGGCGTGGTCACATCAGAGCAGAGAAGCTTACAATGCTAGCTAGGGTTGAGCGAAACGGGTCGTTCATTTTCAAAAGTCGCCGACTTTTGGCAAAGTCGGGTTTCATGAAACCCGATCCGACCCCTGTGCGGGGTCGGCCATGCGGTACGCGACTTTCGCGCCAAAGTCGCGTTTCAATTACGCGAAAAGCGCCATTTCTCAGCCAATGAAGGTAAACGCAGAGTGTGGGCAGCGTGATGACATAGGTCCTGGTCCCCACCATCTTAGAGAAGGGCATTGCAGTGATTGGCTTGCTGTCCGCGGCGTCACAGGGGCTATAAAGGGGCGTTCCCGCCGACCGCCATCTTACTGCTGCTGATCTGAGCTTAGGGAGAGGTTGCTGCCGCTTCGTCAGAAGCAGGGATAGCGTTAGGCAGGGTCCATTAACCACCAAACCGCTTGTGCTGTAGCGAATTCCACTGCCCAACACCACCTTCGGTGTGCAGGGATAGTGGAAGCTACATTTTTTTTTTTTCCCCCTCAGCGCTGTAGCTCATTGGGCTGCCCTAGAAGGCTCCCTGATAGCTGCATTGCTGTGTGTACGCCGCTATGCAAACCAACTGCTTTTTTCAAAGCACAAATCCTCTTGTTCCTTCCTTTCTGCACAGCTATCTTGTTTGTTTGTTCACACTTTTTATTTAATTTGTGCATCAATCCACTCCTTATTGCTGCCTGCCATACCTGGCTGAGATTACTGCAGGGAGATAGTAATTGAAGGACACTCCCTGTTTTTTTTTTTTTTTTTTTTGTGGGAGATTAAAGGGAACCTGTCACCTGAATTTGGCGGGACTGGTTTTGGGTCATATGGGCGGAGTTTTGGGGTGTTTGATTCACCCTTTCCTTACCCGCTGGCTGCATGCTGGCTGCAATATTGGATTGAAGTTCATTCTCTGTCCTCTGTAGTACATGCCTGCACAAGGCAAGATTGCTTTGCGCAGGCGTGTACTATGGAGGACAAAGAATGAACTTCAATCCAATATTGCAGCCAGCATGCAGCCAGCGGGTAAGGAAAGGGTGAATCAAACACCTGAAAACTCCGCCCATATGACCCAAAACCAGTCCCGCCAAATTCAGGTGACAGGTTCCCTTTAAGATTGACATTTCTGCTAGAGTGCCTTCCCTGTGTGTGCCTTCTCTCACTCAGTGGGCCATAGAAAGCCTATTTATTTTTTTGCTTGATTTGGGTTATAAAATCTACCTGAAAAAATCACTACATCAATCAGTGGGAGAAAAATATTGGCCTCAGGGCTTGTGTGCCACTCTTGACTCCTGTGTGCATCATCACTCACTCAGTGGGCTATAGAAAGCCTATTTATTTTTTTGCTTGATTTTGGTTCTAAAATCTACCTGAAAAAATCACTACATCAATCAGTGGGAGAAAAATATTGGCCTCAGGGCTTGTGTGCCACTCCTGACTCCGGTGTGCATCATCACTCACTCAGTGGACCATAGAAAGCCCTTTTTTTTTTTTTTTTGCTTTATTTGGGTTCTAAATTCTACCTGAAAAAATCAATAAATCAATCAGTGGGAGATTAATATTGGCCTTTGGGCTTGTGTGCCAGTCCTAAGCGTGCCATCTCTCTCTCTCAGATAGTGGGCCATAGAAAGCCTATTTATTTATTTTTTTTTTATTGGGTTTATAAATTTTCCCTGTAAAAAAAAAAAAAAAGTGGGAGATTAATATTGGCCTCTGGGCTTGTGTGCCAGTCCTGAGCGTGCCATCTCTCTCACAAATAGTGGGCCATAGAAAGCCTATTTATTTATTTATTTTTTTGTTTTATAAATTCTCCCTTAAAAAAAAAGGGAGATTAATATTGGCCTTTGGGCTTGTGTGCCAGTCCTAAGCGTGCCATCTCTCTCTGTCTCTCAGATAGTGGGCCATAGAAAGCCTATTTATTATTTTTTTTATTGGGTTTATAAATTTTCCCTGGAACAAAAAAAAAAAGTGGGAGATAAATATTGGCCTCTGGGCTTGTGTGCCACTCCTGACTCCTGTGTGCGTCATCTCTCACTCAGTGGGCCATAGAAAGCCTTTTTTTGTTTTATTTGTTTTCTAAATTCTCCCTGAAAAAATCATTTTATTTTCTTTGGTTTCTAAATTCTTCCTGAAAAAATCATTTTATTCTATTTTTTTTTTTTCCTAAAGTCTCCCTGAAAAAACAAACAAAAAAAAACAAATCAGTGGGAGATTAATATTGCCCTTTCTGCTTGTGTGCCAGTCTTGACTCCTGGGTGTGCCATCTCTCTCTCTCTCTCCAATTGTGGGCCATAGAAAGCCTATTATTTTTTTAGCTTGATTTGGGTTCCAAAATCTACCTGAAAAAATCACTACATCAATCAGTGGGAGATAAATATTGGCCTCTGGGCTTGTGTGCCACTCCTGACTCCTGTGTGCGTCATCTGTCACTCAGTGGGCCATAGAAAGCCTTTTTTTGTTTTATTTGTTTTCTAAATTCTCCCTGAAAAAATCATTTTATTTTATTTGGTTTCTAAATTCTTCCTGAAAAAATCATTTTATTCTATTATTTTTTTTTCCTAAAGTCTCCCTTAAAAAAAAAAAAAAATCAAATCAGTGGGAGATTAATATTTACATTTGTGCTTCAGTGACAGTCCTGCGTGTGTGGCATCTCTCTCATTTGTTGCCACCAACAACAGAGTGTGTAACATTGTGCCTGATTTTCGTTGTGGTCTCACTCACCTGTAAAGGGGTAGCTAAATCATACTGAAGTTATAGCTCACCGTGTAATTTGTGTGACAGCAACAAATACCGTTAGTTTGTTTACGTTTTTAAAACAATGAGGAAGTATGGTGGAAGAGGTCGTGGCCGGGGGCGTTCATTGTCAGCTGGTAATGAGGGTAGTGGTAGTGGTGGAGCATCAGCTGGTCGTGGGAAAAAAAATATTGCACCTAAGTCTGGAGCTGTGGAGCCAGGTTCGTCGTCTGGCTACACAAGGCCTCGAACGCTCCCTTTTCTGGGAGTAGGAAAACCGCTTTTAAAGCCGGAGCAGCAAGAGCAAGTTTTGGCTTATCTTGCTGACTCAGCCTCTAGCTCTTTTGCCTCCTCTCGTGAAACTGGTAAATGTCAAAGCAGCGCGTCGTTAGTGGATGTTCACGGTCAGGGACAAGTCGCTTCCTTGTCCTCTTCAGCAAAAACAACAACAGAGAAGAATGCAGCAGGCGACACAACGGGTTACTCCATGGAGCTCTTTACACATACCGTCCCTGGCTTAGAAAGTGAAGCAGTTAACAGTCCATGCCCATTACAAGTTGAATCTGACATGGAGTGCACTGATGCACAGCCACAGCCAGACTACTATGCTGGTCCTTTGACTCAGACCACAACATTGCCCTCGCAGGGTGCTGATCAAGAATCAGACCCTGATGAGACTATGTTGCCCCATCACGAACGCTATACCACCGACCGACACGGTGACACAGACGAAGTTGCACACGAGCTACAAGAAGAGGTAATAGATGACCCAGTTCTTGACCCCGATTGGCAGCAATTGGGGGAACAGGGTGCAGGCGGCAGCAGTTCTGAAGCGGAGGAGGAGGGGCCGCAGCAGGCATCAACATCGCAACAGGTTCCATCTGCCGGGCCCGTATCTTGCCCAAAACGCGTGGCAAAGCCAAAACCTGTTGGAGGACAGCGTGGCCATCCGGTTAAAGCTCAGTCTGCAATGCCTGAAAAGGTATCTGATGCTAGAAAGAGTGCAGTCTGGCATTTTTTTAAACAACATCCAATTGATCAGCGCAAAGTCATCTGTCAAAAATGTTCAACTACCTTAAGCAGAGGACAGAATCTGAAAAGTCTCAATACAAGTTGCATGCATAGACATTTAACCACCATGCATTTGCAAGCCTGGACTAACTACCAAACGTCCCTTAAGGTTGTAGCACCCTCGGCCAATGAAGCTAGTCAGCAACGCAACATCCCTTCCGGCAGTGTAGGGCCACCATTTTCCGCACCACCTGCAGTATCTGTGCAGGTTTCTTTGCCAGGCCAAAGTAGTCAGGGTCAGGGAATCACCAGTTTCATAGTAGGAAACACTGCATCTAGGGCACCGGTGGCAACAATACCATCTCCCACCGTCTCTCAGTCTGCCATGTCCACCGGCACCCCCGCTAGTTCCACGATCTCCAGCTCTCCAGTCCAGCTCACCCTACATCAGACTATGGTTAGAAAAAGGAAGTACTTAGCCTCGCATCCGCGTACACAGGGTTTGAACGCACACATAGCTAGACTAATCTCGTTAGAGATGATGCCCTACCGGTTAGTTGAAAGCGAAGCTTTCAAAGCCCTGATGGACTACGCTGTACCACGCTACGAGCTACCCAGTCGACACTTTTTTTCCAGAAAAGCCATCCCAGCCCTCCACCAGCATGTTAAAGAGCGCATCGTCCATGCACTCAGGCAATCTGTGAGCACAATGGTGCACCTGACAACAGATGCATGGACCAGTAGGCATGGCCAGGGACGTTACGTGTCCATCACGGCACACTGGGTAAATGTGGTGGATGCAGGGTCCACAGGGGACAGCAAGTTTGGGACAGTTCTGCCTAGCCCACGGTCTAGGAAACAATTGGCTGTAGCCGTTCGCACCCCCTCCTCCTCCTCTTCGTCCTCCTGCAGAAGCGAGAGCTCGTCCACAGACCGCAGTCGCACAACCACTCCATCCGCAGCTGCCACTGTTGCACACCAGGTCTCCCATTATGGGGCAGCTACTGGCAAACGTCAGCAGGCTGTATTGGCTATGAAGTGTTTGGGCGACAACAGACACACCGCTGAAGTTCTGTCCGAGTTCTTGCAGAAAGAAACGCAGTCGTGGCTGGGCACTGTAGATCTTGAGGCAGGCAAGGTAGTGAGTGATAACGGAAGGAATTTCATGGCTGCCGTCTCCATTTCCCAACTGAAACACATTCCTTGCCTGGCTCACACCTTAAACCTGGTGGTGCAGTGCTTCCTGAAAAGTTATCCGGGGTTATCCGACCTGCTCCTCAAAGTGCGTGGACTTTGCTCACATATCCGCCGTTCGCCCGTACACTCCAGCCGTATGCAAACCTATCAGCGTTCTTTGAACCTTCCCCAGCATCGCCTAATCATAGACGTTGCAACAAGGTGGAACTCAACACTGCACATGCTTCAGAGACTGTGTGAACAGAGGCGGGCTGTTATGTTTTTGTGGGAGGATACACATACACGGGCAGGCAGTAGGATGGCAGACATGGAGTTGTCAGGTGTGCAGTGGTCGAAGATTCAAGACATGTGTCAAGTCCTTCAGTGTTTTGAGGAATGCACACGGCTGGTTAGTGCAGACAACGCCATAATAAGCATGAGCATCCCCCTAATGCGTCTGCTGATGCAAAGTTTGACGCACATAAAGGATCAGGCGTCTGCAGCTGAGGAAGAGGAAAGCCTTGATGACAGTCAGCCATTGTCTGGCCAGGGCAGTGTACAGGACGAGGTAGCGGGCGAAGAGGGATGATGGGGAATGATTATATTTTTAATGAGGAAGCTTTTCCGGGGCCACTGGAAATTGGTGGCGCGGCAAGGCCGGGTTCTGGTTTTTTGAGGGACACAAGTGACGTGGATTTGCCTGAAACTGCCCCTCAACCAAGCACAACCGCAGATTTGAGAACTGGAACTTTGGCCCACATGGCGGATTATGCCTTACGTATCCTCAAAAGGGACACACGCATAACTAAAATGATGAATGATGACGATTACTGGTTGGCCTGCCTCCTTGATCCTCGCTATAAAGGCAAATTGCAAAATATAATGCCACATGAGAACTTGGAACTAATATTAGCAACCAAACAATCAACTCTTGTTGACCGTTTGCTTCTGGCATTCCCTGCACACAGCGCCCGTGATCGTTCTCACACGAGCTGCAGGGGCCAGCAGACCAGAGGAGTTAGAGGGGCAGAAATCAGAAGTGGCGTTGGCCAGAGGGGTTTTCTGACCAGGTTGTGGAGTGATTTTGCTATGACCGCAGACAGGACAGGTACTGCAGCATCAATTCAAAGTGACAGGAGACAACATTTGTCCAGTATGGTTACAAACTATTTTTCATCCCTTATCGATGTTCTCCCTCAACCGTCATTCCCATTTGATTACTGGGCATCAAAATTAGACACCTGGCCAGAATTGGCAGAATATGCATTGCAGGAGCTTGCTTGCCCGGCAGCTAGTGTCCTATCAGAAAGAGTATTCAGTGCTGCAGGTTCAATACTAACAGAAAAAAGGACTCGTCTGGCTACCCAAAATGTAGATGATCTAACCTTCATTAAAATGAACCACAGCTGGATTTCAAAATCTTTTGCCCCACCTTGCCCGGCTGACACCTAGCTTTCCTATGAAAAGGTCTTGCCTGTGGACTATTCTGAATGCCTTTTCCAATCTCGTAATTTTCTGCACCTGATTGTCCAGCATACGACATGTTTACACCTCACTAAATGGCTAAACTCCCCACACGGGGCCGTGGTATCGACACTTGGCGACAGCACCCGTGAGAGTGCAGTTTGTCTGAAGAGGTGGGTGAGCCCGCTTTTGGTCGACGGCACTGCCACTGGGTCCCTCCTAGTACAATAAAGTGTCTCTGGCGGTGGTGGTGCGCACCCAATGTCAGACACACCGTTGTAATATGAGGGGCCCTGGGCCTGTACCGCCGGCCACAAGACAGTTTCCCCCCACCCCAGCTCAAACAGTGCTCTACCACTTGCAAAATTATCTCACAGCTCCACCTATGTTTAGTCTATGCGCTGACATCCTTCAATGCCTGCCACTGACAATACCATTGTATTGACATTTTTGTTATGTTAGGCCTCCGATGCCTGTCTGCGGTCACTCCTTCCACTAGGCCTCCACTGACCACACCACTGCTGCCCGTGTATCCCTGTAACCAATTTAAAATTGCCTACAGCCATGTGTTATTATTTTAGGCCTTCGATGCCTGTCTGCGGTGACTCCTTCCACTAGGCCTCCACTGACCACACCACTGCTGCCCGTGTACCCCTGTAACCAATTTAAAATTGCCTACAGCCATGTGTTATTATTTTAGGCCTTCGATGCCTGTCTGCGGTCACTCCTTCCACTAGGCCTCCACTGACCACACCACTGCTACCCGTGTACCCCTGTAACCAATTTAAAATTGCCTACAGCCATGTGTTATTATTTTAGGCCTTCGATGCCTGTCTGCGGTCACTCCTTCCACTAGGCCTCCACTGACCACACCACTGCTGCCCGTGTACCCCTGGAACCAATTTAAAATTGCCTACAGCCATGTGTTATTATTTTAGGCCTTCGATGCCTGTCTGCGGTCACTCCTTCCACTAGGCCTCCACTGACCACACCACTGCTGCCCGTGTACCCCTGGAACCAATTTAAAATTGCCTACAGCCATGTGTTATTATTTTAGACCTTCGATGCCTGTCTGCGGTCACTCCTTCCACTAGGCCTCCACTGACCACACCACTGCTGCCCGTGTACCCCTGGAACCAATTTAAAATTGCCTACAGCCATGTGTTATTATTTTAGGCCTTCGATGCCTGTCTGCGGTGACTCCTTCGACTAGGCCTCCACTGACCACACCACTGCTGCCCGTGTACCCCTGTAACCAATTTAAAATTGCCTACAGCCATGTGTTATTATTTTAGGCCTTCGATGCCTGTCTGCGGTGACTCCTTCCACTAGGCCTCCACTGACCACACCACTGCTGCCCGTGTACCCCTGGAACCAATTTAAAATTGCCTACAGCCATGTGTTATTATTTTAGGCCTTCGATGCCTGTCTGCGGTCACTCCTTCCACTAGGCCTCCACTGACCACACCACTGCTGCCCGTGTACCCCTGGAACCAATTTAAAATTGCCTACAGCCATGTGTTATTATTTTAGGCCTTCGATGCCTGTCTGCGGTCACTCCTTCCACTAGGCCTCCACTGACCACACCACTGCTGCCCGTGTACCCCTGGAACCAATTTAAAATTGCCTACAGCCATGTGTTATTATTTTAGGCCTTCGATGCCTGTCTGCGGTCACTCCTTCCACTAGGCCTCCACTGACCACACCACTGCTGCCCGTGTACCCCTGGAACCAATTTAAAATTGCCTACAGCCATGTGTTATTATTTTAGGCCTTCGATGCCTGTCTGCGGTCACTCCTTCCACTAGGCCTCCACTGACCACACCACTGCTGCCCGTGTACCCATGGAACCAATTTAAAATTGCCTACAGCCATGTGTTATTATTTTAGGCCTTCGATGCCTGTCTGCGGTCACTCCTTCCACTAGGCCTCCACTGACCACACCACTGCTGCCCGTGTACCCCTGGAACCAATTTAAAATTGCCTACAGCCATGTGTTATTATTTTAGGCCTTCGATACCTGTCTGCGGTCACTCCTTCCACTAGGCCTCCACTGACCACACCACTGCTGCCCGTGTACCCCTGTAACCAATTTAAAATTGCCTACAGCCATGTGTTATTATTTTAGGCCTTCGATGCCTGTCTGCGGTCACTCCTTCCACTAGGCCTCCACTGACCACACCACTGCTGCCCGTGTACCCCTGGAACCAATTTAAAATTGCCTACAGCCATGTGTTATTATTTTAGGCCTTCGATGCCTGTCTGCGGTCACTCCTTCCACTAGGCCTCCACTGACCACACCACTGCTGCCCGTGTACCCCTGTAACCAATTTAAAATTGCCTACAGCCATGTGTTATTTTAGGCCTTCGATGCCTGTCTGCGGTCACTCCTTCCACTAGGCCTCCACTGACCACACCACTGCTGCCCGTGTACCCCTGTAACCAATTTAAAATTGCCTACAGCCATGTGTTATTATTTTAGGCCTTCGATGCCTGTCTGCGGTCACTCCTTCCACTAGGCCTCCACTGACCACACCACTGCTGCCCGTGTACCCCTGGAACCAACATCAGAAAATATAAAAATAAGTATTTTGCTTATAAAAAAGAAAATACTGGAGAGATATCAAATGCAGACATTTTAACATTAAAAACAAACACATACAACAAAAATCTGGTACAGTACTAAAAATGGCCACCAGCTACAATAACTTTCTCCTGCAAGTAGTTAACTGAAAGGTTTTTTCAATTTTAAACACAGATATGGCATCCACCGAGTGTTGTCCTGTCGCGTCTTCTTTATATTATTGCCAAGAAGATGCAAAACAATGAAAATAATAAAATCATTATTTACCAAAAAAATAGAGTAAGTCAAAACCACATTGCAAATAAACATTCATTACAAATAAAGAAGCAGGGCGCGTCCGAGGGTGAGTATATACCTAATAAGAATATAATCACCCTCGGACGCGCCCTGCTTCTTTCCGACAGCCTTCCTTCCTAAGAATCAGCCCTTCCGTGGTGTAGAGAGAGGGTTTGTTACACTCCAAGGTGTTCCCCAGGTTGCCTTTCCTGAGCTTCGATCTTCCGGCTCTCGTTTAGTAGTTGTTGGAAACTACGCTGCTTTGGGCCTACAAATTGGGTATGGGGTGTAGAGAGATGGTGTGTTCCACTCCAAGGTGTTCCCCAGGTTGCCTTTCCTGAGCTTCAATCTTCCGGCTCTCGTTTAGTAGTTGTTGGAAACTACGCTGCATTAGGCCTACAAATTGGGTATGGGGTGTAGAGAGATGGTGTGTTCCACTGTAGAGAGATGGTGTGTTCCACTCCAAGGTGTTCCCCAAGTTTCCTCGCCAATGCTTCGATCATCATGCTCTCGTTTAGTAGTTGTTGGAAACTACGCTGCATTAGGCCTACAAATTGGGTATGGGGTGTAGAGAGATGGTGTGTTACACTCCAAGGTGTTCCCCAGGTTTCCTCTCCATTGCTTCGATCTTCCGGCTCTCGTTTAGTAGTTGTTGGAAACTATGCTGCATTAGGCCTACAAATTGGGTATGGGGTGTAGAGAGATGGTGTGTTACACTCCAAGGTGTTCCCCAGGTTTCCTCTCCATTGCTTCGATCTTCCGGCTCTCGTTTAGTAGTTGTTGGAAACTATGCTGCATTAGGCCTACAAATTGGGTATGGGGTGTAGAGAGATGGTGTGTTCCACTCCAAGGTGTTCCCCAGGTTTCCTCTCCATTGCTTCGATCTTCATGCTCTCGTTTAGTAGTTGTTGGAAACTACGCTGCATTAGGCCTACAAATTGGGTATGGGGTGTAGAGAGATGGTGTGTTACACTCCAAGGTGTTCCTCAGGTTTCCTCTCCATAGCTTCGATCTTCCGGCTCTCGTTTAGTAGTTGTTGGAAACTACGCTGCATTAGGCCTACAAATTGGTTATGGGGTGTAGAGAGATGGTGTGTTAAACTCCAAGGTGTTCCCCAGGTTTCCTCTCCATTGCTTCGATCTTCCGGCTCTCGTTTAGTAGTTGTTGGAAACTACGCTGCATTAGGCCTACAAATTGGGTATGGGGTGTAGAGAGATGGTGTGTTCCACTCCAAGGTGTTCCCCAGGTTGCCTTCCTGAGCTTCGATCTTCCGGCTCTCATTTAGTAGTTGTTGGAAACTACGCTGCATTAGGCCTACAAATTGGGTATGGGGTGTAGAGAGATGGTGTGTTCCACTGTAGAGAGATGGTGTGTTCCACTCCAAGGTGTTCCCCAGGTTTCCTCGCCAATGCTTCGATCATCATGCTCTCGTTTAGTAGTTGTTGGAAACTACGCTGCATTAGGCCTACAAATTGGGTATGGGGTGTAGAGAGATGGTGTGTTCCACTCCAAGGTGTTCCCCAGGTTTCCTCTCCATTGCTTCGATCTTCATGCTCTCGTTTAGTAGTTGTTGGAAACTACGCTGCATTAGGCCTACAAATTGGGTATGGGGTGTAGAGAGATGGTGTGTTACACTCCAAGGTGTTCCCCAGGTTTCCTCTCCATTGCTTCGATCTTCCGACTCTCGTTTAGTAGTTGTTGGAAACTACGCTGCATTAGGCCTACAAATTGGGTATGGGATGTAGAGAGATGGTGTGTTACACTCCAAGGTGTTCCCCAGGTTTCCTCTCCATTGCTTCGATCTTCCGGCTCTCGTTTAGTAGTTGTTGGAAACTACGCTGCATTAGGCCTACAAATTGGGAATGGGGTGTAGAGAGATGGTGTGTTACACTCCAAGGTGTTCCCCAGGTTTCCTCTCCATTGCTTCGACCTTCCGGCTCTCGTTTAGTAGTTGTTGGAAACTACGCTGCATTGGGCCTACAAATTGGGTATGGGGTGTAGAGAGATGGTGTGTTACACTCCAAGGTGTTCCCCAGGTTTCCTCTCCATTGCTTCGATCTTCCGGCTCTCGTTTAGTAGTTGTTGGAAACTACGCTGCTTTGGGCCTACAAATTGGGTATGGGGTGTAGAGAGATGGTGTGTTCCACTCCAAGGTGTTCCCCAGGTTGCCTTTCCTGAGCTTCGATCTTCCGGCTCTCATTTAGTAGTTGTTGGAAACTACGCTGCATTAGGCCTACAAATTGGGTATGGGGTGTAGAGAGATGGTGTGTTCCACTGTAGAGAGATGGTGTGTTCCACTCCAAGGTGTTCCCCAAGTTTCCTCGCCAATGCTTCGATCATCATGCTCTCGTTTATTAGTTGTTGGAAACTACGCTGCATTAGGCCTACAAATTGGGTATGGGGTGTAGAGAGATGGTGTGTTACACTCCAAGGTGTTCCCCAGGTTTCCTCTCCATTGCTTTGATCTTCCGGCTCTCGTTTAGTAGTTGTTGGAAACTATGCTGCATTAGGCCTACAAATTGGGAATGGGGTGTAGAGAGATGGTGTGTTACACTCCAAGGTGTTCCCCAGGTTTCCTCTCCATTGCTTCGACCTTCCGGCTCTCGTTTAGTAGTTGTTGGAAACTACGCTGCATTGGGCCTACAAATTGGGTATGGGGTGTAGAGAGATGGTGTGTTACACTCCAAGGTGTTCCCCAGGTTTCCTCTCCATTGCTTCGATCTTCCGGCTCTCGTTTAGTAGTTGTTGGAAACTACGCTGCTTTGGGCCTACAAATTGGGTATGGGGTGTAGAGAGATGGTGTGTTCCACTCCAAGGTGTTCCCCAGGTTGCCTTTCCTGAGCTTCGATCTTCCGGCTCTCATTTTGTAGTTGTTGGAAACTACGCTGCATTAGGCCTACAAATTGGGTATGGGGTGTAGAGAGATGGTGTGTTCCACTGTAGAGAGATGGTGTGTTCCACTCCAAGGTGTTCCCCAAGTTTCCTCGCCAATGCTTCGATCATCATGCTCTCGTTTAGTAGTTGTTGGAAACTACGCTGCATTAGGCCTACAAATTGGGTATGGGGTGTAGAGAGATGGTGTGTTACACTCCAAGGTGTTCCCCAGGTTTCCTCTCCATTGCTTTGATCTTCCGGCTCTCGTTTAGTAGTTGTTGGAAACTATGCTGCATTAGGCCTACAAATTGGGTATGGGGTGTAGAGAGATGGTGTGTTACACTCCAAGGTGTTCCCCAGGTTTCCTCTCCATTGCTTCGATCTTCCGGCTCTCGTTTAGTAGTTGTTGGAAACTACGCTGCATTAGGCCTACAAATTGGGTATGGGGTGTAGAGAGATGGTGTGTTCCACTCCAAGGTGTTCCCCAGGTTGCCTTCCTGAGCTTCGATCTTCCGGCTCTCATTTAGTAGTTGTTGGAAACTACGCTGCATTAGGCCTACAAATTAGGTATGGGGTGTAGAGAGATGGTGTGTTCCACTGTAGAGAGATGGTGTGTTCCACTCCAAGGTGTTCCCCAGGTTTCCTCGCCAATGCTTCGATCATCATGCTCTCGTTTAGTAGTTGTTGGAAACTACGCTGCATTAGGCCTACAAATTGGGTATGGGGTGTAGAGAGATGGTGTGTTCCACTCCAAGGTGTTCCCCAGGTTTCCTCTCCATTGCTTCGATCTTCATGCTCTCGTTTAGTAGTTGTTGGAAACTACGCTGCATTAGGCCTACAAATTGGGTATGGGGTGTAGAGAGATGGTGTGTTACACTCCAAGGTGTTCCCCAGGTTTCCTCTCCATTGCTTCGATCTTCCGGCTATAGCTTAGTAGTTGTTGGAAACTACGCTGCATTAGGCCTACAAATTGGGTATGGGATGTAGAGAGATGGTGTGTTACACTCCAAGGTGTTCCCCAGGTTTCCTCTCCATTGCTTCGATCTTCCGGCTCTCGTTTAGTAGTTGTTGGAAACTACGCTGCATTAGGCCTACAAATTGGGTATGGGGTGTAGAGAGATGGTGTGTTACACTCCAAGGTGTTCCCCAGGTTTCCTCTCCATTGCTTCGATCTTCCGGCTCTCGTTTAGTAGTTGTTGGAAACTACGCTGCATTGGGCCTACAAATTGGGTATGGGGTGTAGAGAGATGGTGTGTTACACTCCAAGGTGTTCCCCAGGTTTCCTCTCCATTGCTTCGACCTTCCGGCTCTCGTTTAGTAGTTGTTGGAAACTACGCTGCATTGGGCCTACAAATTGGGTATGGGGTGTAGAGAGATGGTGTGTTACACTCCAAGGTGTTCCCCATGTTTCCTCTCCATTGCTTCGATCTTCCGGCTCTCGTTTAGTAGTTGTTGGAAACTACGCTGCTTTGGGCCTACAAATTGGGTATGGGGTGTAGAGAGATGGTGTGTTCCACTCCAAGGTGTTCCCCAGGTTGCCTTTCCTGAGCTTCGATCTTCCGGCTCTCATTTTGTAGTTGTTGGAAACTACGCTGCATTAGGCCTACAAATTGGGTATGGGGTGTAGAGAGATGGTGTGTTCCACTGTAGAGAGATGGTGTGTTCCACTCCAAGGTGTTCCCCAAGTTTCCTCGCCAATGCTTCGATCATCATGCTCTCGTTTAGTAGTTGTTGGAAACTACGCTGCATTAGGCCTACAAATTGGGTATGGGGTGTAGAGAGATGGTGTGTTACACTCCAAGGTGTTCCCCAGGTTTCCTCTCCATTGCTTTGATCTTCCGGCTCTCGTTTAGTAGTTGTTGGAAACTATGCTGCATTAGGCCTACAAATTGGGTATGGGGTGTAGAGAGATGGTGTGTTACACTCCAAGGTGTTCCCCAGGTTTCCTCTCCATTGCTTCGATCTTCCGGCTCTCGTTTAGTAGTTGTTGGAAACTACGCTGCATTAGGCCTACAAATTGGGTATGGGGTGTAGAGAGATGGTGTGTTCCACTCCAAGGTGTTCCCCAGGTTGCCTTCCTGAGCTTCGATCTTCCGGCTCTCATTTAGTAGTTGTTGGAAACTACGCTGCATTAGGCCTACAAATTGGGTATGGGGTGTAGAGAGATGGTGTGTTCCACTGTAGAGAGATGGTGTGTTCCACTCCAAGGTGTTCCCCAGGTTTCCTCGCCAATGCTTCGATCATCATGCTCTCGTTTAGTAGTTGTTGGAAACTACGCTGCATTAGGCCTACAAATTGGGTATGGGGTGTAGAGAGATGGTGTGTTCCACTCCAAGGTGTTCCCCAGGTTTCCTCTCCATTGCTTCGATCTTCATGCTCTCGTTTAGTAGTTGTTGGAAACTACGCTGCATTAGGCCTACAAATTGGGTATGGGGTGTAGAGAGATGGTGTGTTACACTCCAAGGTGTTCCCCAGGTTTCCTCTCCATTGCTTCGATCTTCCGGCTATCGCTTAGTAGTTGTTGGAAACTACGCTGCATTAGGCCTACAAATTGGGTATGGGATGTAGAGAGATGGTGTGTTACACTCCAAGGTGTTCCCCAGGTTTCCTCTCCATTGCTTCGATCTTCCGGCTCTCGTTTAGTAGTTGTTGGAAACTACGCTGCATTAGGCCTACAAATTGGGTATGGGGTGTAGAGAGATGGTGTGTTACACTCCAAGGTGTTCCCCAGGTTTCCTCTCCATTGCTTCGATCTTCCGGCTCTCGTTTAGTAGTTGTTGGAAACTACGCTGCATTGGGCCTACAAATTGGGTATGGGGTGTAGAGAGATGGTGTGTTACACTCCAAGGTGTTCCCCAGGTTTCCTCTCCATTGCTTCGATCTTCCGGCTCTCGTTTAGTAGTTGTTGGAAACTACGCTGCTTTGGGCCTACAAATTGGGTATGGGGTGTAGAGAGATGGTGTGTTCCACTCCAAGGTGTTCCCCAGGTTGCCTTTCCTGAGCTTCGATCTTCCGGCTCTCATTTAGTAGTTGTTGGAAACTACGCTGCATTAGGCCTACAAATTGGGTATGGGGTGTAGAGAGATGGTGTGTTCCACTGTAGAGAGATGGTGTGTTCCACTCCAAGGTGTTCCCCAAGTTTCCTCGCCAATGCTTCGATCATCATGCTCTCGTTTAGTAGTTGTTGGAAACTACGCTGCATTAGGCCTACAAATTGGGTATGGGGTGTAGAGAGATGGTGTGTTACACTCCAAGGTGTTCCCCAGGTTTCCTCTCCATTGCTTTGATCTTCCGGCTCTCGTTTAGTAGTTGTTGGAAACTATGCTGCATTAGGCCTACAAATTGGGTATGGGGTGTAGAGAGATGGTGTGTTACACTCCAAGGTGTTCCCCAGGTTTCCTCTCCATTGCTTCGATCTTCCGGCTCTCGTTTAGTAGTTGTTGGAAACTACGCTGCATTAGGCCTACAAATTGGGTATGGGGTGTAGAGAGATGGTGTGTTCCACTCCAAGGTGTTCCCCAGGTTGCCTTTCCTGAGCTTCGATCTTCCGGCTCTCGTTTAGTAGTTGTTGGAAACTACGCTGCATTAGGCCTACAAATTGGGTATGGGGTGTAGAGAGATGGTGTGTTCCACTGTAGAGAGATGGTGTGTTCCACTCCAAGGTGTTCCCCAGGTTTCCTCGCCAATGCTTCGATCATCATGCTCTCGTTTAGTAGTTGTTGGAAACTACGCTGCATTAGGCCTACAAATTGGGTATGGGATGTAGAGAGATGGTGTGTTACACTCCAAGGTGTTCCCCAGGTTTCCTCTCCATTGCTTCGATCTTCCGGCTCTCATTTAGTAGTTGTTGGAAACTACGCTGCATTAGGCCTACAAATTGGGTATGGGGTGTAGAGAGATGGTGTGTTAAACTCCAAGGTGTTCCCCAGGTTTCCTCTCCATTGCTTCGATCTTCCGGCTCTCGTTTAGTAGTTGTTGGAAACTACGCTGCATTAGGCCTACAAATTGGGTATGGGGTGTAGAGAGATGGTGTGTTCCACTCCAAGGTGTTCCCCAGGTTGCCTTCCTGAGCTTCGATCTTCCGGCTCTCATTTAGTAGTTGTTGGAAACTACGCTGCATTAGGCCTACAAATTGGGTATGGGGTGTAGAGAGATGGTGTGTTCCACTGTAGAGAGATGGTGTGTTCCACTCCAAGGTGTTCCCCAGGTTTCCTCGCCAATGCTTCGATCATCATGCTCTCGTTTAGTAGTTGTTGGAAACTACGCTGCATTAGGCCTACAAATTGGGTATGGGGTGTAGAGAGATGGTGTGTTCCACTCCAAGGTGTTCCCCAGGTTTCCTCTCCATTGCTTCGATCTTCATGCTCTCGTTTAGTAGTTGTTGGAAACTACGCTGCATTAGGCCTACAAATTGGGTATGGGGTGTAGAGAGATGGTGTGTTACACTCCAAGGTGTTCCCCAGGTTTCCTCTCCATTGCTTCGATCTTCCGGCTCTCGTTTAGTAGTTGTTGGAAACTACGCTGCATTAGGCCTACAAATTGGGTATGGGATGTAGAGAGATGGTGTGTTACACTCCAAGGTGTTCCCCAGGTTTCCTCTCCATTGCTTCGATCTTCCGGCTCTCGTTTAGTAGTTGTTGGAAACTACGCTGCATTAGGCCTACAAATTGGGTATGGGGTGTAGAGAGATGGTGTGTTACACTCCAAGGTGTTCCCCAGGTTTCCTCTCCATTGCTTCGATCTTCCGGCTCTCGTTTAGTAGTTGTTGGAAACTACGCTGCATTGGGCCTACAAATTGGGTATGGGGTGTAGAGAGATGGTGTGTTACACTCCAAGGTGTTCCCCAGGTTTCCTCTCCATTGCTTCAATCTTCCGGCTCTCGTTTAGTAGTTGTTGGAAACTACGCTGCATTAGGCCTACAAATTGGGTATGGGGTGTAGAGAGATGGTGTGTTACACTCCAAGGTGTTCCCCAGGTTTCCTCTCCATTGCTTCGATCTTCCGGCTCTCGTTTAGTAGTTGTTGGAAACTACGCTGCATTGGGCCTACAAATTGGGTATGGGGTGTAGAGAGATGGTGTGTTACACTCCAAGGTGTTCCCCAGGTTTCCTCTCCATTGCTTCGATCTTCCGGCTCTCGTTTAGTAGTTGTTGGAAACTACGCTGCTTTGGGCCTACAAATTGGGTATGGGGTGTAGAGAGATGGTGTGTTCCACTCCAAGGTGTTCCCCAGGTTGCCTTTCCTGAGCTTCGATCTTCCGGCTCTCATTTAGTAGTTGTTGGAAACTACGCTGCATTAGGCCTACAAATTGGGTATGGGGTGTAGAGAGATGGTGTGTTCCACTGTAGAGAGATGGTGTGTTCCACTCCAAGGTGTTCCCCAAGTTTCCTCGCCAATGCTTCGATCATCATGCTCTCGTTTAGTAGTTGTTGGAAACTACGCTGCATTAGGCCTACAAATTGGGTATGGGGTGTAGAGAGATGGTGTGTTACACTCCAAGGTGTTCCCCAGGTTTCCTCTCCATTGCTTTGATCTTCCGGCTCTCGTTTAGTAGTTGTTGGAAACTATGCTGCATTAGGCCTACAAATTGGGTATGGGGTGTAGAGAGATGGTGTGTTACACTCCAAGGTGTTCCCCAGGTTTCCTCTCCATTGCTTCGATCTTCCGGCTCTCGTTTAGTAGTTGTTGGAAACTACGCTGCATTAGGCCTACAAATTGGGTATGGGGTGTAGAGAGATGGTGTGTTCCACTCCAAGGTGTTCCCCAGGTTGCCTTCCTGAGCTTCGATCTTCCGGCTCTCATTTAGTAGTTGTTGGAAACTACGCTGCATTAGGCCTACAAATTGGGTATGGGGTGTAGAGAGATGGTGTGTTCCACTGTAGAGAGATGGTGTGTTCCACTCCAAGGTGTTCCCCAGGTTTCCTCGCCAATGCTTCGATCATCATGCTCTCGTTTAGTAGTTGTTGGAAACTACGCTGCATTAGGCCTACAAATTGGGTATGGGGTGTAGAGAGATGGTGTGTTCCACTCCAAGGTGTTCCCCAGGTTTCCTCTCCATTGCTTCGATCTTCATGCTCTCGTTTAGTAGTTGTTGGAAACTACGCTGCATTAGGCCTACAAATTGGGTATGGGGTGTAGAGAGATGGTGTGTTACACTCCAAGGTGTTCCCCAGGTTTCCTCTCCATTGCTTCGATCTTCCGGCTATCGCTTAGTAGTTGTTGGAAACTACGCTGCATTAGGCCTACAAATTGGGTATGGGATGTAGAGAGATGGTGTGTTACACTCCAAGGTGTTCCCCAGGTTTCCTCTCCATTGCTTCGATCTTCCGGCTCTCGTTTAGTGGTTGTTGGAAACTACGCTGCATTGGGCCTACAAATTGGGTATGGGGTGTAGAGAGATGGTGTGTTACACTCCAAGGTGTTCCCCAGGTTTCCTCTCCATTGCTTCGATCTTCCGGCTCTCGTTTAGTAGTTGTTGGAAACTACGCTGCTTTGGGCCTACAAATTGGGTATGGGGTGTAGAGAGATGGTGTGTTCCACTCCAAGGTGTTCCCCAGGTTGCCTTTCCTGAGCTTCGATCTTCCGGCTCTCATTTAGTAGTTGTTGGAAACTACGCTGCATTAGGCCTACAAATTGGGTATGGGGTGTAGAGAGATGGTGTGTTCCACTGTAGAGAGATGGTGTGTTCCACTCCAAGGTGTTCCCCAAGTTTCCTCGCCAATGCTTCGATCATCATGCTCTCGTTTAGTAGTTGTTGGAAACTACGCTGCATTAGGCCTACAAATTGGGTATGGGGTGTAGAGAGATGGTGTGTTACACTCCAAGGTGTTCCCCAGGTTTCCTCTCCATTGCTTCGATCTTCCGGCTCTCATTTAGTAGTTGTTGGAAACTACGCTGCATTAGGCCTACAAATTGGGTATGGGGTGTAGAGAGATGGTGTGTTAAACTCCAAGGTGTTCCCCAGGTTTCCTCTCCATTGCTTCGATCTTCCGGCTCTCGTTTAGTAGTTGTTGGAAACTACGCTGCATTAGGCCTACAAATTGGGTATGGGGTGTAGAGAGATGGTGTGTTCCACTCCAAGGTGTTCCCCAGGTTGCCTTCCTGAGCTTCGATCTTCCGGCTCTCATTTAGTAGTTGTTGGAAACTACGCTGCATTAGGCCTACAAATTGGGTATGGGGTGTAGAGAGATGGTGTGTTCCACTGTAGAGAGATGGTGTGTTCCACTCCAAGGTGTTCCCCAGGTTTCCTCGCCAATGCTTCGATCATCATGCTCTCGTTTAGTAGTTGTTGGAAACTACGCTGCATTAGGCCTACAAATTGGGTATGGGGTGTAGAGAGATGGTGTGTTCCACTCCAAGGTGTTCCCCAGGTTTCCTCTCCATTGCTTCGATCTTCATGCTCTCGTTTAGTAGTTGTTGGAAACTACGCTGCATTAGGCCTACAAATTGGGTATGGGGTGTAGAGAGATGGTGTGTTACACTCCAAGGTGTTCCCCAGGTTTCCTCTCCATTGCTTCGATCTTCCGGCTCTCGTTTAGTAGTTGTTGGAAACTACGCTGCATTAGGCCTACAAATTGGGTATGGGATGTAGAGAGATGGTGTGTTACACTCCAAGGTGTTCCCCAGGTTTCCTCTCCATTGCTTCGATCTTCCGGCTCTCGTTTAGTAGTTGTTGGAAACTACGCTGCATTAGGCCTACAAATTGGGTATGGGGTGTAGAGAGATGGTGTGTTACACTCCAAGGTGTTCCCCAGGTTTCCTCTCCATTGCTTCGATCTTCCGGCTCTCGTTTAGTAGTTGTTGGAAACTACGCTGCATTGGGCCTACAAATTGGGTATGGGGTGTAGAGAGATGGTGTGTTACACTCCAAGGTGTTCCCCAGGTTTCCTCTCCATTGCTTCAATCTTCCGGCTCTCGTTTAGTAGTTGTTGGAAACTACGCTGCATTAGGCCTACAAATTGGGTATGGGGTGTAGAGAGATGGTGTGTTCCACTGTAGAGAGATGGTGTGTTCCACTCCAAGGTGTTCCCCAGGTTTCCTCGCCAATGCTTCGATCATCATGCTCTCGTTTAGTAGTTGTTGGAAACTACGCTGCATTAGGCCTACAAATTGGGTATGGGGTGTAGAGAGATGGTGTGTTCCACTCCAAGGTGTTCCCCAGGTTTCCTCTCCATTGCTTCGATCTTCATGCTCTCGTTTAGTAGTTGTTGGAAACTACGCTGCATTAGGCCTACAAATTGGGTATGGGGTGTAGAGAGATGGTGTGTTACACTCCAAGGTGTTCCCCAGGTTTCCTCTCCATTGCTTCGATCTTCCGGCTCTCGTTTAGTAGTTGTTGGAAACTACGCTGCATTAGGCCTACAAATTGGGTATGGGATGTAGAGAGATGGTGTGTTACACTCCAAGGTGTTCCCCAGGTTTCCTCGCCAATGCTTCGATCATCATGCTCTCGTTTAGTAGTTGTTGGAAACTACGCTGCATTAGGCCTACAAATTGGGTATGGGGTGTAGAGAGATGGTGTGTTACACTCCAAGGTGTTCCCCAGGTTTCCTCTCCATTGCTTCGATCTTCCGGCTCTCGTTTAGTAGTTGTTGGAAACTACGCTGCATTGGGCCTACAAATTGGGTATGGGGTGTAGAGAGATGGTGTGTTACACTCCAAGGTGTTCCCCAGGTTTCCTCTCCATTGCTTCGATCTTCCGGCTCTCGTTTAGTAGTTGTTGGAAACTACACTGCATTAGGCCTGCAAATTGGGTATGGGGTGTAGAGAGATGGTGTGTTCCACTCCAAGGTGTTCTCCAGGTTGCCTTTCCTGAGCTTCGATCTTCCGGCTCTCGTTTAGTAGTTCTTGGAAACTACACTGCATTAGGCCTACAAATTGGGTATGGGGTGTAGAGAGATGGTGTGTTCCACTCCAAGGTGTTCTCCAGGTTGCCTTTCCTGAACTTCTATCTTCAGGCTCTCATTAAATTGTGGTTAAACGGAACAACTGCATTTGGCGTACTAGTTGGTTTGGGGCCTACTATCGGTGTCTGCCACTCCTTGCTGTTCTCCTGATTTCCTGTCCTGAAATTCCGTTTTCAGGCGCTCGTTAAGTAGTTGTTAATGTTAGACTGCATTTGGCCTACTAGTTGGGTTGGGGCCTACTATCGGTGTCTGCCACTCCTTGCTGTTCTCCTCCACTGAACAAAGCTGTGCCGCCTGTTTACTACGGTTGCCAATTTTGAACTGCATTTCGACTACTTACTGATTTGGGCCTACTCTCTGTGTCAGCCTCTCATTCCAGTTGTCCTCCACTGCAATGCCCCCTGGTTATTCCTGTGTTACCAATTTTGAACTGCATTTAGCCAACTTTATTCTTTGGGCCTATATCTGTGTTTCCTCCTCATCCTGCCCATTGCCCAGCCAGTGATAGATGAGTCTGCTGGTACATTGACCCATAACGCAACATTCCCCGTGCACGCTACACAACAACATTGTGACCCTGCTGAAAGTCAGGTTGCTCTTCCCGCATACCATACCACCTTACACGGGGACAAAGAGGAAGGTGCAGATGAAAGTGCAGGTTCCTTCATCAGGTGGGGGGAGGAATACTAGTTGGCGACGTCACTGGCACAGGTCCTCTCATAGTACGCAAAAGTGTTGCTGCCGGTGGGAGGCGCCCCCGCCGTGCAAACACACCGCTGTACTTTGAGGGGCCCTGTGCCAGTGCCAATGCCAACGAGTGGGCCCCCCCTGCTTGCTCAGGTTCACAGCACTTGCAAAGTTGAAATACTTACCTCTCCCTGCTCCACTGCCGTGACGTGGTCCAGATTTCCTGGGCCCACTAATTACTTGAACCAGCCCTACCCACCACAACTTTAGCCAAATTACCCCCAATTTCAAATGCCTTCCAATTATTATAAGGTAAATTACGCTTGACAAGCTTCATTAAGAAGAATGGATGGTTTTGACATTAAAATGGGCACTCTAGGTGTTTTCCTGGCCCCCACTCACTGCCGACTATGCTGCCCCATTGACTTGCATTGGGTTTCGTGTTTCGGTCGATCCCGACTTTACGTCATAATTGGCCGATTTCACTCGACCCGACTTTTGAGATAGTCGGGTTTCGCGAAACCCGGCTCGACTCTAAAAAGGTCAAGGTCGCTCAACTCTAATGCTAGCTATGGGGTCGGACGCCGACTGCTGAGTCCTATGCCCAGGGCAGCCGTATGTGAAGACTGTAAGTGTCATGCAGCTACACTTACAGTCCTGCAAATGAAAATGGCGGCGCCCAGTGGCAGAAAAAGAAATGAATAAAAAAAAAAAAATAAATACTATGCACTTGAAAATAACTTAAGAAAATAAGGAATTAAAGAGGTTTTTTTTTTTTTTTACAATATTAAAACGCGGCACCTTCCCTTTAAGATGGGCAGAACAGCGTTGCTAGGCCAGATGTTGTTTTTAAGGATTTTACCTTCATAGAAGCTAGTGAGAGAATCCCTAGGGAGCTTTGACCATAAATTATATGAGTCCTTGAAATCAGGGTTAACTAGATAGGGAATGACTGCAATAGGGGTTAAGGATGATGGGAATGAATCTGGTGGAAGTTCATTCAAAACTGTTCGTCTAACGTGTAGGGTAGCTAAAGTTATGTCATCCAAACCTAACGAAGTCGCTGGTTTCGAGCATGACCATAAGAATGGTATTCCCCCATTGTCCAGCAAAGCCACATCCAACATATCCAACGAGCCCCTTTCAAGGCCCATTACAATTCTCAGCCATTTACTTAGGTGTATAGCTATATAATATATATAGGGGTCAGGTAATCCTAAACCTCCACAAGAGGTGGGACATGCTAGCAATTTAAAGGGTAACCTAGCTGGTTTATTTCTCCATATAAATTTAATTATTAAGGACCTTATGTTTTTGAAGAATGTGAGGGGAAGACGAATGGGCACCATGCTCATAGAATAGGCATAAGGTAAGCTTTAAATACGCTGATACGTCCTATCCATGATAAAGTGGGAAGACTGTATGATTTCATCAATGCTTCTAGTTTTTTTATTAAAGGTGAAAAGTTAGATCCGAATAGGTCCGTGGGGTCCCTAATGATCCAGATACCCAAATACTTTATAGAGGATGTGGACCAGGAGAAGGGGGCTAGTTTTTGTAGATTGGCAAGTTGAGTGGCCGATAAAGTAATATTAAGTGCTTCTGATTTGGTATTATTAATTTTAAAATTTGAAAGTTTTCCAAAATGGTTAAGTATATTGAGGATAATGGGGAATGCTTTGAAAGGATTAGAAATAAGGAAAAGCAGGTCATCCACGAATGCCAATGTTTTTATCTCCAGTCTACCTATCCGTAATCCCTGAACCTGGTCCTCCTGTCTGATTCTCTGTATTAGAGTTTCGATGACCAGTACAAACAAAGAAGGGGACAGGGGGCATCCCTGCCTGGTACCGTTATTAATATTAAAAACATCAGATAGAACACCATTCACCCGGACTCTGGCAGTGGGAAAGGAGTACAGGGAAAAGACCGCTGTAATAAACTGGGGGGAAAGCCAAACCTATGTAGGACCCTCTCCATATATCTCCAGCTTACCCTATCAAACGCCTTCTCGGCATCAGTAGATAGGAGAGTAAGCGGCAGATTCCGCCTTCTAGCGTACATTATGGATTGAAGAGCTTTAGCCGAATTGTCCCTGCCCTCCCTCCCACGCACAAAACCCGCCTGATCCGAGTGTATTAATCTGGGAATTATATTACCTAGTCTAGTCGCCAAAAGTTTAGCCCATAGTTTCATATCTGTGTTGAGGAGAGAAATAGGCCTATAGCTAGAGCAAAGATTGGGATCCTTATCCCCTTTTGGTAAAACTGTGATAAAAGCTTCTAAAGCTTGTTTCGGGGGGGATTGTCCCGTCAAAAAAGAATTGAATAATGTAACCATGTGGGGCAGCAGGGGTTTTATTAATTTCTTATAGTAGGTGATAGGGAGGCCATCAGGACCCGGAGCCTTTCCATTGGGAACACTAGACAGAGTCTCTAATACCTCTTCAGGGGTAATTGGGGCTGTTAAACAAGAGATGTCGTCTGAAGACAATGAGGGGAGTCTCAAAGAGGAAAGGAATGTATCTATTTTTTCCAAGGCTGCCCCGGGCTCTGCCATGCCCTCCGGAACCTCCAGATTATAAAAGTTCTCATAGAAGTGTTTGAATTCTTTAGCAATGTCCTTGGTCTCAGAAATAATTGGGCCATTCGCACCTTTCAATTGTGTGATAAAAGTACATCCACTACGTTTTCTCAGAAGAGATGTCATGAGTTTGCTCCCTCTATTGCCATGAAGGTAGAACTTCTGTTGGCTTCTCATGTATATCTTAGCGGAGTGTATGTTCAAAAGAGCCCGTTATTGCATTTTAATGCAATGTCGCAGCAACCAAAAAAAACCTAATTCTGGCGTTTTGAATTTTTTCTCGCTACGCCGTTTAGCTTTTTTTTATTGATAGATCGGGTGATTCTGAACTGGGTAATACCAAATATGTGTAGGTTTGATTTTTTTCTTGTTTTATTTTGGATGGGGCGAAAGGGGGGTGATTTAAACTTTTAAATATTTTTTATTTTTTTCATATTTTTTAAAACTTTTCTTTAAACTTTTGCCATGCTTCAATGGCCTCCATGGGAGGCTAAAAGCTGGCACAACTGGATCGGCTCAGCAACATAGCAGCGATCATCAGATCGAAGCTATGTAGCTGAATTGCAGGCTTGCTATGAGCGCCGACCACAGGGTGGCGCTCACAGCAAACCGGCATCAGTAACCATAGAGGTCTCAAGGACCTCTATGGTTACTTTCTTGATGCATTGCTGACCCCCGATCATGTGATGGAGGTCAGCGAAGCTATCATTTCCAGCCGTGCGTCCGGAAGCGCCGGTAAAATGCTGCTGTCAGCGTTTGACAGCGGCATTTAACTGGTTAATAGCGGCGGGTGAATAGTGATTTCACCCGCAGCTATTGCCTGCATATGTCAGCTGTACAAAACAGCTGACATTTTGAGACTTTAATGTGGGCTCAGTGCCGGAGCCCACATACAAGGGGGAGACAAGACATGCGCCGTACTAGTACGGGGCATGTTGTAAAGGGTTAAGCACATATTTTCCTTATGTTCACTTGATGTACCCAAAAATGTACCCATGTTGCAGATTGCATAGCTGGTTTAAGATGATGCACCCTTAAGAAATGGAGAGTTGCATTCTAATATGCCAAGGGATGTGGTGGATGTTAATTCATCTCTAAATATAAGTTTACATATATGTTGACCTATTGGAGTGAAGGAAAGTGATCTACCTACGAATGGTGGACACTTGGAGAATTTTTCTAGGTGTTATAATGTGAACAGATCAGCTCTTTATGAAAGAGTGTGGTTCCACATCCAAGATGGCGTCTACATGTCCGGAAAGTGGTACTGCACATGTACAAACCTGGATTTTGCCACACAAGCCTGTTGATTTGCCATCAGCCCATGTGGAAGCAATTATGCAGCCTGACATGAGCAGTTAGAGATTAGAGAAGCTGAATATGGTGTTTTCTAGCATCCTCCATGTGCTAATGAGAAAACCTACCTGGGTGTAATGTAAGTCCTATTTTGCACATATGTATACACTGTATAATTAGACTCAATTATATGTTTTTTAGCACTATATCTGATATATGAACCAGTTTATTGCACGAGTCACTTTATATAAAAAGATTTTTGTACTGATGTTATTGCACTTAGACATAATTATCTTGGACGATGTATTTTAACACGTTTTTGATGAAATGTAACTTAATAAGTATTGTTAAGAACTATGTATATAAACCTACCCATGTGTGTTAATCACTGCTTGAAAAAGGCTCATTTGAGCCGAAACGTTGTCACAGCATGTGGGTTTGAAATAAAACCACATCTTTTCACCTTTAACCCCTTAGTGACAGAGCCAATTTGGTACTTAATGAACCGAGCCAATTTTTACAATTCTGACCACTGTCCCTTTATGAGGTTATAACTCGAGAACGCTTCAACGGATCCTGCTGATTCTGAGACTGTTTTTTCGTGATATATTGTACTTCATGTTAGTGGTAACATTTCTTCGATATTACTTGAGTTTATTTATTAAAAAATTGGAAACATGTCGAAAATTTAGAAAATTTAGCAATTTTCAAATTTTGAATTTTTATGCCCTTACATCAGAGAAATATGTCACACAAAATGGTCAATAAATAACATTTCCTATATGTCTACTTTACATCAGCACAATTTTGGAAACAAAATTTTTTTAATTAGGGAGTTATAAGAGTTATACTTTGACCAGCAATTTCTTATTTTTACAGCAAAATTTACAAAACCATTTTTTTAGGGACCACCTCACATTTGAAGTCATTTTTAGGGGTCTATATGGCAGAAAATGCCCAAAAGTGACACCATTCTAAAAACTGCACCCCTCAAGGGGCACAAAGCCACATTCAAGAACTTTATTAACCCTTCAGTTGCTGCACAGGAACTGAAGCAATGTAGCAATGTAGAAGGTAAAAATGAACATTTAACTTTTTTTCACAAACATTTTACTTCAGAACCAATTTTTTTAATTTTCACATGTGTAAAAAGAGAAAATGAACCACAAAATTTGTTCTGCAATTTGTCCGAAGAATGCCGATACCCCATATGTGGAGGGCGGACCACTGTTTGGGTGCATAGCAGAGCTTAGAAGGGAAGGAGCGCCATTTGACTTTTTGAACACAGAATTCCCTGGAATTGAGATCGGACACCATGTCGCGTTTGGAGAGCCCCTGATGTGCGTAAACAGTGGAAACCCCCCACAAGTTACCCCATTTTGGAAACTAGACCCCCTAAGGAACTTATCTAGGTGTGTGTTCAACACTTTGAACCCCCAAGTGCTTCACACAAGTTTATAACATAGAGCTGAAAAAATTAAAAATCAAATTTTTTTTCACAAAAATGATCTTTTCACCCCCAATTTTTTATTTTTCAAAGGGTAGCAAGAGAAATTGGACCACAAAAGTTGTTGTGCAATTTGTCCTGAGTATGTTGATATGCTGTATGTGGGGGTAAACCTCTGTTTGGGCGCACTGCAGAGCTCGGAAGGGAAGGAGCGCCGTTTGACTTTTTAATCTCTTAATTGTGAGAATGGACGCCATTTTGGGTTTGTAGATGTGCCTAACAACAGAAACCCCCCACAACTGACCCTATTTTGGAAACTACACCCCTCAAAGATTTTCATTAGGGGTATATTGAGCAATTTGAACCCACATGTACGACACAGAGTTTGATAACATTAGGTCGTCATATTGAAAAAAATCATTTTTTTCCACGAAAATCTTGTTTTAGACCTGAATTTCTCACTTTTTTCAGAAATAACATCAAAAAGTGGCCCCAAAATTCGTTACCCAGTTTATTATGAGCGCAGCGATATCCCATATGTAGTCAAAAAGTTCTGTTTGGGCAAATGGCAGGGCTTGGACAGATTGAAATAGATTGTTATACTGTCAGAGCCTGTATGGTACAAGAGCAACAGAAATTCCCCATAAATGTCTTTTTTTTATAAATTGTACCCTCTAATCTATTTATTTAGGGAGGTAATGAGTAGTTTGATGCCACCATTTTTTATGCAGTTGATGCAACACAAGCTTGAAAATGTACAATTTGCATTTTTTTCACTGTAACATAGTAGCATAGTAACATAGTTAGTAAGGCCGAAAAAAGACATTTGTCCATCCAGTTCAGCCTATATTCCATCATAATAAATCCCCAGATCTACGTCCTTCTACAGAACCTAATAATTGTATGATACAATATTGTTCTGCTCCAGGAAGACATCCAGGCCTCTCTTGAACCCCTCGACATCCAGGCCTCTCTTTTTTGTAAGTTCTGAGGAACACACCTCAAATTTTATTTCACTAGTTTTTAAGTGTTCAGAAATATATCCAATATGGCACCAATGTGAGTACTGGTGACAAAGCAGTGTCTATAATAGATGGCACACCATTTGGTCTTTAGGGTGAAGTTGAAGATCCAGGACCCATTCAAAGCTTCTAGAGGAATTGAGCAAGCAAGAAAATCCTTCCAGGAATTATTACTCACAGAGGGAGGCATGCTCCTAAAACACATTGGCTGATTATAAAAGTTGTCCCGCATTTGCGTATATTGTAGCAGGAAGAATAAACTGTACGGAATGAAGGGCAAAATGTGGAGGAAAATGCAGCCAACTATGTGGCAAAGCGGAGTTTGTTCCAAAGATGAAAGAACACCATCAGGGCTAGAATGGCAGACACTTTCAGAAACTGGTCGTACAATGTCCTTTTAGCTCCATCAATCCCTATATGTGTTATGATACAGTGGTCTAGGAGCAACATGGAACGAGCTCTGAAGGACGTGGTAACTGTACTGACCGCAGTCCCTAAGCTCAACACAACACTAGAAGTAGCCGTGGAATGCTCCTAACTCTCCATAGGCATCTCGTCACAGCCTAAGAGCTAACTACCCCTAAAGAAAGAAGCAGGAAAACTATCTTGCCTCAGAGAAAATCCCCAAAGGATAGATTAGCCCCCCACAAATAATGACTGTGAGTGGAGAGGGAAAAGACATACCCAAAATGAAACCAGGATGAGCACAGGAGGCCAGTCTAGCTAAATAGATAGGACAGGATGGAATACTGTGTGGTCAGTATAAAACACTACAAAAATCCACGCAGAGTTTACAAAAAAAACTCCACACCTGACTAAAGGTGTGGAGGGCAAATCTGCCTCCCAGAGCCTCCAGCAAGACAGAATAAATTCACACTGATAAGCTGTACAAACATAGAAAGCACAGAATAGATAAGTCCACAATCTTTGGACAGAAAAGAGCAAGCAAAAACTTAGCTTAGCTGAACTGGTCAGGATAACAGGGAACTCCAAAGAGATGTGAATCCAACCAGAAACCATTTACAAGTGGCACTGGCAGAAGACAGAGCCAGACCTAAATAGCCGAGCAGAAGAGAAGATAAGTGGAGGCAGCTGATGACAGCTAACTCCAAGGAGCAGCCATACCACTAGAAACCACAAGAGGGAGCCCAAGAGCAGAACTCACAAAAGTGCCACTTACAACCACCGGAGGGAGCCCAAGAGCGGAATTCACAGCAATATGAGAGACGAATGTGCCAATAGACGTGGTACACCATAGCAAGCTCCCATCCACCAAGGTCAGAACCGCTATATGCACAAAACAACAAGTTATCTATAGAAAGTATTGTCTGGTACCAGAAGTTCGGTAAGAACCATAACGTAAAGCCCATAGTGTATAAGTACGGAACTTCCTAATTTTTTAGAAATCCTACAATAAAATGATCATGCCTGTATCATCAACATAAATATAAGTAATATAAATGTAAGCCAAAGTTTTGTGTAGCAAGACAATCGTAAAAACAGTCAAAGTTAGATAAATGGTAAAAAATGTTTGTGAGTAATCAAGTCCTAGAATTCATTTTCAGATGATCTCACTTTTCAAGATCATTTCTGGGGTCCAGATTCTAACGCTTATTGACGTGGGTACATGGACGAGAATTTGTTGGGATGGTAGTTTGGTATGGGATTGATCAAGTTCTGGAATTAATTGTGAAATGGGGTAAAATGGGATCTACTAATTAAAATATTCTTTATCAATTGTTCCAAATTGTTCTACTGGGGCCACTAGGCAGAAAATAAAAATTATTGAAAAAACAAACAAACTACCGTAATAATTGTAGGTGGTGTGGTAGGTCTCAAAACAGGGGGAGATGCAAAGGCCTGGTTGGGATGGGCATGTGGGGCAATAGAATCGGAATCACTCCGTCTGCCATGCTTTCTGCAAACTCGGCATCTTTTTTGAGGATACCTTTGGGTGGGAGTGACAGGGACAGGGTGAAGAAAATGGCGTTCTGCAAGTCTCCGGGAATCCTCAGAGTCGAAGGCTTCCCCTGGTGCCAATGACTCAAATATGACGCTCTCTTCAACTTTTTCCTGAAATTGCAGAAACATAAGTGGTCCTTGGGACTTTTTATACAGGACAAAGCTGTTATATGTGGCAGTTTGAATGAGGTAGATTGCCACCTTTTTGTTATGCGCTGTCAGAGTGATAAAAAACATCATTTCTGCATCCGCCAGCATCCAATTAACCCACCCCCGTTCTCCGTAATCCCTGCATCATCAGTAGAGGATTATAAAAAAAAAATTATTTTTTTTTTTCTAATAATCTTTTTTTAATTTTTTAGGGTTAGGGTTATGCATATTAGGTTAGGGTTACGCATATTAAGGTTAGGGTTACGCATATTAGGGTTACGCATATTAGGGTTACGCATATTAGGGTTACGCATATTAGGGTTACGCATATTAGGGTTAGGGTTGCGCATATTAGGGTTAGGGTTACGCATATTAGGGTTAGGGTTACGCATATTAGGGTTATGCATATCAGGGTTAGGGTTACGCATCTTAGGGTTACGCATATTAGGTTTAGGGTTACGCATATTAGGGTTAGGGTTACACATTAGGGTTAGGGTTACACATATTAGGGTTAGCAGAGGAAATAAATAAAATGGCCCGCAGAACTTACAGCCTGCGTAGACTTGTTAGACCAGGTTCTGCAACCATACCTGGTCAAGAGGAAGACCAGGGCCTATACTAATTTGCTTCGCCGCACTGCTTAGCAGCAGGTACTTTCCTGCACGGATGATCCCGGGTTGCGAACACACCTATCTCACCTAATAAATATATTCGGTGCGTTCCGCCAACCCTAACATAGATAAATGGATAGATAAATATGGAATAGATAGATAGATAGATAGATACTGTAGATATATCCATCCCATATCTATCTATATTAGATAGATAGCTAGATATGGGATAGCTAGCTAGATATGGGATAGATAGATATGGGATAGATACAGTAGATATGGGATAGATAGATATGGGATAGATAGATAGATAGATAGATATGGGAAAGATAGATGCATAGATAGATACATAGATAGACAGATATGACATAGATAGATGGATTGATAGATATGGGATAGATAGACGATGGAAAGATAGATAGATATGGGAGGGATAGATAGATAGATAGATAGATAGATAGATAGATAGATAAGTAAAATAGAAAAAATAAGGCAGCACTCCTTTTCTTCAAGTGAAAATCTGTGTTTTAATTCAGACCCACATGGCAGGCGATGTTGCAGCTCCTAATGAGCCTTTCTCAAGCAGTGAATCATTAACAACTGTGTGCTTAAACACAACTGCTGATTACACAATTTTTTCAACAGTGTCACAAACATTGCTCATTTTAGAAAAACATATACATATTATTTTGTGCATGTATCCAATGTGCAGTATAACGTGACTCTTACTAATAAGTGTCCTCTCAAAGTGCATTGTGCAGTGTAAACAGAGCAATTCTCTATTGGATATTCATTAATAAAGTGCAACTGTGCTTTAAAATATTTAGAATATTTAAGAAAACTCACCATAAAAAGGGGATCACAACTAGACACATGGAGGATGCTATTCCGCCCTCTTTGGCGTGTATACAATTCTATTGCGCCTGCGCAAGTTTCTCATTGCGTCAGCAGGCGTTTACAACCAATCAGTTTCAGTGTGTGTCAATTCCTCTTTAGCACCTGCGCATTGCATCTATTCTGACGTCCGGGCGCCATCTTAGTTGGGGAAAAGTAATAGTTTACCGCTATATTATGAAGCAATCTTCTTTTGTTATTCCAGCGCTTATATACAGTTAAGTCCATATATATTTGGACAGAGACAACATTTTTCTAATTTTGGTTATAGACATTACCACAATGAATTTTAAACAAAACAATTCAGATGTAGTTGAAGTTCAGACTTTCAGCTTTCATTTGAGGGTATCCACAATAAAATTGGATGAAGGGTTTAGGAGTTTCAGCTCCTTAACATGTGCCACCCTGTTTTTAAAGGGACCAAAAGTAATTGCACAGATTAATTAATTGTAAATAAAATGTTCATTTTTAGTACTTGGTTGGAAACCCTTTGTTGGCAATGACTGCCTGAAGTCTTGAACTCATGGACACCACCAGACGCTGTGTTTCCTGTCTTTCCTTGATGCTCTGCCAGGCCTTCACTGCAGTGGCTTTCAGTTGCTGTTTGTTTGTGGGCCTTTCTGTCTGAAGTTTAGTCTTTAACAAGTGAAATGCATGCTCAATTGGGTTGAGATCAGGTGACTGATTTGGCCATTCAAGAATATTCCACTTCTTTGCTTTAATAAACTCCTGGGTTGCTTTGGCTTTATGTTTTGGGTCATTGTCCATCTGTAGTATGAAACAACGACCAATCAGTTTGGCTGCATTTGGCTGCATCTGAGCACACAGTATGGCTCTGAATACCTCAGAATTCATTCGGCTCCTTCTGTCCTGTGTCACATCATCAATAAACACTAGTGACCCAGTGCCACTGGCAGCCATGCATGCCCAAGCCATCACACTGCCTCCGCCGTGTTTTACAGATGATGTGGTATGCTTTGGATCATGAGCTGTACACGCCTTCGCCATACTTTTCTCTTTCATCATTCTGGTAGAGGTTGATCTTGGTTTCATCTGTCCAAAGAATGTTCTTCCAGAACTGTGCTGGCTTTTTTAGATGTTTTTTAGCAAAGTCCAGTCTAGCCTTTCTATTCTTGATGCTTATGAGTGGCTTTCACCGTGCAGTGAACCCTCTGTATTTACTTTCATGCAGTCTTCTCTTTATGGTAGATTTGGATATTGATACGCCTACCTCCTGGAGAGTGTTTTCACTTGGTTGGCTGTTGTGAAGGGGTTTCTCATCACCATGGAGATTATTCTGCGATCATCCACCACTGTTGTCTTCCGTGGGCGCCCAGGTCTTTTTGTATTAATGAGTTCACCAGTGCTTTCTTTCTTTCTCAGGATGTAACAAACTGTAGATTTTGCCACTCCTAATATTGTAGCAATTTCTCGGATGGGTTTTTTCTGTTTTTGCAGCTTAAGGATGGCTTGTTTCACCTGCATGGAGAGCTCCTTTGACCTCATGTTTACTTCACAGCAAACCTTCCAAATGCAAGCACCACACCTCAAATCAACTCCAGGCCTTTTATCTGCTTGAGAATGACATAACGACTAAGGGATTGCCCACACCTGTCCATGAAATAACCTTGGAGTCAATTGTCCAATTACTTCTGGTCCCTTTAAAAACAGGGTGGCACATGTTAAGGAGCTGAAACTCCTAAACCCTTCATCCAATTTTAATGTGGATGCCCTCAAATGAAAGCTGAAAGTCTGAACTTCAACTGCATCTGAATTGTTTTGTTTAAAATTAATTGTGGTAATGTCTATAACCAAAATTATAAAAATGTTGTCGCTGTCCAAATATATATGGACTTAACTGTATCTCACTCCTTTAAGTGTATATGCGCCATTCTTAACAAAACTTGTATTTCACAAGTATATTTTATGGGTACATGGGCTAAAGTATGAGCATAAGGACCATGTAAATCACCCTGGTATGCCTGACGGTGCCTTATGCAGGTCAACTCCTGCAACCAATGGTAGCCTCGGGAGACAATTAACCTGTTAGGATCAAAGTGTCTCGACCAAAGTCCATAAAGGTGTCACCACTATGTCCAGCTCCACTTACCCTACCCTTCTTTTTTCATTACCCCTTAATGTAAATGGGAATTGACTACATGACACAACTAAGAAAAAGAAAAATAAGAAAAAAATTACTAATTCAAAGAAAAACTTATCCTCCACATGTTCATGTGTATACCTGGGTGGGTTTATATTAGTGATATCCCGTGACTGGTGACTAATTTATCTGAAATAAGAAAAAAGATAAAACAGACTTTAGTATATATACCGTACATACATATTCTTTAAAAACAAATAATAATTATATTACCCTTAAAGGAGTGAGATATATAAGCGCTGGAATAACAAAAGAAGATTGCTTCATAATATAGCGATAAACTATTACTTTTCCCCAACTAAGATGGCGCCCAGACGTCAGATTAGACGCAATGCGCAGGTGCTAAGGAGGAATTGACACACACTGAACCTGATTGGTTTTAAACGCCTGCTGACGCAATAAGAAACTTGTGCAGGCGCAATAGAATTGAATACAAGCCAAACAGGGCGGAATAGCGTCCTCCATGTGTTTAGTTGTGATCCCTTTTTATGGTGAGTTTTCTTAAATATTCTAAATATTTTAAAGCACAATTGCACTTTATTAATGAATATCCAATAGAGAATTGCTCTGTTTACACTGCACAATGCACTTTGAGAGGACACTTATTAGTAAGAGTCTGGTTATGATGCACATTGGATCTATGCACAAAATATTATGTATATGTTTTTCTAAAAAGAGCAATGTTTGTGACACTGTTGAAAAAATTGTGTAATCAGCATATGTATTTAAGCACACAGTTAATGATTCACTGCTTGAGAAAGGCTCATTAGGAGAGATGAGATTAGATAGATAGATAGATATGAGATAGATAGATATGGGATAGATAGATAGATAGATAGATAGATAGATAGATAGATAGATAGATAGATAGATAGATAGATATGGGATAGAAAGAAGGCGCTGTCATTCAAGGCTCATCTACAAAGTAGCAGTCCCAGCTCCTACCATCACAAAGTCTTCCTACACCAGGAAGCCTCAGGAAGCCTCCCAAGGAAAAGTACCCAAAGCCAGTCTGACCAAGCCATCAACCTCCATGGCCTGACAAAAGGTGAAATCCAGAAAATGGTACACAAAGTCAAAGAGGAATATCTCAGCATCTGGAGGAACGACATAAACAAATCCCAGAAACTGACAATATACCGGAATCTACAGAGGGAGTACAAACTGGCCCCATATCTAGAGAAACTAGAAAACCCCAAAGATCGACAGATCCTGAGCCGGTACAGACTGAGCGCCCACAGCCTACTCATCGAATCCGGGCGGCACCGACAGAACTACAAGCCTCGAGAGAACAGACTCTGCCAGCAGTGCCCCCAGGAGGCCGTGGAGGATGAGGCCCACTTCCTGCTGAGGTGCCCCAAATACTCCGCAGTGAGGGACACTCACTTCAAGAGGCTGTCTGATTTCCTCCCAGATTTCACCTCCAAGGAGGAGGAAGAGAAACTGCCGATAATACTGGGGGAAGAGGAAAGTGCAGTGGCCGTAGCAGCGGAATATGTCAGTGCCTGCCACAGACTAAGAGGAGCCTGATATGTCATGGACTCCCGTACCCCAACACTGGACATATCCCTATCCCCCGACTAAAGAGCCCGATATGTCATGGACTCCTATACCCCACCCTGGAAACATCCCCTATCCTCTAAAAGGAATTTGATATTCCCTGGACCTCTATATGCCCCCCCTCCCCCACCCCCGTATTTTTACCATATGCTTTGGCAATGCTAACATGTACTTAGTCCTGCCAATAAAGCTCATTTGAATTTGAATTTGAATTTGATAGAAAGATATGGGATAGATATTAGATAGATAGATAGATAGATAGATAGATATGGGATAGATAGATAGATAGATAGATAGATAGATATGGGATAGATAGATATGGGATAGATAGATATGGGATAGATAGATATGGGATAGATAGATAATAGATAGATAGTTATGGGATAGATAGATAGATATGGGATAGATAGATATGGGATAGATAGATATGGGATAGATAGATATGTGATAGATAGATATGGGATAGATAGATATGGGATAGATAGATATGGGATAGATAGATAATGGATAGATAGTTATGGGATAGATAGATAGATATGGGATAGATAGATATGGGATAGATAGATAGATAGATAGATATGGGATAGATCGATAGATATCCCCCGACTAAAGAGCCCGATATGTCATGGACTCCTATACCCCACCCTGGAAACATCCCCTATCCTCTAAAAGGAATTTGATATTCCCTGGACCTCTATATGCCCCCTCCCCCACCCCCGTATTTTTACCATATGCTTTGGCAATGCTAACATGTACTTAGTCCTGCCAATAAAGCTCATTTGAATTTGAATTTGAATTTGATATGGGATATAAAGATATGGGATAGATAGTGTGGTGTAGTGACCAATGGTACAGCCAGGGGGTGCTGTGTGTGCGCTGCAAGATGCACTTGGAGGCATAATTCTGATGAGACAAAGTCCGGCAGTGTTGTGAATGACCAATATGTATCGCAGAGGGAGTCTGCGTGGTAAGTCTGATGCAATATTGTTGTTCTGGGACCTGTAGTCCCTCAAGAGTGTGTTTATGTATGGTGTAGCTGTAAGGGAGACTTACTAGGCTAGTTGTGTGAGATGGGTGGGACAAACTAGCCACACATCCACACACTCCCATCCAGGGGAGTGCTTAAGGGTATATAATGTGACCAGGGTGTGGGTCACATGTTCATGTTTTGGTCTTGGAGTGTGGACCGGAATGGTCTATGCCGGAAGGTCCTGGAAGTCTGTGTTGGAAGTCCTGGAGAATAGGATTCCTGAAGAGCACATGGCAGGGCTCTGGACCTAGCACATGCCAGTGTGTGGAACGGATGGAGATCCGTGTTGTACTGACCGGGGTCAGAGTGAGAAACGTCTGAAGGATACCTCTGTGTAGGATAGGTATCTGAGAAACCTGTGCGGCACCAACAGGTAACGGAAAGGGATCCGTGTTATGCTAACCGGGGTTAGAAGAGAGAGTCATTGTGTATGGGGCACCTCTGAGGCCAAGAGGTGTCCAGGAACCTGTGAAGGTCGCCAGCAGGTAACGGACGAGGTCCGTGTCTTATGCTGACCGAGGTCAGAGACGAACTGTGGTGAAGTTGAATATGTCCAGATGGTGTTCAAGCTGTTGCCAACTTTCTGAGGATGTGCTTTATGTTGTGTGAAATAAACCTAAAAGACTGTGTTTTATAAGAAATCCATGCCTGAGTGCTTTAATCCCGTGCCAAGCGAGTGTCCCCCAAGACACGTAGTAGGCGCTATGCTACAATAGATAGATATGGGATAGATAGATATGGGATAGATAGATATGGGATAGTGTTATGATACGGTGGTCTAGGAGCAACATGGAACGAGCTCTGAAGGACGTGGTAACTGTACTGACCGCAGTCCCTAAGCTAAACACAACACTAGAAGTAGCCGTGGAATGCTCCTAACTCTCCATAGGCATCTCGTCACAGCCTAAGAGCTAACTACCCCTAAAGAAAGAAGCAGGAAAACTATCTTGCCTCAGAGAAAATCCCCAAAGGATAGATTAGCCCCCCACAAATAATGACTGTGAGTGGAGAGGGAAAAGACATACACAGAATGAAACCAGGATGAGCACAGGAGGCCAGTCTAGCTAAATAGATAGGACAGGATGGAATACTGTGCGGTCAGTAAAAAAAACACTACAAAAATCCACGCAGAGTTTACAAAAAATCTCCACACCTGACTAAAAGTGTGTGAAGGGCAAATCTGCCTCCCAGAGCTTCCAGCAAGACAGAATTAATTCACACTGATAAGCTGGACAAACATAGAAAGCACAGAATGGATAAGTCCACAATCTATGGACAGAAAAGAGCAAGCAAAAACTTAGCTTAGCTGAACTGGTCAGGATAACAGGGAACTCCAAAGAGATGTGAATCCAACCAGGAACCATTTACAAGTGGCACTGGCTGAAGAAAGAACCAGGCCTAAATAGCCGAGCAGAAGAGAGGATAAGTGTATTCTCACCCATCCCTTGTAGATTGTGAGCCCTCGCGGGCAGGGTCCTCATTACTCCTGTACCAGTTATGACTTGTATTGTTTAAGAATATTGTACTTGTTTTCATTATGTATACCCCTCCTCACATGTAAAGCGCCATGGAATAAATGGCGCTATAACAATAAATAATAATAATAATAATAATAAGTGGAGGCAGCTGATGACAGCTAACTCCAAGGAGCAGCCATACCACTAGAAACCACAAGAGGGAGCCCAAGAGCAGAACTCACAAAAGTGCCACTTACAACTACCGGAGGGAGCCCAAGAGCGGAATTCACAACAGGATAGATAGATATGGGATAGATAGATATGGGATAGATAGATATGGGATAGATAGATATGGGATAGATAGATATGGGATAGATAGATAGATAGATATGGGATAGATAGATAGATATGGAATAGATAGATAGATAGATATGGGATAGATAGATAGATAGATAGATAGATAGATAGATAGATAGATATGGGATAGATAGATAGATAGATATGGGAAAGATAGATAGATAGATAGATAGATAGATAGAGATACATAGAAATGGGATAGGTAGATAGATAGATATGGGATAGATATATATGGGATAGATAGATAGATAGATATCAGATAGATTGATAGAAGAGATAAATAGATAGGTATGGGATAGATATGGTATAGATAGATATGGGATAGATAGACCATAACCAACTGCTCCTATACATCAAATCCACAAAGAAATCACCCTCACAAACCCCGCAAAAGACCGGCCTCTTTAGCCTGCCACCATCCTTCAAATGGTCCAAGATGTCGGCCCCAAAATACAAAGATGCCATCAACAGACCAGAGATCAAGGAGAAGCTCCAATGTTTCCATAATAACGTGTATGAACTCAACCCAGAAGGAGTACACCTAGCGGTAAGAGACCTTAACGACATTCTATATGCCATGGCCGAAATGTCTGACCTGAAAAGAATCATCAACAAGAGACCGAGTAAACAAAATCCCAACAACTGGTTTGACAAAGAATGCAAGACCATACGGAAGGCCCTAAGAATGGCCTCAAATAAAAAACACAGAGACCCCAATAACCCCACTCTGAGAGAAGCCTACCACACCGTACAACAAAATTACAAAGCCATCCTCAGAAAGAAAAAGCAAAACGACATCTCTACCAAACTCCTCCAACTCCAAGATGCCCTTGAAGACAACAAATTTTGGGAACTGTGGAATCACCTTGGATCCAACCAGAAAAGCAACAGCCTCCACATCCAGAGCGGCAACATCTGGCTCCAGTACTTCAAGGACCTCTACAATGACATCCCAAGTGAAGACCTGAACCTGGCACAAAAAGAGCTTGTGAAAAAACTGAAAGATATGGAGGAAAAGTTCAAAGATTTCCAAAATCCTCTGGATACACCAATCACACTGACAGAAATTACAGAAATGATCACACAGATAAAAGGTAAAAAAGCCAGTGGTCCAGATGGGATCCTCCAAGAAATGCTGAAATACAGCCCTCCAGACATCCAGGCTGCGATAACAAAACTATTTAATATTGTACTGCAGGCCGGCTGCTTCCCCAAAAACTGGAACCAAGGCCTCATAACCCCTATACACAAAAATGGGGACAAGTACGACCCAGCAAACTACCGAGGGATATGTGTCAGCAGCAACCTGGGTAAACTCTTCAACTGCATCCTGAACAAGAGGATCCTCACCTTCCTCACCGAGCACAACGTCCTCAGCAAGAGCCAAGCAGGGTTCATGCCAAACCACCGCACCACTGACCACATCTACACTCTGCACAGCCTCATCAAGAGCCACGTCCACAATACAAAGAACGGGAAGATATACGCTTGTTTTGTGGACTTCAAGAAGGCCTTCGACTCAGTGTGGCACCCAGGACTATTCCTAAAATTGCTGGGGAGCGGAATAGGAGGCAAAACATATGATGTCATCCGAAGCTCCTACACAGAGAACAGTTGCAGTGTGAAGGTCAACGGAAGGAGGACAGCCTATTTCCAACAAAGTCGAGGAGTGAGACAGGGCTGCAGCCTCAGTCCAACGCTCTTTAACATCTACATCAACGAGCTGGCAGTGGCCCTAGAGTCCTCCTCAGCACCAGGACTCACCCTCCATGACACCCAGGTGAAATTTCTGCTGTATGCAGATGACCTCGTGCTGTTATCACCAACTGAGAAAGGCCTCCAAGATCATCTGAAAATCCTAGAGACCTTCAGCAGCACATGGGCACTGCCAATCAACGAGAAAAAAACTAATATCATGGTGTTCCAGAAAAGAAAGCAGAAACCCACTGGCAATCCTACCTTTATGATAGACAACCGTCCACTTACTGAAACCAACAGGTACACCTACCTGGGCCTAGAACTCAGCCAGTCAGGGAGCTTCAAGCAAGCCGTAGAGTCACTAAAAGACAAGGCATCCAAAGCCTTCTATGCCATCAGAAGGCGTCTGTACCACCTCAAGGCACCAGTAACCGTATGGTTAAAAATTTTTGACTCCATCATTGCCCCAATTCTTCTATACGGTAGTGAGGTCTGGGGCCCAGTCTCATACCCAAACTGGTCAAAGTGGGACGCTGGGCCGACAGAAATATTCCACCTAGAGTTCTGCAAGCATCTTCTCCAAGTCCATCGGAGCACATCAAATAGCGCCTGCCGAGCAGAGCTGGGCAGATTCCCACTACACATCGCAATAAAGAAGAAGGCGCTGTCATTCAAGGCTCATCTACAAAGTAGCAGTCCCAGCTCCTACCATCACAAAGCCTTCCTACACCAGGAAGCCTCAGGAAGCCTCCCAAGGAAAAGTACCCAAAGCCAGTCTGACCAAGCCATCAACCTCCATGGCCTGACAAAAGGTGAAATCCAGAATATGGTACACAAAGTCAAAGAGGAATATCTCAGCATCTGGAGGAACGACATAAACAAATCCCAGAAACTGACAATATACCGGAATCTACAGAGGGAGTACAAACTGGCCCCATATCTAGAGAAACTAGAAAACCCCAAAGATCGACAGATCCTGAGCCGGTACAGACTGAGCGCCCACAGCCTACTCATCGAATCCGGGCGGCACCGACAGAACTACAAGCCTCGAGAGAACAGACTCTGCCAGCAGTGCCCCCAGGAGGCCGTGGAGGATGAGGCCCACTTCCTGCTGAGGTGCCCCAAATACTCCGCAGTGAGGGATACTCACTTCAAGAGGCTGTCTGATCTCCTCCCAGATTTCACCTCCAAGGAGGAGGAAGAGAAACTGCCGATAATACTGGGGGAAGAGCAAAGTGCAGTGGCCGTAGCAGCGGAATATGTCAGTGCCTGCCACAGACTAAGAGGAGCCTGATATGTCATGGACTCCCGTACCCCAACACTGGACATATCCCTATCACCCGACTAAAGAGCCCGATATGTCATGGACTCCTATACCCCACCCTGGAAACATCCCCTATCCTCTAAAAGGAATTTGATATTCCCTGGACCTCTATATGCCCCCCCTCCCCCACCCCCGTATTTTTACCATATGCTTTGGCAATGCTAACATGTACTTAGTCCTGCCAATAAAGCTCATTTGAATTTGAATTTGAATTATGAGAAATATATAGATAGATAGATATCGGATAGATTGATAAATAAATATGAGAAATATAGATAGATAGATAGATATGGGATAGATAGATATGGGAAAGATAGATACGTAGATAAGAGATAGATGGATAGATAGATTTATAGATATGGGATAGATAGATAGATAGATAGATATGGGATAGATAGATAGATAGATAGATAGATAGATAAGAGATAGATATGGGATAGATAGAGAGATAGATATATATGAGATAGATATGGGATACATAGATAGATATGGGATATATAGATATGAGATAAATAGATAGATAGATAGGTAGATATGGGATAGATAGATAGATAGATAGATAGATAGACAGATTGATATGGCAAAATAGATATGGATAGATAATAACCCCACTCTGAGAGAAGCCTACCACACCGTACAACGAAATTACAAAGCCATCCTCAGAAAGAAAAAGCAAAACGACATCTCTACCAAACTCCTCCAACTCCAAGATGCCCTTGAAGACAACAAATTTTGGGAACTGTGGAATCACCTTGGATCCAACCAGAAAAGCAACAGCCTCCACATCCAGAGCGGCAACATCTGGCTCCAGTACTTCAAGGACCTCTACAATGACATCCCAAGTGAAGACCTGAACCTGGCACAAAAAGAGCTTGTGAAAAAACTGAAAGATATGGAGGAAAAGTTCAAAGATTTCCAAAATCCTCTGGATACACCAATCACACTGACAGAAATAACAGAAAGGATCACACAGATAAAAGGTAAAAAAGCCAGTGGTCCAGATGGGATCCTCCCAGAAATGCTGAAATACAGCCCTCCAGACATCCAGGCTGCGATAACAAAACTTTTTAATATTGTACTGCAGGCCGGCTGCTTCCCCAAAAACTGGAACCAAGGCCTCATAACCCCTATACACAAAAATGGGGACAAGTACGACCCAGCAAACTACCGAGGGATATGTGTCAGCAGCAACCTGGGTAAACTCTTCAACTGCATCCTGAACAAGAGGATCCTCACCTTCCTCACCGAGCACAACGTCCTCAGCAAGAGCCAAGCAGGGTTCATGCCAAACCACCGCACCACTGACCACATCTACACTCTGCACAGCCTCATCAAGAGCCACGTCCACAATACAAAGAACGGGAAGATATACGCTTGTTTTGTGGACTTCAAGAAGGCCTTCGACTCAGTGTGGCACCCAGGACTATTCCTAAAATTGCTGGGGAGCGGAATAGGAGGCAAAACATATGATGTCATCCGAAGCTCCTACACAGAGAACAGTTGCAGTGTGAAGGTCAACGGAAGGAGGACAGCCTATTTCCAACAAAGTCGAGGAGTGAGACAGGGCTGCAGCCTCAGTCCAACGCTCTTTAACATCTACATCAACGAGCTGGCAGTGGCCCTAGAGTCCTCCTCAGCACCAGGACTCACCCTCCATGACACCCAGGTGAAATTTCTGCTGTATGCAGATGACCTCGTGCTGTTATCACCAACTGAGAAAGGCCTCCAAGATCATCTGAAAATCCTAGAGACCTTCAGCAGCACATGGGCACTGCCAATCAACGAGAAAAAAACTAATATCATGGTGTTCCAGAAAAGAAAGCAGAAACCCACTGGCAATCCTACCTTTATGATAGACAACCGTCCACTTACTGAAACCAACAGGTACACCTACCTGGGCCTAGAACTCAGCCAGTCAGGGAGCTTCAAGCTAGCCATAGAGTCACTAAAAGACAAGGCATCCAAAGCCTTTTATGCCATCAGAAGGCGTCTGTACCACCTCAAGGCACCAGTAACCGTATGGCTAAAAATTTTTGACTCCATCATTGCCCCAATTCTTCTATACGGTAGTGAGGTCTGGGGCCCAGTCTCATACCCAAACTGGTCAAAGTGGGATGCTGGGCCGACAGAAATATTCCACCTAGAGTTCTGCAAGCATCTTCTCCAAGTCCATCGGAGCACATCAAATAGCGCCTGCCGAGCAGAGCTGGGCAGATTCCCACTACACATCGCAATAAAGAAGAAGGCGCTGTCATTCAAGGCTCATCTACAAAGTAGCAGTCCCAGCTCCTACCATCACAAAGCCTTACTACACCAGGAAGCCTCAGGAAGCCTCCCAAGGAAAAGTACCCAAAGCCAGTCTGACCAAGCCATCAACCCCCATGGCCTGACAAAAGGTGAAATCCAGAAAATGGTACACAAAGTCAAAGAGGAATATCTCAGCATCTGGAGGAACGACATAAACAAATCCCAGAAACTGACAATATACCGGAATCTACAGAGGGAGTACAAACTGGCCCCATATCTAGAGAAACTAGAAAACCCCAAAGATCGACAGATCCTGAGCCGGTACAGACTGAGCGCCCACAGCCTACTCATCGAATCCGGGCGGCACCGACAGAACTACAAGCCTCGAGAGAACAGACTCTGCCAGCAGTGCCCCCAGGAGGCCGTGGAGGATGAGGCCCACTTCCTGCTGAGGTGCCCCAAATACTCCGCAGTGAGGGACACTCACTTCAAGAGGCTGTCTGATCTCCTCCCAGATTTCACCTCCAAGGAGGAGGAAGAGAAACTGCTGATAATACTGGGGGAAGAGGAAAGTGCAGTGGCCGTAGCAGCGGAATATGTCAGTGCCTGCCACAGACTAAGAGGAGCCTGATATGTCATGGACTCCCGTACCCCAACACTGGACATATCCCTATCCCCCGACTAAAGAGCCCGATATGTCATGGACTCCTATACCCCACCCTGGAAACATCCCCTATCCTCTAAAAGGAATTTGATATTCCCTGGACCTCTATATGCCCCCCCTCCCCCACCCCCGTATTTTTACCATATGCTTTGGCAATGCTAACATGTACTTAGTCCTGCCAATAAAGCTCATTTGAATTTGAATTTGAATTTGATAGATAGATATGGGACAGATAGATATTGGACAGATAGATAATGGATAGATAGATAGATACGGGATAGATAGAGAGATATTTAGATCGATATGGGATAGATAGATATGGCATAGATAGATATGGAATAGATAGAGATATATTACACTACACATCGCAATAAAGAAGAAGGCGCTGTCATTCAAGGCTCATCTACAAAGTAGCAGTCCCAGCTCCTACCATCACAAAGCCTTACTACACCAGGAAGCCTCAGGAAGCCTCCCAAGGAAAAGTACCCAAAGCCAGTCTGACCAAGCCATCAACCTCCATGGCCTGACAAAAGGTGAAATCCAGAAAATGGTACACAAAGTCAAAGAGGAATATCTCAGCATCTGGAGGAACGACATAAACAAATCCCAGAAACTGACAATATACCGGAATCTACAGAGGGAGTACAAACTGGCCCCATATCTAGAGAAACTAGAAAACCCCAAAGATCGACAGATCCTGAGCCGGTACAGACTGAGCGCCCACAGCCTACTCATCGAATCCGGGCGGCACCGACAGAACTACAAGCCTCGAGAGAACAGACTCTGCCAGCAGTGCCCCCAGGAGGCCGTGGAGGATGAGGCCCACTTCCTGCTGAGGTGCCCCAAATACTCCGCAGTGAGGGACACTCACTTCAAGAGGCTGTCTGATCTCCTCCCAGATTTCACCTCCAAGGAGGAGGAAGAGAAACTGCTGATAATACTGGGGGAAGAGGAAAGTGCAGTGGCCGTAGCAGCGGAATATGTCAGTGCCTGCCACAGACTAAGAGGAGCCTGATATGTCATGGACTCCCGTACCCCAACACTGGACATATCCCTATCCCCCGACTAAAGAGCCCGATATGTCATGGAGTCCTATACCCCACCCTGGAAACATCCCCTATCCTCTAAAAGGAATTTGATATTCCCTGGACCTCTATATGCCCCCCCTCCCCCACCCCCGTATTTTTACCATATGCTTTGGCAATGCTAACATGTACTTAGTCCTGCCAATAAAGCTCATTTGAATTTGAATTTGAATTTGATATATAGATATGTGATAGATAGATAGATAGATAGATAGATAGATAGATAGATAGATAGATATGGGATAGATAGATATGAGATAGATAGATAGATAGATAGATAGACAGATAATGGATAGATAGTTATGGGATAGATAGATAGATAGATAGATAGATAGATAGATAGATAGATAGATATGGGATAGATAGATAGATATGGGAAAGATAGATAGATAGAGATACATAGAAATGGGATAGGTAGATAGATATGGGATAGATATATATATATATATATATATATATATATATATATATATATGGGATAGATAGATAGATATCAGATAGATAGATAGATAGAAGAGATAAATAGATAGGTATGGGATAGATATGGTATAGATAGATATGAGATAGATATGGGATAGATAGATATGGGAAAGATAGATAGATAGATATGAGATAGATGGATAGATAGATTTATAGATATGGGATAGATAGATAGATATGGGATAGATAGATAGATAAGAGATAGATAGATATGGGATAGATAGAGAGATAGATATGGGATAGATAGAGAGATAGATATATATGAGATAGATATGGGATACATAGATAGATATGGGATATATAGATATGAGATAAATAGATAGATAGGTAGATATGGGATGGATAGATAGATAGATAGATTGATATGGCAAAATAGATATGGGATAGATAGATATGGGACAGATAGATATGGGATAGATAGATATGGGATAGATAGATAATGGATAGATTGATAGATACGGGATAGATAGAGAGATATTTAGATCGATATGGGATAGATAGATATGGGATAGATAGATATGGAATAGATAGAGATATATAGATATGTGATAGATAGATAGATAGATAGATACAGTGGCAAGTAAAAGTTTGGGCACCCATGGTCAAAATTACTGTTATTGTGAACAGTTAAGCAAGTTGAAGATTAAATGATCTCTTAAAGGCCTAAAGGTAAAGATGACTTTGTATTTTAGGCAAAAAAAATAAAATATATTGTCATCTTTTACATTTTAAAAATTACAAAAAGGAAAATGGGCCTATGCAAATGTTTGGGCACCCTTGGATATTTATGTGCTAAAATAATTTTGACCAAGGTTTCAGACCTTAATTAGCCTGTTAGAGTTATGGCTTGTTTACTATCATCGTTAGGAAAGGGTAGTTGATGCAAATTTCCCAGCTTTATAAAAACCTAGCCACCTCTAACCTTGTGCCAAAATACAACAGGCATGGGTTATTCTAAGCAGCTGTCTTGCACTCTGAAAATGAAAATGATGGTGGTGGTCCACAAAGCACGAGAAGATAGTAAAGCTTTTTCAAGTAGCTCTTTTCTCAGTTTGAAATTAAATTAAGAAATGTCAGTTATCAGGAACAGTGGAGGTCCAGATGAGGTCTGGAAAAGCAAGCAAAATTTCAGTGAGAGTTGCTCATAGGATTGCTAGAGAGGCAAATCAGAACCCCTTCTTGAATGCAAAAGACCCTCAGAAAGATTTACCAGACTCTGGAGTTGTGGTACATTGTTCTACTTTTCAGAGACACCTGTACAAATATGGCCTTCAGAAGAAAACCTCTCCTGCATCCTCACTATAAAATTCAGCATCAGAAGTATGCAAAAGAACATCTAAACAAACCTGATGCTATTTTAACCTGAGGTTAAAATAGTACTCTTTGGCCACAATGATCAAAGGTTTATGTGTAAAAAAAAAAGCACAGAATTTCAGGAAAATATATCTCTAACCATTAAGCTTGAGGGTGGTTCAATCATGCTTTGGGGTTGTTCTGTAGCCAATCGCAAGGAGAACATTTCACGGGTAGAGGGAAGAATGGATTCAATGAAATTTCAACAAATTCTTGATGCAAACATAACACAATCTGTACAAAAGCTGAAGTTGAAAAGAGGATGGCTTCTACAAATGTCAAAATTCACAATAGACTATCTCAAATGGTGCAAGATGAAGGTTTTACAATAACCCTCACAGTCCCCTGACCTGAACATTATTGAAAATTTGTGCATGTAAGATGACCCACGAATATCACAGAACTGGAAGAATTTTCCAAGGAAGAATGGATGAAAATCCCTCAAACAAGAATAGAAAGACACTTGGTTGGCTACAAGAATAATCTACAAGCTGTGATACTTTCAAAAGCGGGAGCTAATAGGTACTAACCATGCAGGGTGCCCAAACCTCTGCATCGGCTCATTTTCCTTTTTGTAATTTTTAAAATGTGAAAAAATTACAATATATACCGCATATACTCGAGTATAAGCCGACCCCCTAATATTGCCACAAAAAACTGGGAAAACTTAATGACTCGAGTATAAGCCTAGGGTGCGTAATGCAGCAGCTACCGGTAAATGTCAAAAGTAAAAATAGATACCAATAAAAGTAAAATTAATTGAGACATCTGTAGGTTAAGTGTTTTTGAATAGCCATATTGAATCAGGAGCCCCATATAATGCTCTATACAGTTTATGATGGGCCCCTTAAGATGCTCCATATTAAAATATGCCCCATGTAATCCTGCATGAAGGTTAATAATGGCCTCATAAAATGCTCCATAGACACATTTGCCCAATATAATGCTGCACAAATGCTGATTATGGCCCCATAAGATGCTCCATACAGACACTTGCCCCATATACCATAATGCTCCACAAACTTTAATTATGGCCCCATACAGACACTTGCCCCATATAGTGCTGCACAAACGTTATGGCCCCATACAGTGCTGCACAAACGTTATGGCCCCATATAGTGCTGCACAAACGTTATGTCCCCATATAGTGCTGCACAAATGTTATGGCCCCATATAGTGCTGCACAAATGTTATGGCCCCATATAGTGCTGCACAAATGTTATGGCCCCATATAGTGCTGCACAAATGTTATGGCCCCATATAGTGCTGCACAAATGTTTTGGCCCCATATAGTGCTGCACAAATGTTATGGCCCCATATAGTGCTGCACAAATGTTATGGCCCCATATAGTGCTGCACAAATGTTACGGCCCCATATAGTGCTGCACAAATGTTATGGCCCCATATAGTGCTGCACAAATGTTATGGCCCCATAAAGTGCTGCACAAATGTTATGGCCCCATATAGTGCTGCACAAATGTTATGGCCCCATATAGTGCTGCACAAACGTTATACTGTGTGCTGTTGCTGCAATAAAAAAATAAATCACATACTCACCTCTCCGTCGCTCAGGCCCCCGGCACTTTCAATAGTTACCTGCTCCTTGTTCCGGTGCAGCTCCATCTTCCGCACTGACGTTCAGCAGAGTGCGCGCACTAACTACGTCACCGCGCCCTCTGACCTGAGCGTCACTGCTGAAGACAGAGCGACGCTCGGAACAAGGAAAGGTGACAATCGTGCAGCGCAGCGCTCCCCCTCCCCGTATACTCACCTGGTCCTGGCGCTGTGCAGTCCCTGCTTCCCCGACGCCGCAGCTTCATCCTGTACCGAGCGGTCACCGTTACCACTCATTACAGTAATGAATATGCGGTTCCACCTCTATGGGAGGTGGAGCCGCATATTCATTACTGTAATGAGCGGTACCATGTGACCGCTCAGTACAGGAAGAATCTGCTGCTACTGGCGCCGGGGAAGCCAGGCACTTGCAGGGACCGCGCCAGGAGTAAGTAAGTATAATTTACAGCCCCCGCTCCCCATCCCCTGCCGACCCCTGCGTATGACTCGAGTATAAGCCGAGATGGGGACTTTCAGCTAAAAAAAGTGGGCTGAAAATCTCGGCTTATACTCGAGTATATACGGTATATATTTTCCTAAACTACAAAGGAAATGTGTCATGTTTAACTTTAGCCCTTTTAGAGATCATTTTATCTTCAAACTTGTTAAATTGTTCACAATAAAAGTTATTTTGACAAGGGGTGCCCAAACTTTTACATGCCACTGTATCTATCTATATCTATCTATAGATATATCCATAGATATAGCTATAGATATTTATATGCATGTCCATGTTTCTTAATGAACAATATTTTTCAGTTAAAAAAAAAAAGTGAAAAAAAAATGGCGCGGTCTCCGGCATAAATTTCTGTGCCAGGGGGTAAAAGCCGACCGCCGGGGGCCAATATTTGTAGGCTGGGAAGGGAGTAATACCCATGGCCCTTTCCCAAGCTATGAATATCAGCTCGCAGCTGTCTGCATAGCCTTTACTGGCTATTAAAATAGGAGGACCCCAAAAATATGACGTGGGGTCCCCCTATATTTTATAGCCAGAAAGGCTACGCAGACAGCTGTGGGCTGATATTCACAGCCTAGGAAGGGGCCATGGATATTGGCCCCCCTGGCTACAAATACCAGCCCGCAGCCACCCCAGAAATGGTGCATCTCTAAGATGTGCCAATTCTGGCACTTAGCCCCTCTCTTCCCACTCCCTTGTGATGGTGGGACATGGGGTAATAAGGGGTTAATGCCACCTTCATATTGTAAGGTGACATTAAGCCTGGTTAGTAATGGAGAGATGTCAATAAGACACCTATCCATTACTAATCCTATAGTAGTGAAGGAGTTAGATAAAGACACAGCCAGAAAAAAAGTATTTTAATATTCTTAATTTCACCATACTTACAACCATGCCTAATTCCTGCGACACCCTTGATCGCCTGCAAAAAATAAAAAGTAATAAATCAACCGTATACTCCCTGTCCGAAGCAGTCCAATTAATAACGAGTGTCCCACGATGATTTCCCCTATAGAATAGTGACATCAGGTGATGTCACTGCTCTATAGGGCCTCCCAGGGATGAACTGACAGGAGTTAATGGCAGTGCATCACTGAGGTTACCCGAGTTCAGGCTCTCACTTTACAGCAATGCTGCGTGAGAATTAGGGTTAGGAGACCTCTTTCCTGGTGGCGGAGGGATACACAGCGGAGGATTACCTCTGCCTGTCATTTCATCGCGGGAGCCCCTGTAGAGTGGCTGACATCACCCGATGCCAGTGTTCTACACGGGAGATCGTCGTGGGACCATCATTTTTAATTGGACTATGGCAGAAAGGTAAGTATTGGTTGGTTTATTATTTTATTTTTATTAAAGTAGACGAGGGCTTCGGGGAATTAAGTGATTGGTAAGTATGTACTCTGTTATGTGTTGTATGTTATATGTATGTTCTATGTTGCATGTTTTTTATTTTTTTTACATTCAACACATTAGCCGGATAATGTGATGACTACTGTCCCATCATTGGCTAATGTCACTCACTGACATTGTAGCAGGCATCGTCCGATGGGACTTGTAGCCCCATCAGACTATGCCTGCACACACACACTCACCACATGCTGACCCAGCCCCAGACAGGCCCGCACAGCCCCCAGACAGGCTAGTACAGCCCCCAGACAGGCCAGCACAGCCCCCAGACAGGCCCGGACAGGCCAGGACCCCCCCCCCCAGACAGCCCCGCATGCAGATACCAGCACTGCCCACAGTCCTGTCACTTTTGATGAGTAACCGCTGTCTATGGAGGCTGGATCACGCCTGCTGATGATGTCACATCAATTTCCAGAGTCAGGAAATTGACGTGACATTGGCTAAAATTAGTGGTGGCTGCAGCCTGGGGGTCACGTGACCCGTACTCAGCCGACGACAAAGCGCCGTTCACAAGCTAAAACGGCAACAGAAGGTATTTACAGAATTCATTAGGGGCCCCGGGGGGATACATTGGGGGGTTATTTGAAAGTAATGGACAATCTCTTTAAGGTCACAAGTAGGGTTGAGCGACCTTGACTTTTTTAGAGTCGAGTCGGGTTTCGCAAAACCCGACTATCTCAAAAGTCAGGTCGAGTGAAATCGGCCGATTATGTCGTAAAGTCGGGATCGACCGAAACAAGAAACCCAATGCAAGTCAATGGGGCAGCATAGTCGACAGTGAGTGGGGGCCAGGAAAACACCTAGAGTGCCCATTTTAATGGCAAAAAAATCCATTCTTCTTAATGAAGCTTGTCAATCTTAATTTCCCTTACAATAATAGGCATTGGAAATTGGGGGTCATTTGGCTAAAGTTGTTGGGGGTAGAGCTGGTTCAAGTATTTTGTGGGCCCAGGAAATCTGGACCACGTCACGGCAGTGGAGCAGGGCGAGGTAAGTATTTAAACTTTGCAAGTGCTGTGATCCTGAGCAAGCAGGGGGGCCCACTCTTTGGCATTGGCACTGGCACAGGGCCCCTCAAAGTACGGCGGTGTGTTTGCACGGCGGGGGCGCCTCCCACCGGCAGCGACACTTTTGCGTACTATGAGGGGCCCTGTGCCAGTCACGTCGCCAACGAGTATGCCCCCCCCAACTGATGATGGAACTTGCACTTTCATCTTCACCTTCCTCTTTGTCCCCTTGTAAGGTGGAATAGTATGTGGGAAGGGGAACCTGAATTTCAGCAGGGTCAGATTCTGGCTGTGTAGCGTGCACGGGGAATGTTGCGTTATGGGTCAATGTACCAGCAGACTCATCTATCACTGGCTGGGCAATGGGCAGGATGAGGATGAAACACAGATATAGGCCCAAAGAATAAAGTGGGCTAAATGCAGTTCAAAATTGGTAACAGGACTAACCAGGGGGCATTGCTTTGTTCAGTGGAGGACAGCTGTAATGAGAGGCTGACACAGAGAGTAGGCCCAAATCAGTAAGTAGTCTAAATGCAGTTCAAAATTGGCAACAGTAGTAAACAGGCGGCACAGCTTTGTTCAGTGGAGGAGAACAGCAAGGAGCGGCAGACACCGATAGTAGGCCCCAACCCAACTAGTAGGCCAAATGCAGTCTAACATTAACAACAACTTAACGAGAGCCTGAAAATGGAAGTTCAGGACAGGAAACCAGGAGAACAGCAAGGAGCGGCAGACACTGTTAGTAGGCCCCAACCCAACTAGTAGGCCAAATGCAGTTGTTCCATTTAACAACTATTTAACAAGAGCCTGAAAATAAAAGCTCAGGAAAGGCAACCAGGAGAACACCTTGGAGTGGCAGACACTGTTAGTAGGCCCCAACCAAACTAGTAGGCCCACTGCAGTTTTAAAATTCCGATAGGCTGAAAACCAGATAATTACAGGTCATTTTTTGTAAAGAGGACAGCTGTATTGAGTGGCGCAGCAAGACACTACAAGTAGGCCTTACACCACAAAGTTGGCTCGACGCAGGTTTAAAAAAGTTTACATGGGTACACGGTCTGCATTGGTGTGCTCAGTGGAGGACAATTGGAAGGAGGGACCGCAGAAAGACTTAGTAGGCCTAAAATAACAAAATAGGCTCTATGCAGCTTCGATTATGTGGCAACCTGGAGAACACCTTGGAGCGGCAGACACCGTCTCTACGACCCAGACCCAACTTGTAGGCCTAATGCAGTGTTGTTTCAACAACTACTTAACGAGAGCATGAAGATTGAAGCTACGGAGAGGCAACCTGGAGAACACCTTGGAGCGGCAGACACCGTCTCTACGACCCAGACCCAACTTGTAGGCCTAATGCAGTGTTGTTTCAACAACTACTTAACGAGAGCATGAAGATTGAAGCTACGGAGAGGCAACCTGGAGAACACCTTGGAGCGGCAGACACCGTCTCTACAACCCAGACCCAACTTGTAGGCCTAATGCAGTGTTGTTTCAACAACTACTTAACGAGAGCATGAAGATTGAAGCTATGGAGAGGCAACCTGGAGAACACCTTGGAGCGGCAGACAGCGTCTCTACAACCCAGACCCAACTTTTGGGCCTAATGCAGTGTTGTTTCAACAACTACTTAACGAGAGCATGAAGATTGAAGTTATGGAGAGGCAACCTGGAGAACACCTTGGAGCGGCAGACACTGTCTCTATGACCCAGACCCAACTTGTAGGCCTAATGCAGTGTTGTTTCAACAACTACTTAACGAGAGCATGAAGATTGAAGCTATGGAGAGGCAACCTGGAGAACACCTTGGAGCGGCAGACACCGTCTCTACGACCCAGACCCAACTTGTAGGCCTAATGCAGTGTTGTTTCAACAACTACTTAACGAGAGCATGAAGATTGAAGCTATGGAGAGGCAACCTGGAGAACACCTTGGAGCGGCAGACACCGTCTCTACGACCCAGACCGAACTTGTAGGCCTAATGTAGTGTTGTTTCAACAACTACTTAACGAGAGCATGAAGATTGAAGCTATGGAGAGGCAACCTGTAGAACATCTTGGAGCAGCAGACACCGTCTCTACGACCCAGACCCAACTTGTAGGCCTAATGCAGTGTTGTTTCAACAACTACTTAACGAGAGCATGAAGATTGAAGCTACGGAGAGGCAACCTGGAGAACACCTTGGAGCGACAGACGATCTTAGTAGGCCCCAACCAAACTAGTAGCCCCACTGCAGTTGTTCGATTAAAAAACTATTTAAGACGAGCCTGAAGATTGAAGCTCAGGAAAGGCAACCAGGAGAACACCTTGGAGTGGCAGACACCGTTAGTAGGCTCTACCGAAGTAGTAGCCCCAATGCAGTTTTCAAATTCCTATAGGCTGAAAACCAGACAATTGTCGCTCAGCTTTTTCAGAGGAGGACAGCTGTATTGAGTGGCACAGACAGACACAGGTAGTAGGCCTTAAACAAAAAATTTGGCTCAATGCAGTTTAAAAAAGGTTACAGGGGTACACAGGCAGCATTGGTGTGGTCAGCGGAGGACAATTTGAATTAGGGACTACAGACAGACTTAGTAGGCTGTCCCCTGTGGACCATGCATCCACCACATTAACCCAGTGCGCCGTAATGGACACGTAACCTTCCGTGGACATGCCTACTGGTCCATGCGTCTTTTGTCAGGTGCACCTTTCTACTCTTAGATTGCCTGAGTGCATGGACAATGCTGGTGGAGGGCTGGGATGGCTTTTCTCGCAAAAGAAGTGTCGACTGGGTAGCTCGTACCGTGGTACAGCGTAGTTCATCTGGGCTTTATAAATATAAAATAAAGAAAAAAGTAGGCTCTATGCACTTTCAGCTAGGTTCCAGGGGCACACGGCCAGCATTGGTCTGGTCAGTGGAGGACAATTTCAATTATGGACCGCAGACAGACTTAGTACGCCTAGAATAAAAAAAAAATGCTCTATGCAATTTAAAATAGGTTCCAGGGGTACACGGCCAGCATTGGTCTGGTCAGTGGAGGACTATTGGAAGGAGGGACCGCAGACAGGCTTAGTAGGCCTAACATAAGAAAAGTAGGCTGTAGGCACTTTAAAATAGGTTCCAGGGGTACACGGGCAGCAGTGGTGTGGCCCGTGAAGGACAATTTCTATTATGGACCGCAGATAGACTTAGTAGGCCTAACATAACAAAAGTAGGCTCTATGCACTTGGAATTATCTTGCAGGGGTACACAGACAGCATTGGTGTTGTCAGCGGAGGCCGATTGTAAGGAGTGTCTGACAGTACTCCCAAAAAATATATAGATGTTAATGTCTCGCAATACAACAAAACCAAAAAACAAAAGGGTGACATACTTAGGTACAGGGGTGGGCTCCTCTGCTGAGTTTCAGACCTAGTAATTTGGCGCTAAGTATTTAGTGGTGTAAATATAGGACACTGCCCATGACTATTTTAAGTAGCATCACACATGTCAACACATTGGTATTGTCAGTGCCAGGCATTGAAGGATGTCAGCGCGTAGACTAAACATTGGTGGAGCTGTAAGAGATAATTTTGCAAATCGTAGAGCACTGTTTGAGCTGGGGGGGGGACTGTCTTGTGGCCGGTGGTACAGGCCCAGGGCCCCTCATGTTACAATGGTGTGTCTGACGTTGGTTGCGCGCCACCACCGCCAGAGACACTTTATTGTACTATGAGGGACCCAGTGGCAGTGCCGTCAACCAAAAGCGTGCACACCCACCTCTTCAGACAAACGGCACTCTCACGGGTGCTTGCGCCAAGTGGCGAGACCACGGCCCTGTGGGGGGAGTTTGCCCATTTAGGGAGGTGTAAACATGTCATATGCTGCACAAACAGCTGCTTCAAATTACGAGATTGGAAAACTCAGTCAGACCAGTCCACAAGCAAGACCTTTTCATAGGAAAGCTAGGTGTCAGCCGAGAAAGGTGGGGCAAAATAATTCGAAATCCAGGAGTGGTTCATTTTAATGAAGGTTAGATCATCAACATTTTGGGTAGCCAGACGAGTCCTTTTTTCGGTTAATATTGAACCAGCAGCACTGAATACTCTTTCTGATAGCACACTAGCTGCTGGGCAAGCAAGCTCCTGCAATGCATATTCTGCCAATTCTGGCCAGGTGTCTAATTTGGATGCCCAGTAATCAAATGGGAATGACGGTTGAGGGAGATCATCGATAAGGGATGAAAAATAGTTAGTAACCATACTGGACAAATGTTGTCTCCTGTCACTTTGAATTGATGCTGCAGTACCTGTCATGTCTGCGGTCATAGCAAAATCACTCCACAACCTGGTCAGAAAACCCCAACGCCACTTCTGATTTGTGCACCTCTAACACCTCTGGTCTGCTGCCCCCTGCAGCTCGTGTGAGAACCATCACCGGCGCTGTGTGCTGGGAATGCCTGAATCAAACGGTCAACAAGAGTTGATTGTTTGGTTGCTAATATTTGTTCCAGGTTCTCATGTGGCATAATATTTTGCAATTTGCCTTTATAGCGAGGATCAAGGAGGCAGGCAAACCAGTAATCGTCATCGGTCATCATTTTAATAATGCGTGGGTCCCTTTTGAGGATACGTAAGGCATAATCCGCCACGTGGGCCAAAGTTCCAGTTGTCAAATCTGCGGTTGTGCTGGGTTGAGGGGCAGTTACAGGCAAATCTACGTCACTTGTGTCCCTCAAAAAACAGAACCTGGCCTTGCCACGCCACCAATTTCCATTGGCCCTGGAGAAGCTTCCTCATTAAAAAAATACTCATCCCCATCATCCTCCTCGTCCTCCTCCTCCTGTTCGCCCGCTACCTCGTCCTGTACACTGCTCTGACCAGACAATGGCTGACTGTCATCAAGGCTTTCCTCTTCCTCTGCTGCAGACGCCTGCTCCTTTATGTGCGTCAAACTTTGCATCAGCAGACGCATTAGGGGGATGCTCATGCTTATTATGGTGTTGTCTGCACTAACCAGCCATGTGCATTCCTCAAAACACTGAAGGACTTGACACCTGTCTTGTACCTTCGACCACTGCACACCTGACAACTCCATGTCTGCCATCCAACTGCCTGCCCGTGTATGTGTATCCTCTCACAAAAACATAACAGCACGCCTCTGTTCGCACAGTCTCTGAAGCATTTGCAGTGTGGAGTTCCACCTTGTTGCAACGTCGATGATTAGGTGATGCTGGGGAAGGTTCAAAGACCGCTGTTAGTTCTGCATACGGCTGGAGTGTACGGCGAACGGCGGATATGCGAGCAAAGTCTGCGCACTTTGAGGAGCAGGTCGGATAACCCCGGCTAACTTTTCAGAAAGCACTGCACCACCAGGTTTAAGGTGTGAGCCAGGCAAAGAATGTGTTTGAGTTGGGAAAGGGTGAAGGCAGCCATGAAATTCCTTCCGTTATCACTCACTACCTTGCCTGCCTCAAGATCTACAGTGCACAGCCATGACTGTGTTTCTTTCTGGAAGAACTCGGACAGAACTTCCGCGGTGTGTCTGTTGTCGCCCAAACACTTCATTACCAAAACAGCCTGCTGACGCTTGCCAGTAGCTGCCCCATAATGGGACACCTGGTGTGCAACAGTGGCAGCTGCGGATGAAGTGGTTGTGTGACTGTGGTCTGTGGACGAGCTCCCGCTTCTGCAGGAGGACGAGGAGGAGGAGGAGGGGGGGGCGAACGGCTACAGCCAACTGTTTCCTAGACCGTGGGCTAGGCAGAACTGTCCCAATATTGCTGTCCCCTGTGGACCCTGCATCCACCACATTCACCCAGTGTGCCGTGATGGACACGTAACGTCCCTGGCCATGCCTACTGGTCCATGCATCTGTTGTCAGGTGCACCTTTGTACTCACAGATTGCCTGAGTGCATGGACGATGCGCTCTTTAACATGCTGGTGGAGGGCTGGGATGGCTTTTCTCAAAAAGAAGTGTCGACTGGGTAGCTCGTAGCGTGGTACAGCGTAGTCCATCAGGGCTCTGAAAGCTTCGCTTTCAACTAACCGGTAGGGCATCATCTCTAATGAGATTAGTCTAGCAATGTGGGCGTTCAAACCCTGTGTACGCAGGATGCGAGGATGAGTACTTCCGTTTTCTAATGAGAATCTCATGTAGGGTGAGCTGGACTGGAGAGCTGGAGATCGTGGAACTAGCGGGGGTGCCGGTGGACATGGCAGACTGAGAGACGGTTGGAGACGGTATTCTTGCCGGTGCCCTACATGCAGTGTTTCCTACTACGAAACTGGTGATTCCCTGGCCCTAACTGCTTTGGCCTGGCAACGAAACCTGCACAGATACTGCAGGTGGTGTGGGAAATGGTGGCCTTACAGTGACGGAAGGGATGTAGCGTTGCTGACTAGCTTCATTGGCCAAGGGTGCTACAACCTTAAGGGACGTTTGGTAGTTAGTCCAGGCTTGCAAATGCATGGTGGTTAAATGTCTATGCATGCAACTTGTATTTAGACTTTTCAGATTCTGACCTCTGCTTAAGGTAGTTGAACATTTTTGACAGATGACTTTGCGCTGATCAATTGGATGTTGTTTAAAAAAATGCCAGACTGCACTCTTTCTACCATCGGATACCTTTTCAGGCATTGCAGACTGAGCTTCTTTAGCCAGATGGCCTCGCTGTCCTCCAACTGGTTTTGGCTTTGCCACGCGTTTTGGGCCAGATACGGGCCCGGCAGATGGAACCTGTTGCGATGTTGATGCCTGCTGCGGCCCCTCCTCCTCCGCTTCAGAACTACTGCCGCCTGCACCCTGTTCCCCCAATGGCTGCCAATCGGGGTCAACAACTGGGTCATCTATGACCTCCTCTTCTATCTCGTGTGCAACTTCGACTGTGTCACCGTGTAAGCCGGTGGTATAGCGTTCGTGACGGGGCACCATAGTCTCATCAGGGTCTGATTCTGGATCAGTACACTGCGAGGGCAATGTTGTGGTCTGAGTCAAAGGAACAGCATAGTAATCTGGCTGTGGCTGTGCATCTGTGCACTCCATGTCCGATTCAACTTGTAATGGGCATGGCCTGTTAACTGTTTCACTTTCTAACCCAGGAATGGTATGTGTAAAGAGCTCCATGGAGTAACCCGTTGTGTCGCCTGACGCATCCTTCTCTGGTGTTGTTTTTGCTGAAGAGGACAAGGAAGCGACTTGTCCCTGACCGTGAACATCAACTAACGACGCACTGCTTTTACATTTACCAGTTTCAGAAGAGGAGGCAAAAGAGCTAGAGGCTGAGTCAGCAAGGAAAGCCAAAACTTGCTCTTGCTGCTCCGACTTTAAAAGCGGTTTTCCTACTCCCAGAAAAGGGAGCGTTCGAGGCCTTGTGTAGCCAGACGACGAACCTGGCTCCACAACTCGAGACATAGATGCTATATTGCTTTTCCCACGACCACCTGATGCTCCACCACCACTACCATCATTACCAGCTGGCAATGAACTCCCAAGGCCACGACCTCTTCCACCAGACTTCCTCATTGTTTGAAAAATGTAAAACAACTTACAAGGTGAACTCAAACTTCTGTAGGATTTAGATATCCCTTTATAGGTAAGTGAGACTGCAAGGAAAATCAGGCACAATGTTACACACTAGGTTTTCTGTGCCACAAAATGAGAGAGATGCCACACACGCAGGACTGTCACTCAAGCACAAATGCCAATATTAATCTCCCACTAATTTTTTTTTTTCAGGGAGAATTTAAAAACAAAAAAAAACAGTATTAGACACTAGGCTTTCTGTGCCTCACAATTTGAGAGAGATGGCACACACGACTGGCACTCAAGCACAAATGCCAATATTTATCTCCCACTATTTTTTTTTAAGGGAGAATTAAAAAACAAAAAAACAAAACAGTATTATAGACACTAGGCTTTCTGTGGCCCACAATTTGAGAGAGATGGCACACACGACTGGCACTCAAGCACAAATGCCAATATTAATCTCCCACTATGTATTTTTTTTCAGGGAGAATTTAAAACCAAAAAAAAAACCAGTATTAGACACTAGGCTTTCTGTGCCCCACAATTTGAGAGAGATTGCACACACGACTGGCACTCAAGCACAAATGCCAATATTAATCTCCCACTATTTATTTTTTTTCAGGGAGAATTTAAAAACAAAAAAAAAAAACAGTATTCGACACTAGGCTTTCTGTGCCCCACAATTTGAGAGAGATGGCACACACGACTGGCACTCGAGCACAAATGCCAATATTAATCTCCCACTATTTATTTTTTTTCAGGGAGAATTTAAAACAAAAAAAAAAACAGTATTAGACACTAGGCTTTCTGTGCCCCACAATTTGAGAGAGATGGCACACACGACTGGCACTCAAGCACAAATGCCAATATTAATCTCCCACTATGTATTTTTTTTTCAGGGAGAATTTAAAAAAAAAACAGTATTAGACACTAGGCTTTGTGTGCACCAAAATTTGAGAGAGATGGCACACACAGGACTGGCACTCAAGCAGAAATGGCAATCTTAATCTCCCACTATTTTTTTTTAATTTCTGGGAGAATTGGCAAGAAATCAGGCCCACTGTTGGACTTTATGTTTTCTGTGCCAGAAAATGAGACACAGATGCCACACACAGGACTGCCACTAATGCAGATTTGCCAATTTTAATCTGCACCCTTTTTTTTTTTATTCAGGGAGACTAGTGAATAAATGTGGGCCACTGTATTAGAGTATATTTTCTGTGGCAGAAAGTGGCTTGAAGAGATGTAACAAGAAAAAAAAAAAAGGGACTGTCCTACAATTACTATCTCCCTGCAGTTATCTCAGCAATGTATGGCAGGCAGCAATAACAAGGAGTGGACTGCTGCACAAATTAAATCAAAAGTGTGGACAAGCAAACAAGATAGCTGTGCAGAAAGGAAGGAACAACAGGATTTGTGCTTTGAAAAAAGCAGTTGGTTTGCACAGCGGGGTACAAACAGCAATGCAGCTATCAGTGAGCCCTCTAGGGCAGCCCAATGAGCTACAGCGCTGAGGAAAAAAATGTAGCCTCCACTGTCCCTGCTAACAAAAGGTGGTGTTGGACAGTGGAAATCGCTACAGCACAAGCGGTTTTGGGGTTAATGTACCCTGCCTAATGCTATCCCTGCTTCTGACGAAGCGGCAGCAACCTCTCCCTATGCTCAGATCAGCAGCAGTAAGATGGCGGTCGGCGGGAATGCCCCTTTATAGCCCCTGTGACACCGCAGAAAGCAAGCCAATCACTGCAATGCCCTTCTCTAAGATGGTGGGGACCAGGAACTATGTCATCACGCTGCCCACACTCTGCGTCCACCTTCATTGGCTGAGAAATGGCGCTTTTTGCATCATTGAAACGCGACTTTGGCGCGAAAGTCGCGTACCGCATGGCCGAACCCACACAGGGATTGGGTCGGGTTTCATGAAACCCGACTTTGCCAAAAGTCGGCGACTTATGAAATTGAACGATCCGTTTCGCTCAACCCTAGTCACAAGCGCACAATTAAGTCTATGAGATTCAATAGGAGGCTTTATGAGACTTACTTTGAAAAGTGACCTCTTGATCGCCCAGTAACCACTGGACCAATCCTGCACATAACAACCTATGCAGTGCTGCTTAAAGTAATGTGATTTATTTACAGATTTGCCTCATTTACAGAGGTTTGTGATGTGATTGGAGACGATTTAGGCTATGTGCCCATGTTGCATTTTATAAGCATTTTTGCCACCATTTTCCGCAGTGGAAAAGCTTAAAAAAGCTTACAAACAGCATCCCATTCATTTCTAATGCATTCCACAATTGTTGTGCCCATGCTGCGTTTTTTTCCATGACGGAAACGCATTGTGGAAAAAAAACGCAGCATGTTCATTATTTTTGCGGAATCACGGTGGTTCCGCAGCCATAGACATTTATTAGAAATCCGCTTGTAAAACGCTTGAAAAATGCATGAAAAACACTGTAAATACGTGATAAAAACGGAATGTAACTGAACAAAGAGAAAGGTCCATGATGTCCCAAAACCTGAAAGCAAACCTCCTGAAAATGTGCAATGCAGGTGATCTCATCAGGTACTTATTTAGTTCATATAACAGGATCAAATGTTTTATGGAGTATGTGCATAAAATAAGAGGTGAAGCAACATCATACTATGACATTTACCTCCATAATACTTTGAAATTGTGTTAAACAATGGTCATTTGTATCAGACTCAGCACAAGACTAGTAAGTAAATGTGTACAAAAAGTATTTGTATCAGCAGAACATAGAAAGCCCACCCAGAGCATAAATCCAATTAGTACAAATTCAAATAAAGTTTTTGAAGACAGTGCTCATCAGGAAGATTGTAGTAAAATCCTTTACTTCTCCATAAATGTAAATAAAATACTGCAAGATTTCAACCTTAATGATCTCCCAATGATCATAAATTCAGCTTGGAGAAGACCATTTGGGTTGAAATATTGCTGTATTTTATTACATTTATGGAGCAATATAAAATATTTTCTACATTCTTCCTGGTGAGCACTGTCTTCAGAAATTTAATTTCGAAAACAAAAGTTAACATGACCTATGTAAAGTTTATTAAATGTATACAGGTCCTTCTCAAAAAATTAGCATATAGTGTTAAATTTCATTATTTACCATAATGTAATGATTACAATTAAACTTTCATATATTATAGATTCATTATCCACCAACTGAAATTTGTCAGGTCTTTTATTGTTTTAATACTGATGATTTTGGCATACAACTCCTGATAACCCAAAAAACCTGTCTCAATAAATTAGCATATTTCACCCATCCAATCAAATAAAAGTGTTTTTTAATAACAAACAAAAAAACCATCAAATAATAATGTTCAGTTATGCACTCAATACTTGGTCGGGAATCCTTTGGCAGAAATGACTGCTTCAATGCGGCGTGGCATGGAGGCAATCAGCCTGTCACACTGCTGAGATGTTATGGAGGCCCAGGATGCTTCAATAGCGGCCTTAAGCTCATCCAGAGTGTTGGGTCTTGCGTCTCTCTACTTTCTCTTCACAATATCCCACAGATTCTCTATGGGGTTCAGGTCAGGAGAGTTGGCAGGCCAATTGAGCACAGTAATACCATGGTCAGTAAACCATTTACCAGTGGTTTTGGCACTGTGAGCAGGTGCCAGGTCGTGCTGAAAAATGAAATCTTCATCTCCATAAAGCATTTCAGCCGATGGAAGCATGAAGTGCTCCAAAATCTCCTGATAGCTAGCTGCATTGACCCTGCCCTTGATGAAACACAGTGGACCAACACCAGCAGCTGACATGGCACCCCACACCATCACTGACTGTGGGTACTTGACACTGGACTTCAGGCATTTTGGCATTTCCTTCTCCCCAGTCTTCCTCCAGACTCTGGCACCTTGATTTCCGAATGACATGCAAAATTTGCTTTCATCAGAAAAAAGTACTTGGGACCACTTAGCAACAGTCCAGTGCTGCTTCTCTGTAGCCCAGGTCAGGCGCCTCTGCCGCTGTTTATGGTTCAAAAGTGGCTTTACCTGGGGAATGCGGCACCTGTAGCCCATTTCCTGCACACGCCTGTGCACGGTGGCTCTGGATGTTTCCACACCAGACTCAGTCCACTGCTTCCTCAGGTTCCCCAAGGTCTGGAATCGGTCCTTCTCCACAATCTTCCTCAGGGTCCGGTCTCCTCTTCTCGTTGTACAGCGTTTTCTGCCACATTGTTTCCTTCCAACAGACTTACCATTGAGGTGCCTTGATACAGCACTCTGGGAACAGCCTATTTGTTGAGAAATTTCTTTCTGGGTCTTACCCTCTTGCTTGAGGGTGTCAATGATGGCCTTCTTGACATCTGTCAGGTCGCTAGTCTTACCCATGATGGGGGTTTTGAGTAATGAACCAGGCAGGGAGTTTATAAAAGCCTCAGGTATCTTTTGCATGTGTTTAGAGTTAATTAGTTGATTCAGAAGATTAGGGTAATAGGTCGTTTAGAGAACCTTTTCTTGATATGCTAATTTATTGAGACAGGTTTTTTGGGTTATCAGGAGTTGTAGGCCAAAATCATCAGTATTAAAATAATAAAAGACCTGACAAATTTCAGTTGGTGGATAATGAATCTATAATATATGAAAGTTTAATTGTAATCATTACATTATGGTAAATAATGAAATTTAACACTATATGCTAATTTTTTGAGAAGGACCTGTACATATTATTGAAAGAGTAGATTAAATTATATTAAGACAATAATCTTTGTTATTCATTTTTGGAAATTTTGTATTCGAGTACAGTATGTACAGAACATAAAAATATGACCGGAATTAAATTGAATGTGTAGCATGATGTGTAGCTTGCTGTATGAGGGAAAACCCTGATTCCAATAACATGTTGTCTTGGTTCCACCTCTCAGGGTGTCTGGGATGCAGTTACTGACAGCTCGGCTGTCCGATCTAGTACAGGTGCGTGCTGAAGCTGTCAGTACTTTGATTGACAGCATGACATCCAGTCTGGTTCAGGGGCGTGCTGAGGTGTTGGTATGTTTATTGACAGCTGAACTAGCCAATCTGTGACTGGGACGAGTTGGCTGTCTCAGGTGTTCACTATCCAGGATAATGGTTATGCCTACTTTGGCTACTTTTACACTTCCGTCAGTACGGGCCCATCGCAATGCGTCAGGCCGACGTACCGATGGACATTGTGAAATAACTGCACGATGTGGGCAGCAGATGCAGTTTTTCAACGCATCCACTGCCCATTCTGCAGTCCGGGGAGGAGGGGGCGAAGTTACGGACGCGCATGCGTGGTCGAAAATGGCGGACACAACGCACAAAAAAAGTTACATGGAACTTTTTTTGTGCTAACAGTCCGCCAAAACACGACGCATTCGTCGCAAGACGGATGCAACGTGTGGCAATCCGTCACTAATACAAGTGTATGGGAAAAAATGCATCCTGCAAGCACATTTGCAGGATCCGTTTTTTTTCCCAAACCAACTGATTGCGATGGAGCTCTAAAGACGGAAGTGTGAAAGTAGCCTTAACTGAGCTGTTTCTCCCAGAACACTGCCAGACATACATTCATCTTGTGAAATTTGTGCTTTGTGCTCTACCTTGAGTTTTAAGTTCTGTTGCCTGACCTTGGACTTTGTTCTGACCTTCCGCCTGTTTAACCCCTTCAGCTCTGATCTGTTATCCTCTTGGTACTCTGACCTTTGAACGTTACCTGACCACGGTATTTCTACATTCAGTAGAAATTGTGGGACAAACTTTGTTGCCATTTTTATCCATTTCCCAGTGTGAAAATGTAAAATCTGATGCTAAAACAACGTTTTTGTGGTAAAAATGTCATTATTATCTTCACAGCCCAATGTTAAAAAATTCTTTGACTCGCCTGTGAGGTCAATATGATCACTGCCCCCTAGATGAATTTATTATAAAGTGCAGTTTGTAAAATGGGGTCTCTTATGGGTGGATCTGCCAATGTGATAATAGCACCCTCAAACCAGTCCAGCAAAATCTGAACTCCAATGGTGCTCATCTTCCCTTCCGAGCTGTGCACTGTGCCTCAAAAGTTGTTTTCGATCACATATGGGACATCAGTGTACTCAGGAGAAATTGCTCAACAACTTTTCAGGTCCATTTTCTCCTTCTAGCCTTGGGAAAATGAAAAAAGATTGGGACTAAAACAACAGTCAAATGGCACTCCTTCCCTTCCAAATAGTAGTTTCCTTCACAAATTGGGTATTGGCGTACTCAGAGGAAATTGATCAACAAACTGTATGGTTCAATTTCTCCTCTTACCCTTGTGGAAATTCAAAATATGTGGCTAGAAAACATGCTTATAGGTAAAATATGATTTTTTTTTTTTTTTTTTACAGCTCAATGTTATAAACTACTGTGTGGAACCTGTGGGATCAAGGAGCTGACCACACATCTAGATAAGTTCCCCTTAGGGTCTAGTTTCCAAAATGGTGTAGCTTGTGTTGGGTTTCCACTGTTTAGGCACATCAGGGGCTCTCCAAATATGACTTGGTGTCTGCTAATTATTCCAGCAAATTTTGCGTTCAAAAAGTCAAATGGTGCTCCATTCCTTCCAAGCCCTGCCATGCACCAAAATAGTGGTTTTCCTGTACATATGGGCTATCAGCATGCTCAGGAGAAATTGCAGAACGAATTTGGTGATCCATTTTTTCCTGTTAGGCCAGTGTCACATTATAGAGTTTTACGGACGTATGAGAGGCGCAAAAGCTACACATTGCACACGGACCAATGTTTATGGGGCAGCTCCTATCTGGCGTATATTTCGCAGCCGTATTTTGCGTCCATAGAAAATTGCAGCATGCTGCGTTTGTCAGCATACTGCTCAAAAAATCTACCAATGAAAGTCTATGGGTGCTCCAAAAGTACGGATTACACACGGACCAGCAGTGTGACTTGCGAAAAATACGCCAGACAACTCCAGGTGACATGAAATGTGCCAAGTCCTTAATCAGGAAGCTTAGACATTCTAATTAGCTGAAAAGCCAGACAGACATCCCGGAAGTCTGCCGCACGCCTCCACGGAGTTGAAAGCAGCATGGCATCTATCATAAATGTGGATATGCTCCTGGTCCTGGTACAAGAAAGGCTCAAAATTTGGGACCAACGTGATGCAAACTATGCAAACCGGGCAAGGAAAGAGGCTGCTTGGAGGAGCATCTGTGGTATCCTTTTCCCAGATTATGAGCAGAGGCCACGTGAGGGCCAAAGGCAAATAAGTAAGTACACTCATGTCTCTCAATTATTTAATATTGTAAACTGCAGTAAGAACAATATTTTGATTGTATATTGCACCATTTATTTCATGGTGCTGGACATGAGAAAGGCATTCTGTACAAAGTTATAGATGTCGCTTACAGTAAGCAAATTTACAATGACAGACTGGTATAGAGGGGAGAGGACCCTGTCCTTGTGTACTTACATCCTATGTGGTTCCCCTTTTATGGTATTGTGGTATTTGTATGTTTAATTTTATTACTGAAGATATTTTTTTTAAGAAATGGAACTTACTAGGGCATATTAACATCTGTTAAATCACTGACACCTTGTGGTACCACTGTGCACAATGGCCTTAAACATTATTTTCTTCTATGTCATTGCAGTGGAAGATGTTATGAGACGTTGGCGCAGCATTCAGGACCAGTACCAGAGAGAAAGGCAGCAGCGGGCCAGAAGTATGTCATCTGCTCCAGCAAAACGCAAATACATCTATTTTAACCGGCTGTCCTTTCTGGATCCCAGTATGGATCTCAGACCGTAAGTACAAATCTCACACCACATTACACATATGTTTGGAATGCTCATAGATGATTTTTTAAATATAATTTTTACATTTTCCTAACAGAACGCAATCCAACCTCATTGAGAGGGAGACAACAGGGTCCGAATCCAAGCCATTGATAGATCCTGTTGGGGAAGGAGAAGAGGTGGCTGGCCCATAAACGGCTCATTCCATGTGTTTCCCTCCGGATCCATCTTCGGCTGCCCCTCATGTTCCACAACCACCTGGGCCAGATGCTGCAGCCCCACCAACAGATGCACCTGCTTCAGTGATGCCCGAAGATCCTGGCCACAGCAGCAGCCCCACTGTTCCGCTGGAGCCCTCACCACAGCCTGATGTGACCTCACGCCGTGGCCACAGAAGGAGAGAGCTAATTGAAAGTAAAATGAATGTGGACACTGGTGTTTTAAATTATTTGGCCAGGGCTGCTCAGGATGAGAGTGAGGAGGCATTTTCACGAAGCCTGGCCCGGTATCTGCGTCCCCTACCCCGTAAGGTGAGGCTATGTGTGAGAGGGTGCTTTCAACTCCTTCTTGATGCATGCACCCCTCAAATAGCCCTCATGATTTGTTTCAGTACATTGAGAGGTGGCAGCTGTCACCACATAACCTCATGCGTATGCAAACAACCCAACAAGTGCATGCTCGAGGGATCTGAAGCACCTCCTCCACGTGTGCCTACACCTCAACGCTTTCCTCAACATAACCCACCAATGCCTACACCTTACCAAATGGCATCCTTCCAGCAACCTTACCAATATGGCCACTTTTCTAGACCCAGTGTTGGAGGCTTGTCCCAACCTGGGTTTGGACGACATGGCCATATTGGTGGGGGTTATGACTCACGTGAGTTGTACTATCCTCATGATGCCCATAGTATCAACCGTTATGGCCAGTATTCAACTGGGCAATCTGAGCATGGCCAGATTTTGGAGCAGGCCCAACAGAGATCACACCAACAGGGTGAAGGACAATTGGCCCAACAAAGGCCACAAGAGCAGCAACCTGAACTGCCGCCATCTCCTCCACCAACGTATCGAAATCTTTAAAAAAGGTTTATTTTCTGGTTGAAAATTTTGTGGGATATCCACAAATTGTTTTTCTTCTGTGATAGCAATGTTTTTTTTTTTGTTATTTAATTTACTTTGTCCAAGTTTAAATGGTTACAAAAGCCATATGATGGCAATATGGTCTTATGAATAACAAATTTGGCTTATACTATTATTTATAAAAAATAATCAACAAGCCAATTTCTGTTTGTTTGACCAATCTTTATTACATCATACACAATTCATACATTTAGAAACATCTCTAAAATAAGTCAAAGCAAAACACACAGTAAAGTAACATAATGTTATATTTGTGGATGTATATATAGGTAAAAAATAAAAATCACAACATAGGGACAGCATTATCTTGCCAGGGAGTAGCACCCTGAGGAGAAACAAAATAATTTGCATAAAAATCCCTAACTTTTAAGCCAGAAAGGGGATGGCGCTGAGGAAGGCCATGTGGTGTAGGCCTATCCCCATTGGCCAACATGCCTTCACCTCTATCAGCTGAGGAGCAATCATGAATTCTTGTGAAGTTGTGTAAAACAACACAAGCTTTTATTACTTCATTAACATTTGCCTCAACTGAATGGCAGACTGGAGGACCCGCCATTTGGCACACAGAATGCCAAAGGCGCACTCCACCAGTTGCTGCGCCCGTGAAAGTCTCAAATTAAACACCCGCCGCCGGTGGTCTAGATTGCGCCGAGGATAAGGCCTCATGACATGCTTGGTCAACTGGAAGGCCTCATCTGCCACAAGCACATATGGCACTGCTTCAGCATTGGAGCCTGGGAGTTGTCGTGATGATGGGAGGTCCAACTGGTTTTCACGTAGCCGCCGACCCATAATGAACGAATTGAAGACTCAGTTCGCCCATAGGCCCCAATATCTAAAATTATAAACCTGTAGTTACTGTCAACTACAGCTAACAGAACTACAGAGAAAAACTGCTTAGAATTGTAGAATTGGGAGCCCGAGTTCGGCGGCTTACGCACCCTGATATGTATCCAGGGCTCCAATACAGTGAGGAAAATCACAAGAGTCAGTAAATCAACGAGCTATTTTCTGCCAATCCTCCCTTTTGGGCTCCGGCATCACAAGTTCATGTAGTTTTTCCCATATTTGAAAACATGTATCCCGCACTATGCCGGAAATAGTGGACCTCCCTATTAGAAATCCCATATGGATTCCGGCATAAGACAATCAAGTTGACAGGAAGCTGAAAGCACACAACCAAAAAATATATTAGCAATGTAACAATGCTTGATAAAAAGCATTGTAAAGACTAGTGTTGAGCATTCTGATACTGCAAGTATCGGGTATCGGCCGATATTTGCTGTATCGGAATTCCGATACCGAGTTCCGATATTTTTGCAATATCGGGAATTGGAAGTTCCTAAAAGTTCCCAGTCATCTTCGGCGTGTGCGGTGCGTATGGTTCCCAGGGTCTGGAGGAGAGGAAACTATCCTTCAGGCCCTGGGATCCATATTCATGTAAAAAATAAAGAATAAAAAAAAAAATATGGATATACTCACCCCTCCGACGAACCCTGGCTGTCACCGCTGCAAGCGTCTGCCTCCGTTCCTGAGAATGCAGAGAGTGAAGGATCTTCGATGACGTCGCAGTCACGTGAGCGGTCAGGTGACCGGTCACCTGACCGTGACGTCATCGAGGTCACGTGAGCGGTCAGGGGACCGGTCACCTGATCGCGACGTCATCGATTGTCCTTCACTCTTTGCATTCTTATGAACGGAGGCAGACGGAGGATGGTGAATACACACCGTAAGGTAAGGAGAAGACGCTCCTCTGCAGATATGCATTTCCGCATCCTGGTATCCTGATATGTTATTCCTGGACGTACTGTCTCCAACAAAATGTCAAAGGTGGGTATTGTCATGCGACAGTACAGTACTGGAAGAATTTGTCCGGATATGTCTGCAGAGCTGTATACAGCCTGTGAAAATGCCCTTTAGTGAGGTGTTGCCGCAAAATTGGATGCACCCACATTCTTCTCCTTCGCGGATCCACTATCACCGGGTATGGCTGCCCAAAGCGGCGTGACAACACCCAGTTAAATAACACCCTCTGAGTTGGGGTGAAATGCAGGAGGTCACACATGTTGCCAAAGTACCACAAAAACACCTACAGCAACAAAATGGCCAGATGGGAGGGTGCCACCTGTTGAATAGGGTTGCTGATGATGATTTAAATTAGTTTCAGGCCTCAAAACCTTTAAATGTCCATTTTGTAAGGTTGCGTGAAAAAAACGCATTACTGATGTCATACGGATTACATACGGAGGATGACATGTGTAAAATACGCAGCCACACCTTGCCTACGGATTACATAAGGATCACTGTTTTGGGATCATTTCTGTGTATTAAGCCTGTAAAAAACAGACCGTATTTCCCTACGCTAATTGTGACCCCAGCCTTACTCTTGTAAAAAATAAAAAATGGGTCTAAATTAAAGTTTTTATGAAAAAACCTGAAATGTTTAATTTTTCATTCTACATGCCAAAAATTCCTGTGAAGCACCTGAATTGTTAATAAACTTCTTGAATGTGGTTTTGGACACCTTGAGTGGCGCAGTTTTTAGAGTATAGTCACTTTTGGTTATTTTAGGTCATTATAGACCTCTCAAAGTGATTTCAAATGTAATGTGGTCCATAAAAAATTGATTTTGCAAATTTTGTTGAAAAAATTAGAAATTGCTCGTCAAGGTTTAACCCTTATAACTTCCCAACAAAAACAAAGTAATGCTTAAAAAATTGTGTTGAGGTAATGCAGAAATGTGGAAAATGTTATTTTGTGGGACATAACTCTGATTTAAAAATGAAAAATTAGAAAATTGAAACATTTTCAAAATTTTCACCAAATTTCCATTTTTTTCAATAATAAATGCAATAAAAAAAAAAAAAAATATATCAATAAATTTTACCACTATCATGAAGTACAATTTGTAAAAAAAAAATTCTCTGAAACAGTGGGATACATTAAAATGACAGTGGTCAGAATTGTAAAATTTGCCTTGGTCATGAAGGTGAAACAAGCTTGCTCGCTAAAGAGTTTAAGCAAGATGAAAGCTATATCCTGAAAATTAAAAAATGTAATCAGAATATAATGTGACAGGGCACCTAGTGGCAGAAAGCATGCGCAATTACAAAGAAAGTGGAGAGGATATCTTTTACAAACATCATAGACAGCCTCCGTCTACTTTTTATGAAAAATCCACCAAGCATAAGTTGTTTCTGTGCAAGCTATTTTCCAAATCATCTGTGTTAAGTAGCAGATTTATATTTTATGCATTTTTCTTGTGCTCTTTTCTTTTCTTATGTATAAAGCATATTTGGTCCTTTAGGCTGTGTGCACATGTTGCAGATTTTTCGCGTTTTTTCACGTTTTTTCGCTATAAAAATGTGAAAAAATGCATACATTATGCATCCCATCATTTGGAATGCATTCTGCAATTTTTGTGCACATGATGCATTTTCATGCATTGCTGTAAAAACGCAGCATGTTCATTAATTTTGCGGATTTCCCACTATATTATTGCAGTGAGAACCTCCGGAAAAATCCGCAAAAAAACACACCAAAAACACGGTAAAATGCGGTAAAATCGCAGTAAAAACGCATGCGGATTTTTTGCAGAAAATGTCCTGTTTTGCACAGAAAATTTTTGCAAGGAATCCTGAACGTGTGCACATAGCCTTATAGAGTACAGTAACCCTCTATCCAGGTCACATACCTTTTCAGAGTCCACTGATTGCAATAAATGCTGGTTCACCTACTTGTCACTTCTTTGTGCAAGGCAAATGGCTTCCTGCACCAACTCCTGAGAGGAATTCCCATCCTGGTCCTTCTCTTGTTTGGTGACCAGATTTTGCTGGTCTGAGTAGCGGCTGGAGTTACTGGTACTATGTTTCTCTCAAATAAATTGCTTGTTTATCTGCAGTTTATCTGCAGCATTCTTCACTGCCCTATCTGGTCAAAGTGCTGGAAGAAGGTGCCATGTTTGCAGAGCATTGTCATTGTTCACATTGTAACAAGGTGGCCTGGGGAGGTAGCCATGGGCGAATCCTCCAAGTAACGGTCAGTGAACACCCGGACACCTTGCTCATGAAAAGTCACAAAAAGTTCTTTGTACAGAATGTGTAACATGCACCTCAGAACACTCTCAAGCTCTGTCAAATTCTTTTCGGTTGCTATCACTTAGGCTCTGCAAATCACTTCAGAGAAGAGCCTTAACACAATGAAAGACCAAAGAAAAATCCCAGGCAGGGGAAGTAATAGTTAAAAATGTCTTTATTTAAAGGGAACCTGTCACCTGAATTTGGCGGGACTGGTTTTGGGTCATATGGGCGGAGTTTTCGGGTGTTTGATTCACCCTTTCCTTACCCGCTGGCTGCATGCTGGCTGCAATATTGGATTGAAGTCCATTCTCTGTCCTCCGTAGTGCCTGCCTGCCAAAGGCAATCTTGCCTTACACAGGCGTGTACTACGGAGGACATAGAATGAACTTCAGTCCAATATTGCGGCCAGCATGCAGCCAGCGGGTAAGGAAAAGGTGAATCAAACACCCAAAAACTCCGCCCATATGACCCAAAACCGGTCCCACCAAATTCAGGTGACAGGTTCCCTTTAAAATAAGTGACAATGATACACAAGATAAAAAAAAGTGTGCACACAGATGAATAATATTTTATGCCAGACTGAGAGTAAAAAGATAATAAAATGAATATCATATTTCATATATTCCAAGACCACAGATGATTAATTTGGACCCAAGCAATATATATTCTGTAGTAGATAGTATATTATATCCAATAAAAAAATATTCTAGACATGAACAAGTGGATAACTAAAGTGCCAATTGTGCAAAAATGCAAATAACTTCAAAAAAGTACAACAATATTTAGTTGTTTCCAAATAAGAATAAAGTGCAATGTGAGAAACTACAAAACCAAACAGATGCAAAGGGGGAAATAAAGGAGAAAAAGGCCGTATATATTAGTGCTCAATAAGGGTAAGTATACCAATAAGTATTCAGAGGTAAATCAGGATAAGTGATATAATTGGAGGAATATACCTTTAAGGTCCGTCTGGTCTATAGAGTGTGCGCACCCCGACGCGCGTTTCGGAAAGGTTTTTCCTTCGTCAGGGGTTGAAGTCAAATTATTTTTTGCTGCTATGACATAGGCTCTGCAAATCACTTTAGAGAAGAAGTCTTTTTCCAACAGTTGAACTTTAATAAACAGCAAAGCATCATCAAATCAGCAGCACAGTTCACACAGAGTGGCATCTCTTCACTCTCCCTGTCCTTCAAACAGTCCTGAATCTCCTGCACTTACTTTGTTCCACACGTGTTCCAGGCTTCCCAGTTCTACTCATGTCACAGGTCCGGCTTCCTTAGGAAGAAGTGCTAGGTACTCTCTCTCAGCTCCACTTGCAGTTGTCATAAACTCCGTGAGTTAACCTGTGGTAACTGGTGGCCGTCCACAATGGTCCCTGTCCTGGGACTCCCTCCAGCCATAGCTGCTCCATTCTGCTGGCTGCATACCTGCATACATCCTGTATTCTACAGGCATCTTGCCTTTGGGCAGGCTGACCAAGAACTCTGCACTTTAGGCCAGTTTCACATTTGCGTTTATGTCTGCAGCGTTTCTACTGCATATATCCGCATGCATTGTGTATTCCTATATTTAACATTAGGAACGCATGCGTTTGTGATTGTTCACGTTTTACCGCGTTTGACCACGCATGCGTCGTTTCATCATTTGCGGCTTGGCGCAGAAATGCAACATGTAGTAATTTTTAGAGGCGTCAATTTGCCGCCTGGAAACGTATGTGGTCTATTGCGCAGGAATTTCAACAAAAAAACGTATTGCTGTCTATATGAATGCATGCGTTCACAAGCATATGTGTTTGGTTGCGTTCGTGAACGCATGCGTTTCAATTGAAAACAACATGTCTAGACACTGGTAAGCCACCCCCCACATAGTAGGTGATAAAGGGAGGTAGTGGACATTTGCAGGTCACTACTCAGCAGACACTGAAGCAGAGCAGACAGACACAAGCACCTTGGAGGAAACCAGACTCTGAACAATGTGAGTATATCCTAGCCAATGCTTTTATTTTCTATTTTCTTTCTCTACATGTCCTAATTTCTGCCATTTCTTTCTTTCTACATGCATCAGAATGTCTTCTTCTTCAGCTTCTTCTCATGAGGAGTTTCTTCCTGGACCGTCGGAAGTCGAGCATGTCAGTGAGGTGAGTACTTGCCTCGTCCGATTGGTAAGTATTCACTGTCACATCCACACATGGGACAATTTTTGTTTTTCAATTTTTTAGAGCTCTTCTTCATCTGCGGCAGAGACTGGCCAGGAGCAGCTGAGTCAAGGTCGGGTGGAAAGACGGCATCGGGTACGTATACAAGGCTGACTGTTTTATGTATCCTCAGTGTAATATTCTTGAATCTTCCTTTCTTTCCATTCGTATTTCTTTACTTTTTTCTTCTGGAATGCTTTTGTATGTTGACTTTCCTATTCATGCCATTTCTCTACATCTTTTTTCTTTCTTTTCCTTATGTTAATTGACCAAACTTTAATGACTTTATTTATTTTTTAGGTTTCACAACGGGAGGATGATCTCATAGAGAATGAACTCCTCATCGCCCTGGTCCAGGAGCGAGTCCCGTTGTGGGACACCCAGGATCCACTGCACTCAAACAACGTCACATTGCGGCGCCTATGGAATGAGGTGGCCAAAGAGCTGTGGGATGGCTTGGACAACACCCCGACTCGGGTCCGAAATGCATTTGGTAAGTATTGCACTGCAGTGTGAAGCAGCAGAGACCTTGGCCGTGCTCACTCAACTGTGTGTGATGAAAGAAACTCTCAGGAGTTTCTCTCATCACACACAGTTGCGTGAGCACGGCCCAAAGTCCTTTTTCTCACCAAAATGTTTTTTTTTTAACAGTGGGCAAAGTCAAAACACGTTGGCATTCGATTAAGGACCGCTTCAACAAGGACCTGCGTCAAGAGAGCCGTGTTCCCAGTAGTTCAGTAGGAAGGATCCAAAAGTACAGATACCATCGCGTTCTGGCATTTTTAAGACCGGTTCTTGCTCAGAGAACGTAAGTATTTCTCCTGTGCATTTGGATGTGTTGTATTGCCATACTATGTATGTTTCTATTCCACAGGATTTGGCGTCTTGTTAATTTTTGGTATTAATTTTCTTTTTCCTTTTTTTACAGCACATGGAGCACTACTCTTGGCCCAGGTTCTGGAGCGGTCCTTCATCCGACAGCCGCGGACCCGTCTCCGCCATCCAGCAGCGCAGCAGCAAGTGGGCCTTCCACACTAACTGGAGACCAGGTAGCAGGTCCATCAGGTCTTCCCCTTTCGCAGTCCTCTTCCACTGCCCTTTTTTGGGGGGCTCCTCCCGGCAGCGGCAGAGGGCTTCGGACCGGTCACTCATGCCCGAGTTTTTGCACTTGAGCACAGTTTTACATGAAGCAGTCAAGGCTTTGGGTAACCGAATGGATGTTTCACATAACCTCTTGAATGCACGTATCCAGGAGGTCACCAAAAGCCTTGATCAAGTGAAAGCCGACCTCCAGAGGCCAGCTCATCATTTTTTTAACCAAATTGAGCAGGGCATGTCGGAACACCTTACTCCTGATCTCCAGCTGAGTGTCATGCAGGCCTGCAATGCTGCTTACGTGCAGGCTATGCAGAAGAGTCTGTATTTCCAGTAGACAGTTACATAGTTACATAGTTATTAAGGTTGAAGGAAGACTATAAGTCCATCTAGTTCAACCCATAGCGGCATATCCAACTGTGCCTTCACTGTCACGATTAACCTCAATGCCGACCTCTGCTGCATACCTCTGCACGGCCACCTCAATTCCTTCCACAGGCGGACACCACTTCAGCGCCAGCACCATGCCGAGTGCAGTTGGACATCCCACCGCCACCACCGTGACAACCGCTGCTCCTGCTTGGACCTCCTCCACTGACACCACGATGCAGCAGGACCCTGGCATGGCCTTCTGTACCGCCACCTCCACGATGCAGCAGGACCCTGGCATGGCCTTCCGTACCGCCACCACCACGATGCAGCAGGACCCTGGCATGGCCTTCCGCTCTACAAGTGCTATGGACTCTGGCATGGCTGCACGCTCTACGAGTGCTGTGGACTCTGGCATGGCTGCACGCTCTACAAGCACTAATGACTCCGGCATGGCTGCATGCTCTACGAGCACTATGGATCTGGCATGGCTGCATGCTTTACGAGCACTATGGACTCTGGCATAGCTGCATGCTCTACGAGCACTATGGACTCTGACACGGTGCAATCAGACCCTGACAGGTCACCCACCACCACGCCACACCATATCAGCCCACCAATACCTCCCAGAACCCGTCAAAATAAAAAAAAACACACAAAAAAACAGAGAACTCTTAGCATTCCTCCCCCTTCACCTCCCAATGTGTCTGTAATGTAAGGTTTGTCTCACCCTTCAACTGTGTCTCAAGCCTCTCATGTGTCAAGCCCCATCCCCGAACTACCAGACCCCACTAGTTTCATTGCCCCTTCTCCTGTCACCTCTGCGTCGTCCATGGTTAGCCAGGCCTCAGTGCTTCACACCCCCTGTTTACATCACTCTACTTCAAGCCGGCGCAGTTAAATAAATTTTTTTGGATGTTAAAAAAATAAATACAATTTGATTTGCCACAATTATGTTTGGTTTATTGTGTCTATCTCCGCCGGCAACAAACACCGTGCGCCAAATAAGAAACTTCGCCACACACTTAATTTTTGGGCCACATCATATCTCCAGTAGTTATAAAAAAAAAAACAGCACCTTTGTGTGTCTTTAGTATAAAGATATGAGGTGGGCCAAAAAATAATAGGTGTATTATCTCCATAATCTCTTCTTTCTGCTGGGACTAGAGTTGCAGAAGAAAAAATGGCGGAAATACAGTGCAGAACTCTACTGAACTGGTCAGGTGTAAAAAAAAACTAATTAGTTCGGAAACCTGACCTGGTGAGTAGAGAACTGCCTTGTATAACCTCCATTTTCTCTTCTGTGTACATAATCTATTACAGACATATAGAAGGGACAATGGTGGTCACACAAGGCATATCTATGCTCACCTGCATAGGTGACAGAAATAGTGAATTCATGAGGCTGTTATATGCGCATCATTAATTCGTTATTTCTGACACCTGACTTGATGAGTATAGATCTCTTGAATGTGACAGTCATTGTCTCTTCAGTCTGTGTCCAATGGATACTGCAGAACAGAATCAGGACGCAATGACGTCACCAAGCGTAAAGCAACATGGCTGCCATAACACAAGCAGTACGTGGCCAGTATTTTATATCAGTATTTGTAAGCCAAAACAAGGAGTGGAGCAATTAGAGGTAAATTATGATATTAACATAACAACTAGCACCTCTGCCTTTAACACCCACTCCTGGTTTTGTATTACAAATACTGATATTAAATACAGACCAAATACTGCTAGTTTTAGGACAGCCTTGGTTTGTAGAGGAAAAACATAGGAGACACGGTCAACACAACCAAAACTAACGTTTATTAATGAGAAATATTATTATCATTTCAGATAATTACTGTTACAGATCTAATAACAGGACATTTAAACAACATTGTCCTGCCATGACACACGTCCAATATCTGAATCAAAAAATGCAGCAAATTGGTCTCGCATGTGACCAACTGCTGCAGTTGACCGCAGCGGGTGATGCTGGAAAATGGGCAGTGGGTGTGCAACTGGTTCATCCAGTTCAATGTTGGGTTGCTCCTTAGCAATTATATAATTGTGCAGAACCACACAGGCTTTGACCACCTCGTCGACTGTTTCCACATTTAGATTTATGGCAGATGCAAGAATGCACCATTTTGAGACCAGAATGCCAAAGGACCACTCTACTGTTCTTCGGGCCCTGGTCAGTCTGTAGTTAAAGATCCTTCTAGTGTGGTTCAAGTCCCGACTGGAATACGGCTTCAGTAGGTTTTCACACATTTGGAAGGCCTCATCCCCAACCATAACAAATGGCATTGGTGGACCTTGAGTGTTGGGGAGAGGCTGTGGCGGGGGAAAATTGAAATTTTTGCCATACACACGCCGGCCCATATCCGAGTTCTTGAAAGTCTGGGAATCGTTGCCACGGCCAAAAGCTCCAATGTCCACGGCGATGAAGCTACAGTTCGCATCAGGTATTGCCATGAGCACAACAGAAAAATATTTTTTATAGTTGAAAAACTCCGATCCTGTTCTTGCAGGTTTGATAATGTGGATGTGCTTTCCATCCACCGCTCCTAAACAGTTTGGGAAATCACACACACTCCAGAATTTTTCAGCTATTTCAAGCCACATGTCCGCGGTGGGTAGGGGTATAAACTCATCCCGAAGTACATTCCACAAAGCCCGACGGGTGTCCGCAACTATTCTGGACAGGGTGGATATTCCAAGCCGGTATTGGAAGTGGACGGATGATAAACTCGCTCCGGTTGCCAGAAATCTGTAAGAAAAACAGAAACAAAAAAAATTACAATCTATTCTATTTATGGGGTGTTTACGCTAAAGAAAGATAGGTAAATAGCCAAAACATACATGTCTGAAAACACAAAATTTGGACTGTCATTGTTTTAGATTTGTAACGTACCTTAATGTAACCAGCAGATGTTCCTCCGGTGGAATCGCTCTACGGAGCTGGGTGTCCTGTCTCCGTATGGTTCCTTGGACACGAGCAAGCAAATCCCGGAACGAGTCTTGCGACATCCTTGTATATTCATGGAATTTCTCCGGGTTGGCATTAAGCTCGCCATACAGCGTGTGATAGGCTCCCCGGCTCTCACGTAGTTCGATTATGGGGTGTCTCCAAAAATGCCGACGTTGTCGCCTCCATCTTTTGCGATTTCTCCATCTTTCGCAATCTTCCAATACCATGCCTTGCGCATGCGTGTACTACGGGGGACATAGAATGAACTTCAATCCAATATTGCGGCCAGCATGCAGCCAGCGGGTATGGAAAGGGTGAATCAAGCACCCGAAAACTCCGCCCATATGACCAAAAACTGGTCCCGCCAAATTCAAGTGACAGGTTCCCTTTAAAGGGAATCTGTCATCTCATTTTGCTGCAATAACCTGCAGCCACCGACATCAGGGGCTTATCTACAGCATTCTGTAATGCTGTAGATAAGCCCCCGATGTATCCTGAAAGATAAGAAAAACAAGTTAGATTATACTTACCCAGGGGTGAGCCGGTGCTCTTCAGGTCCGATGGGCATCTTGGTCCGGTTCCGGTGCCTCCCATCGTCATGCAAAGATGTTCTCTTCCTCGCTTCTGTTGCAGCACCTTCACAGGCGAACTGATTTGCCCTATTGAGGGCAGCATAAAGTACTGCAGTGCGCAGGCGCCGGGCCTCTCTGACCTTTCCCAGCGCCTGCGCACTGCAGTACTTTTCTCTGCCCTCAACAGCGCAGAAGCAAGGAAGAGGAAATCTTTGCATGAAGATGGGAGGCGCCAGACCCGGACCTGCGACGCCCATCGGACCGGACCACCCCCCAGGTGAGTATAATCTAACTTGTTTTTCTAATCCTTCAGGTTACATTGGGGGCTTATCTACAGCATTATAGAATGCTCTAGATAAGCCCCTAATGCCAGTGGCAGCAGTTTATAGCAGCAAAATGAGGTGACAGATTCCCTTTAATGATTTTCATTTTATCATTCATCAATATACATGTACATTAATAAATTTATTGGTAAAGAACTGTAAGAGTGTTATATATTGACTTGTTATTCTAACTTTGATTTTGCTAAAATTGTTACATATTCTTACATCTTTTGTCAGTGGGGCGGAGCTGGCCCTTTCCCTGAGTGTGCAGACCCGCCAAAAGGAATTCAGATGTTATGGCATCCTTCAATAGTTAAACCCTACCTCATACTTCTATCTGAGTGCTCTAACCCGGATACCTTAGAAGGCGCTGCTGGAGCATTACAAAACTTAGCTGCAGGAAGCTGGAAGGTAATTACATTTTTTGTTAACAATTATTGAGTTCTTTATCCTCTCTATAGAATGCTTCATTTAGTACACTTTGTGAAGTAATAAAAAACATTCAATATAATATATAACGTATATACTCCAGTATAAGCCGAGACCCCTAATTTTTCCACAAAAAACTGGGAAAACATATTGACTCGAGTATAAGCCTAGGGTGGGAAATGCAGCAGCTACTGGTAAATTTCAAAAATAAAAATAGATACCAATAAAAGTTAAATTGATTGAGACATCAGTAGGTTAAGTGTTTTTGAATATCCATATTGAATCAGGAGCCCCATATAATGCTCCATACAGTTCATGATCGGCCCCAAAAGATGCTCCATACAAAATAAGCCCCATATAATGCTCCATAAAGTTTATGATGGGCCCCATAAGATGCTCCATATTAAAATATGCCCCATATAATGCTGCACAAAGGTTAATAATGGCCCCATAAGATGCTCCATAGAAAATGTGCCCCATATAATGCTGCATAAAGGTTGATTATTGCCCCATAAGATGCTCCATACAGACATTTGCCCCATACAATGCTGCACAAATGCTGATTATGGCCCCATAAGATGCTCCATAGAAACATTTGCCCGATATGCTGTTACTGCGATTAAAAAAAAAATCATGACATACTCACCTCTCGTCGCTCAGGCCCCTGACACTTTCAATATTCACCTGGCCCCGTTCCACCCCCAGCCGCCACTCTGTCTTCCGCGTCCTCTGCTGTGACTGTTCAGACAGAGGGCGCATACTATACATGTCATTGCACCCTCTGACCTGAACAGTCACTGCAGAGGACGCGCAAGACGGAGCGGCGTCCGGCGGTGGAACGGGGACAGATGAATATTGCGCAGGGCTCACCCTCCCCATTATACTCACCTGCTCCCGAAGCGGTCTCTGCTTCTTTCTTATAGATGATCTCCGGGTGCTGACAGCTTCTTCCAGCGTTGAGCGGTCACTGGTACCGCTATGAGAGTGGAGTCGCCTCCATATTCATTATTGTAATGAGTGGTACCATGTGACCGCTCAACACAGGAAGATGCTGTCAGCGCCTGGAGACCATCGGAGATGTAGGGACCGTGACGGGAGCAGGTGAGTATGTGACAGCCGCCGCTCCCCTTCCCCCGCCGACAATGACTTGCATATAAGCCGAGAGGGGTACTTTCAGCCTAAGAAAATGGGCTGAAAATCTCGGCTTATATTTGAGTATATACGGTAGATAATAAATGTATAAAGAGTTTAAAGATGTAAACCAAATCATGTGGAAATTTTGCATGGATCATTTGCATGATTTCTTTTAATCTTAGTCTATGTTCATACTAGGATTTTTTTCAGCTTTTTCTGCAGCAAAACTTGCACTCTTGGCAGAAAAGAAGCAACATAAAAAATGCAGGTTTTGGTGTGTTTTTGCTGGATATTTTAGGATCCCAAAGTTCAGCTCAACAGATGCATGAACACAGGTCACCAATGCAACACATATGTTGATGAGAAAATACACATACAAATGTAACAGCTGAGGGAGGTGAATTGGTCTGGAATCATTTACCAATGACACTTGCATTGCATTCAGTTTGTAAGATACTATTTACTTTCATACTTTGGTCCGCCATTAAGTTGCCTAGGCATTCTTCAATTTTACACCTTGGTTGGTCACAGGCATTGTTCAATCTCACACCTTGGTTGGCCAATGTGGTCTTTGTCTGTACCGCTAATTTAATTAAACTCTACTAATGCAAACGGTCATTGCAGGTGACCAAGACAAGATGGTAAACCTGGTAAAATCACAAAAATAAATGGTTTTACATACTGCTGTACTTTTTTTCATTGTTTTTTTACCACCCATTACGTTCAATGGGTGAAAAATGCTGGAAGAAGTGACATACTCTGTTAACACCATGGCTGATCCCTGCTCTGACAGGCAGGATCTCCGACATGTCATTTCACTCACCTGTACTGCAGTTGGTGCTTCCCTTCCCCATGGTCTGCATACTTCCCGCAGAGCTTCCAGCCAGGCCTCCAGCCATGTCCTTAGCGCAAACGCATCCTGTCCCACCCTATTAAAGGGTCAGCACATGTGGAGTGCCCTCTCGGACCCTGGGGTACTCGGGCCGGGTCAGTGGTCATTAAAGGGGTGGTCACGGTGGCAGGGACCCGGTCGGTGGCCCTGGGCGTTCAAGTTAAAGGGGAGGTCTTTAAAGAGGTTGTTTTGACTAAAGAGTGTTCGTGACACCACCTTTGGTATTCGGTCAGGGATGACTGACGCTGCTTAAAGGGGTCCACTAGGGATGATGGTACTGCAGCAGGGATGGTCTAGCGTCCCATAGGTGAAGCTTGATCCCCTGGGCTCCCAGTGTAGTGGGTAAAGGTGACACTGGTGTAGTGCCGGAAAGAATTGGAGAACACAAGGTTGCAGTCTCTTTACCTTTACTGGTAGTATGCAGCCACAATCCTGGCACAGATCACAGGTGATGGTGAGGTCCGGCCAGCCTGGAAGCGATTCGGAATCCCCCTAGCCAGGTGGGGTTGGAAGCCTTCCTTACTGCACTGTGGCTGAAGTCCCTTGCTGTCTAAGGCTTCCCACAAGGTCCTCTCTTTCTCTCTCTGTCCTTTTAGTCAGACATTACCCGCATGGCAGGCAACTCAAGCCTTTTTACAGGTGTCCCTTCTAGTGGTGACTCCGGGCTCTATATGCTGCTGTGCCTTCGGGTGTAGTGGTGGAGAGGCACCTTGAAATCTCCTGCCCGCTGGTTTCTGCTGTGGGGCATACAGTTACAGAACTCTGTAAACATCCAGCTTCTTTAGCAATGACCTTTTGTGGCTTTCCTTCCTCGTGGAGTGTGTCAATGACTGCCTTCTGGACATTTGTCAAGTCACCCGTCTTCCCCATGATTGTCGAGCCTACTGAAACAGACTAAGGGATCTTTTTAAATGCTTAGGAAGCCTTTGTGGGTGATTTTTGTTAATTATTGTAATTTACTGAGATAATAACTTTTGGGTTTTCATTGGCTGTAAGCCATAATCATCAACATTAACAGAAATAAACACTTGAAATTGATCACACTGTTTGTGGTGACTCTATATTAGGCCGGTTTCACACGTCAGTGCCTCCTGTACGTGAGGTGACAGTTTCCTCATGTACCGGAGCCACTGACACACGTAGACAAATTAAAATCAATGCATCTGTGCAGATGTCATTGATTTTTTGCAGACCGTGTCTCCGTGTCTCCGGGGACCTGGATCTTGATTTTACACATGATTATTCATATCTTCTCTACAGCAAACGCTGCTGCAGGGAAGATATGAATGGCGGCTTCAACACGATGCAGGGGACAGCGCTAAACTTTAGCGCTGTCTCCTACACGGTGCGTGTGGTACCCAGTGGGCACACTGATGTGCCACAGAAACGCAGGGGCACACGGACACGGATAATTTTGGTACCGATTTTTCCGGTACCGGAATTATCTGGACGTGTGGGACTGCCCTAATATATGAGTTTCACTATATTTAAGAATTGAAATAAATTAACTTTTTGATGATATTCTAATTTTGTGAGAAGCACCTGTATATGGGATCCTGCTTTGTACTCTGTAATGGCTGTGTTTGACCCTTCAGAAACATTGTCTGATCATACCACATCTCCTGGGCATGGGGGGAAGCAAAAGAGTGCACAGACATTACCGCATGGGATGACAGCTGAATCTTTCTGTTAGGTAAAACATTTCAGTGCCTGTTTTTAAACAATGTTTTACTTCAAAGAAAAATATTTTATATGAATGTATTAATATCAATTCTAAATATTTTTCTATCTACTGGCTAACACGGTACCAAGATATATTTCTTTCCTTACTTCAAAGAAAAATTCAGCTGTAATCCACTGCTGTAATACCTGTATACCTTTTTTCTCTCCACTTGCCCAAAAGCTTTTTAGGGTATGTGTCCACGTTCAGGATTGCATCAGAATTTGGTCAGGATTTTTCATCAGTATTTGTAAGTAGAGTTGAGCGAAATGGGTCGGCCACTTTCAGAAGTCGCCGACTTTTGGCAAAGTCGGGTTTCATGAAACCCGACCCGACCCCTGTGTGGGGTCGGCCATGAAGTCGGCGATCTTCTGAATGTGGTATCGGAATTCCGATCCCGATTTCCGATATGTTTGCAATATCGGAAATTGGTATCGGAATCCATATTTAATGTAAAATAAAGAATTAAAATAAAAAATATCGCTATACTTACCCTCTGACGCGCCCTGGTACTAACCGAGAACCTTCCTTCCTTCGAATCAGCGCTTCCAGGACCTTGCGGTGACGTCGCGGTGACGTCGCGGCTTGTGATTGGTCGCGCGGCCGCCCATGTGACCGCTCGCGCGACCAGTCACAAGCCGCGACGTCACCGCGACATCACGCAAGGTCCTGCAAGCGCTGATTCGAAGGAAGGAAGGCTGCCGGAAAGAAGCAGGGCGCGTCCGAGGGTGAGTAAATACCTAATAGGAATATACTCACCCTCGGACGCGCCCTGCTTCTTTCCGGCAGCCTTTCTTCCTAAGAATCAGCGCTTGCAGGACCTTGCGTGACGTCGCGGCTTGTGATTGGTCGCGCGAGCGGTCACATGGGCGGCCGCGCGACCAATCACAAGCCGCGACGTCACTGCGACGTCACCGCAAGGTCCTGGAAGCGCTGATTCGAAGGAAGGAAGGTTCCCGGTTAGTACCAGGGCGCGTCAGAGGGTAAGTATAGCGATATTTTTTATTTTAATTCTTTATTTTACACTTAAATATGGATCCCAGGGCCTGAAGGAGAGTTTCCGCTCCTTCAGACCCTGGGAACCATTGGAAACCCAATGCACTGCATTGGGTTTCGAGTTTCGGCCGACCCCGACTTTTTTATAGGATCGGCCGATTTCACTCGACCCGACTTTTGAAAAAGTCGGGTTTCGTGAAACCCGACCCGATCCTATAAAAGTAAAGGTCGCTCAACCCTATTTGTAAGCCAAAACCAGGAGTGGAACAATTAGAGGAAAAGTATAATATAAACATATGCTCCACTTTTGCATTTATCACCCACTCCTGGTTTTGGCTTACAAATACTGATGAAAAATCCTGACCAAATCCTGATGCAATCCTGAACGTGGACACATACCCTTAGTATGATGAGATCATGTTGCTGCACAGACAGACACAGCCACAGTATATAGCAGGGGCACATTTAGGCTATGTGCACACATTGCGGATTTTGCTGCGGATCCGCAGCAGCTTTCCATGCCTTTACAGTACAACCTATGTAAACCTATGGAAAATGCAATCCGCAGTGCCCATGCTGTGGAAAAAAACGTGCGGAACGCTGTGGTTTACATTCCGCAGCATGTCAATTCTTTGTGCGGATTCCGCAGCGGTTTACACCTGCTCCATAATAGGAACCCGCAGGTGTAAAACCGCAGGTGGAATCCACACAAATTCTGCATAAAAACTGCGGTAAATCCGCAGGTAAATACAGTGCATTTTACCTGTGGATTTATGAAATCTGCTGCGGGAAAATCCGCAGCCCTCAAAAATACGTGTGCACATGTATTTTGCACACGTTTTTTGTGCGGATCTTGTGTGGATTTGCTGCGGATTTACTGCATTTTTTACCCCTGCGGATTTTTATAATGGAATGGGTACAAAAACGCTGCAGCGTTTCTGCATGGAATTTTCCGCACCATCAGCACAACATTTTTTTTTACCATTGAATTACATTGTACTGTAAATCACTTGCTGATCTGCAGCGTTTCAGCGTGGAAAAAATGCTGCGGATCCGATGGAAATCCGCAACGTGTGCTCATACCCTTACAACAACAGTGTATGAATACAACAGTGTATGCTTCAGCACCAGACACAGGGGACAGCGCTTACTGTAGCGCTGTCTCTCCTGCACGGTCCGTGTGGTCCTCAGGCGGCATACGGGCAGCACACGGCTGCCGCACGTGTGCCACACTGATGTGCCATGTGAGCACATGGACACACGGACATGGATAACTCCGGTAATGGTTTCTCCGGTACTGGACATATCTGGTCGTGTTAGACTGGCCTTACCGCACAGTGACTGACACAAAAAAAGTTTTAAAAAAAGCAATAATTGAATTGCTAGGTTTTGTTCATTCTGTGTCTGAAAAATTTTATTAAAAAGCGATCAAAAAGTAATATGTAACCCCAAACTGGTATGAAAAAAATCTGCAACTCCTCCCACAAAAAATAAGCTCTTACAGCTCTGTTAGTCAAAATATAAAAAAGTTACAGCTCTCAGAATATGGCGAAAAAAAACCCACTTTTTATTAAAAAAAAACATTTTTATTGTGTGATAACAGCAAAACCTAAAAAATCTATATACGGTAAATCTGGTATTGCCGTAATCGCCCTGACCAGAAATCCACCTCATCACTTATACTGCATGGTAAACAGCGCAAAAATACAAAATAGAACTATTTTTGTGCTGGTGTTGGGAGGAAGTGAGGCCGGTATGTGTTCCCCAAGATGCGTATACAGACATATTAACCCCTTTCTGACCTCGGATGGGATAGTACGTCCAAGGTCAGATCCCCTGCTTTGATGCAGTCTGCGGAGGTGAGCCCACATCAAAGCCGGGACATGTCAGCTGACATGTGCCCGCAATAGTGACGGGTGGAATCGCGATCCACCCGCTACTATTAACTAGTTAAATGCCTCTGTCAAACGCTGACAGCAGCATTTAACCGGCGCTTCCGGCCATCGGGCTGGAAATGAGCGCATCGCCGACCCCCGTCACATGATCGGGGGTCAGCGATGCATCTACATAGTAACCATAGAGGTCCTTGAGACCTCTATGGTCTGATGCCGGCTTGCTGTGAGCGCCACCCTATGGTCAGCGCTCATAGCAATGCAGGATTTCAGCTACATAGGAGCGATCTGATGATCGCTCCCATGTAGCTGAGCTGATCGAGTTGTGCCAGCTTCTAGCCTCCCATGGAGGCTATTAAAGCATGGCAAAAGTAAAAAAAAAAAGTTAAAAAAATGTGAAAAAAATAAAAAAAAATATAAAAGTTAAAATCACCCCCCTTTCGCCCCATTCAAAAAAAAAAAAATCAAACCTACACATATGTAGTATCGCCACGTTCAGAATCGCCTGATCTATCAATAAAAAAAGGATTAACCTAATTGCTAAAATGCAATAACGGGCGATCAAAAGAACATATCTGCACCAAAATGGTATAATTAAAAACGTCAGCTTGGAATGCAGAAAACAAGCCCTCAACCGAACCCAGATCACGAAAAATGGAGACGCTATGGGTATCTGAAAATGGCGCAAATTTTTTTTTTTTTTTTTTAGCAAAGTTTGGAATTTTTTTTCACCACTTAGATAAAAGAGAACCTAGACATGTTTGGTGTTTATGAACTTGTAATGACCTGAAGAATCATAATTACAGATCAGTTTTAGCATTTAGTGAACCTAGAAAAAAAGCCAAACAAAAAACAAGTGTGGGATTGCACTTTTTTTGCAATTTCACCCCACTTGGAATTTTTTCCCGTTTTCTAGTACATGACATGGTAAAACCAATGATGTCATTCAAAAGTACAACTCGTTTTGCAAACAATAAGCCCTTACATGGCCATATTGATGGAAAAATAAAAAAGTTATGGCTCTGGGAAGGAGGGGAGTGAAAAACGAACACAGAAAAATGGAAAATACCAAGGTCATGAAGGGGTTAAACCTGCTGGAGCACATTGTGATTACAGAAAAACATCTGTGATTACAAGACAAAGTAAAAGTTAGTATGGGTTTGGTCAAAGTAGTTGACCAAGTCAGATTTGGAAGTGGCTCTATGTCCATAATTCCCATTTAAACTCTCAGTTTTGTCTTGGGTGCAACCCAGGCCTGTGTTAAGCTAACACAGAGCCAGGGACTTCAAAGCTGCTGATGCACCCAATAGATATGGTGGTGCCATTGTCCATGGCAACGGGTTTGAACCCAAACTGTTTGGAGGACCCGGCTGTGAACCAGAGGATATCGTTTACGTGAGTCTATCTGGACATTTACGTGAGTCTATCTGGAATAAATACATTTTATGCTGAACTTTCTGTGTTCACTACCTGTCTGTCACACTGTGTGAACACCGCTGCACTACATTGGCTATTTGTTTTTTCTACCTCTTAAAAATAGGAATAAGGCTCGGGTCACATTTATCCTGAACCCTCTGCTGATCGCTTATATCAAGGTTTCCGTGTAAATTCCCCCAAACTGCGATTCAGATAAAACTCCAAAAGAACCAATAACTTATGAGGCAGATGGAATCACTTTGGACTGATCTGTGTTTCAGAGATTTGCCATCATTTTAGGCATCTTTTTAGCGCACAAGTGTGGGCGACCACAGATCTGTGCACACCTAAAAAGATGGAAACCGTCAGAGCAGATGCAAAATGGAGAACAAAGTGTCTCCATCTGCCTCATGGTGGGTGGTTCCCTCAGGGTTTCATGTAAATCACATTTTGTTCTTTTACACGGAAACCCCCACATACTGTAAGTGCTCAGTCTAGAATACAAAAAGAGTGTAATACCAGCCTTATCTTGGAAGCGATCTAATAATATTATGTTCCCCAAAATGTTACCAATAAAAATAATAATTTGTCCCACACAAAACCAGCCCCCACTCAGGTCTATCATCTGTCACTGTAACTAAAGGGGTTCCAACGTTACAGGTAGAACAAAGACTCGGGAAAAGTGACATGGCTCCCGCCCCCTCAAATAAGATCCAGTGAATTCTGTGCTCCGAAATCCAAATGCCCCCACAGCTCCACTGTGCCTAATCCACAGTAAGAGGCCACATGTTTGGCTGTATTGCAATGGAGAGAAGGCACTTAATTTACAGGTGTGTATCGCCAGAAGCACAAGCTGGGGTGTTCTAGACAGGCAGATTTGCAATTCTCCAGAATACAGCATGGAATGGATGTTACTGGAGAAGGAATTTTTTCTGTCATGATCCAATCTCAGATATGGTGATAGCTCAGGTACCTAAGGCCGGTTTCACACATCAGTGTCTCGAGGTGACAGTTTCCTCACGTACCGGAGACACTGACACACGTAGACACATAAAAATCAATGCATCTGTGCAGATGTCATTGATTTTTTGCGGACCGTGTCTCCGTGTGCCAAACACGGAGACATGTCAGTGTTCGTGGGAGCGCACGTATTACACGGACCCATTAAAGTCAATGGGTCCGTGTAAAACACGTACCGCACACGGACATTGTCCGTGTGCAGTCCGTGTGCCGTGCAGGAGACAGCGCTACAGTAGGCGCTGTCCCCCTCACTGGTGCTGAAGCCGCGATTCATATGTTCCCTGCAGCAGCATTTGCTGCAGGGAAGATATGAATAATAGTGTTTAAAATAAAGATCTATGTGCCCTGTGCATGTGGTACCCAGTGGGCACACGGGCGGCACACGTGTGCCGCACGTGTGCCACACTGATGTACCACAGAAACGTAGGGGCACACGGACACGGATAATTCCGGTACCGATTTTTTTCCGGTACCGGAATTATCTGGACGTGTGAGACTGCCCTAAGACAGGAGAGAAATAATCAGAGAGACACAGTGTCGGTTGTCTTTCCAAATAGCCTTTGCTTATTTTCGGATATGTTGATCAAAAAAGAATTGAGGTATTACACAATAATTAGGAAAAAATATGAGTTATACAATAGGTTGTCAAGCACATTCTGGGATACAAAATAAATTTCATGAGAGATAATGGGGGAACATTCCTTTTGTCAGTGTGCCCTGGTTCAAAAGTTGAAGTTCTCAAGAGAAATTGGGCTGAATGCACAGAATTTTGGGTGGTTGTCCTATATTATCATTGCATTTGGAAACCACAACGTGTCATTGACAATTTCTGGGAATTGTGTTTTATTCAGTTTAGGGAACAGATCAGAAATTAACCATTTCTTTCACATTTCCCCTCTTTTTTTATCATCTGATCTACCTTTCTTTACTGTAGCTGGCCCCTTTCTGCCACTCAGGCCTGCAAGATAACCCTACTTCACAAAATCCACGGCTTATCCTATGTATATCATGGGATACCAGTCCTGCTTGCGTATCCATTCAGATTATACTTTTGGATCAGACCTTCTGTCCCTTCTTAACCTTATCTCTATGAAGGAGTTAATATGAGAGGATAATCTATGTATTTATGATATGATGTAATATTGAGGGTATATATATTTATGATATGATATAGTATAGGCATTTTTATTATCCCTGCTGTACTTTTCGGGTCAATATGACCCGAAATGATTTTTGAGACCCTGCAGATTTTTTTATATGAGGATTTGAAACTAGTGGTATCTTGACTTCTCCTCATTTATGGAGCTCTATATATTTTTTTTGTTTTTGTTTTTTGTTTACTTTTTGCTACACGCTGATTGTTACACTTGTACTGTTCGGGTCAATATGACCCGATAGCATTTTATACTAGAGTTGAGCGACCTTGACCTTTTTAGAGTCGAGCCGGGTTTCGCGAAACCCGACTATCTCAAAAGTCGGGTCGAGTGAAATCGGCCGATTATGACGTAAAGTCGGGATCGACCGAAACACGAAACCCAATGCAAGTCAATGGGGCAGCATAGTCGGCAGTGAGTGGGGGCCAGGAAAACACCTAGAGTGCCCATTTTAATGTCAAAACCATCCATTCTTCTTAATGAAGCTTGTCAAGCGTAATTTACCTTATAATAATTGGAAGGCATTTGAAATTGGGGGTCATTTGGCTAAAGTTGTGGTGGGTAGGGCTGGTTCAAGTTATTAGTGGGCCCAGGAAATCTGGACCACGTCACGGCAGTGGAGCAGGGAGAGGTAAGTATTTCAACTTTGCAAGTGCTGTGATCCTGAGCAAGCAGGGGGGGCCCACTCGTTGGCATTGGCACTGGCACAGGGCCCCTCAAAGTACAGCGGTGTGTTTGCACGGCGGGGGCGCCTCCCACCGGCAGCAACACTTTTGCGTACTATGAGAGGCCCTGTGCCAGTGACGTCGCCAACTAGTATTCCTCCCCCCACCTGATGAAGGAACCTGCACTTTCATCTGCACCTTCCTCTTTGTCCCCGTGTAAGGTGGTATGGTATGCGGGAAGAGCAACCTGACTTTCAGCAGGGTCACAATGTTGTTGTGTAGCGTGCACGGGGAATTTGGCGTTATGGGTCAATGTACCAGCAGACTCATCTATCACTGGCTGGGCAATGGGCAGGATGAGGAGGAAACATAGATATAGGCCCAAATAATAAAGTGGGCTAAATGCAGTTCAAAATTGGTAACACAGGAATAACCAGGGGGCATTGCAGTGGAGGACAACTGGAATGAGAGGCTGACACAGAGAGTAGGCCCAAATCAGTAAGTAGTCGAAATGCAGTTCAAAATTGGCAACCGTAGTAAACAGGCGGCACAGCTTTGTTCAGTGGAGGAGAACAGCAAGGAGTGGCAGACACCGATAGTAGGCCCCAACCCAACTAGTAGGCCAAATGCAGTCTAACATTAACAACTACTTAACGAGCGCCTGAAAACGGAATTTCAGGACAGGAAACCAGGAGAACAGCAAGGAGCGGCAGACACTGTTAGTAGGCCCCAAACCAACTAGTACGCCAAATGCAGTTGTTCCATTTAACCACAATTTAACGAGAGCCTGAAGATAGAAGCTCAGGAAAGGCAACCTGGAGAACACCTTGGAGTGGAACACACCATCTCTCTCCACCCCATACCCATTTTGTAGGCCTAATGCTGTGTAGTTTTCTACAACTACTAAACGAGAGTCGGAAGACCGAAGCAATGGCAAGGCAACCTGGGGAACACCTTGGAGTGTAACACACCATCTCTCTCCACCCGATACCCATTTTGTAGGCCTAATGCTGTGTAGTTTTCTACAACTACTAAACGAGAGTCGGAAGATCGAAGCAATGGCGAGGAAACCTAGAGAACACCTTGGAGTGTAACACACCATCTCTCTCCACCCCATACCCATTTTGTAGGCCTAATGCTGTGTAGTTTTCTACAACTACTAAACGAGAGTCGGAAGACCGAAGCAATGGCAAGGCAACCTGGGGAACACCTTGGAGTGTAACACACCATCTCTTTCCACCCAATACCCATTTTGTAGGCCTAATGCAGTGTAGTTTTCTACAACTACTAAACGAGAGTCAGAAGACCGAAGCAATGGCAAGGCAACCTGGGGAACACCTTGGAGTGTAACACACCATCTCTCTCCACCCGATACCCATTTTGTAGGCCTAATGCAGTGTAGTTTTCTACAACTACTAAACGAGAGTCGGAAGACCGAAGCAATGGCAAGGCAACCTGGGGAACACCTTGGAGTGTAACACACCATCTCTCTCCACCCCATACCCATTTTGTAGGCCTAATGCAGCCTACTTTCCGACAACTACTAAACGAGAGCATGAAGATCGAAGCTCAGGAAAGGCAACCTGGAGAACACCTTGGAGTGGAACACACCATCTCTCTCCACCCCATACCCATTTTGTAGGCCTAATGCTGTGTAGTTTTCTACAACTACTAAACGAGAGTCAGAAGACCGAAGCAATGGCAAGGCAACCTGGGGAACACCTTGTAGTGTAACACACCATCTCTCTCCACCCCATACCCATTTTGTAGGCCTAATGCAGTGTAGTTTTCTACAACTACTAAACGAGAGTCGGAAGACCGAAGCAATGGCAAGGCAACCTGGGGAACACCTTGGAGTGTAACACACCATCTCTCTCCACCCCATACCCATTTTGTAGGCCTAATGCAGCCTACTTTCCGACAACTACTAAACGAGAGCATGAAGATCGAAGCTCAGGAAAGGCAACCTGGAGAACACCTTGGAGTGGAACACACCATCTCTCTCCACCCCATACCCATTTTCTAGGCCTAATGCAGTGTAGTTTTCTACAACTACTAAACGAGAGTCGGAAGACCGAAGCAATGGCAAGGCAACCTGGGGAACACCTTGGAGTGGAACACACCATCTCTCTCCACCCCATACCCATTTTGTAGGCCTAATGCAGTGTAGTTTTCTACAACTACTAAACGAGAGTCGGAAGACCGAAGCAATGGCAAGGCAACCTGGGGAACACCTTGGAGTGTAACACACCCTCTCTCTACACCACGGAAGGGCTGATTCTTAGGAAGGAAGGCTGTCGGAAAGAAGCAGGGCGCGTCCGAGGGTGATTATATTCTTATTAGGTATATACTCACCCTCGGACGCGCCCTGCTTCTTTATTTGTAATGAATGTTTATTTGCAATGTGGTTTTGACTTACTCTATTTTTTTGGTAAATAATGATTTTATTATTTTCATTGTTTTGCATCTTCTTGGCAATAATATAAAGAAGACGCGACAGGACAACACTCGGTGGATGCCATATCTGTGTTTTAAATTGAAAAAAACTTTCAGTTAACTACTTGCAGGAGAAAGTTATTGTAGCTGGTGGCCATTTTTAGTACTGTACCAGATTTTTGTTGTATGTGTTTGTTTTTAATGTTAAAATGTCTGCATTTGATATCTCTCCAGTATTTTCTTTTTTATAAGCAAAATACTTATTTTTATATTTTCTGATGTTGGTTCAAGGGGTACACGGGCAGCAGTAGACAGGTCAGTGGAGGCCTAGTGGAAGGAGGGACCGCAGACAGGCTTCGAAGCCCTAACATAATAAATTGGCCTGGCTGTAGGCAATTTACAATTGGTTCCAGGGGAACACGGGCGGCAGTAGACAGGTCAGTGGAGGCCTAGTGGAAGGAGGGACCGCAGACAGGCTTCGAAGCCCTAACATAATAAATTGGGCTGGCTGTAGGCAATTTAAAATTGGTTCCAGGGGAACACGGGCAGCAGTAGACAGGTCAGTGGAGGCCTAGTGGAAGGAGGGACCGCAGACAGGCTTCGAAGCCCTAACATAATAAATTGGGCTGGCAGTAGGCAATTTAAAATTGGTTCCAGGGGAACCCGGGCAGCAGTAGACAGGTCAGTGGAGGCCTAGTGGAAGGAGGGACCGCAGACAGGCTTCGAAGCCCTAACATAATAAATTGGGCTGGCTGTAGGCAATTTTAAAATTGGTTCCAGGGGAACCCGGGCAGCAGTAGACAGGTCAGTGGAGGCCTAGTGGAAGGAGGGACCGCAGACAGGCTTCGAAGCCCTAACATAATAAATTGGGCTGGCTGTAGGCAATTTAAAATTGGTTCCAGGGGAACACGGGCAGCAGTATACAGGTCAGTGGAGGCCTAGTGGAAGGAGGGACCGCAGACAGGCTTCGAAACCCTAACATAATAAATTGGCCTGGCTGTAGGCAATTTACAATTGGTTCCAGGGGAACCCGGGCGGCAGTAGACAGGTCAGTGGAGGCCTAGTGGAAGGAGGGACCGCAGACAGGCTTCGAAGCCCTAACATAATATATTGGGCTGGCTGTAGGCAATTTAAAATTGGTTCCAGGGGAACCCGGGCAGCAGTAGACAGGTCAGTGGAGGCCTAGTGGAAGGAGGGACCGCAGACAGGCTTCGAAGCCCTAACATAATAAATTGGCCTGGCTGTAGGCAATTTACAATTGGTTCCAGGGGAACCCGGGCGGCAGTAGACAGGTCAGTGGAGGCCTAGTGGAAGGAGGGACCGCAGACAGGCTTCGAAGCCCTAACATAATAAATTGGCCTGGCTGTAGGCAATTTACAATTGGTTCCAGGGGAACACGGGCGGCAGTAGACAGGTCAGTGGAGGCCTAGTGGAAGGAGGGACCGCAGACAGGCTTCGAAGCCCTAACATAATAAATTGGGCTGGCTGTAGGCAATGTAAAATTGGTTCCAGGGGAACCCGGGCAGCAGTAGACAGGTCAGTGGAGGCCTAGTGGAAGGAGGGACCGCAGACAGGCTTCGAAGCCCTAACATAATAAATTGGGCTGGCTGTAGGCAATTTAAAATTGGTTCCAGGGGAACCCGGGCGGCAGTAGACAGGTCAGTGGAGGCCTAGTGGAAGGAGGGACCGCAGACAGGCTTCGAAGCCCTAACATAATAAATTGGGCTGGCTGTAGGCAATGTAAAATTGGTTCCAGGGGAACCCGGGCAGCAGTAGACAGGTCAGTGGAGGCCTAGTGGAAGGAGGGACCGCAGACAGGCTTCGAAGCCCTAACATAATAAATTGGGCTGGCTGTAGGCAATTTACAATTGGTTCCAGGGGAACCCGGGCGGCAGTAGACAGGTCAGTGGAGGCCTAGTGGAAGGAGGGACCGCAGACAGGCTTCGAAGCCCTAACATAATAAATTGGCCTGGCTGTAGGCAATTTACAATTGGTTCCAGGGGAACCCGGGCAGCAGTAGACAGGTCAGTGGAGGCCTAGTGGAAGGAGGGACCGCAGACAGGCTTCGAAGCCCTAACATAATAAATTGGGCTGGCTGTAGGCAATTTAAAATTGGTTCCAGGGGAACCCGGGCGGCAGTAGACAGGTCAGTGGAGGCCTAGTGGAAGGAGGGACCGCAGACAGGCTTCGAAGCCCTAACATAATAAATTGGCCTGGCTGTAGGCAATTTACAATTGGTTCCAGGGGAACACGGGCGGCAGTAGACAGGTCAGTGGAGGCCTAGTGGAAGGAGGGACCGCAGACAGGCTTCGAAGCCCTAACATAATAAATTGGGCTGGCTGTAGGCAATTTAAAATTGGTTCCAGGGGAACCCGGGCAGCAGTAGACAGGTCAGTGGAGGCCTAGTGGAAGGAGGGACCGCAGACAGGCTTCGAAGGCCTAACATAATAAATTGGGCTGGCTGTAGGCAATTTAAAATTGGTTCCAGGGGAACCCGGGCAGCAGTAGACAGGTCAGTGGAGGCCTAGTGGAAGGAGGGACCGCAGACAGGCTTCGAAGCCCTAACATAATAAATTGGGCTGGCTGTAGGCAATTTAAAATTGGTTCCAGGGGAACCCGGGCAGCAGTAGACAGGTCAGTGAAGGCCTAGTGGAAGGAGGGACCGCAGACAGGCTTCGAAGCCCTAACATAATAAATTGGCCTGGCTGTAGGCAATTTACAATTGGTTCCAGGGGAACTAAGGGCGGCAGTAGACAGGTCAGTGGAGGCCTAGTTGAAGGAGGGACCGCAGACAGGCTTCGAAGCCCTAACATAATAAATTGGCCTGGCTGTAGGCAATTTACAATTGGTTCCAGGGGAACCCGGGCGGCTGTAGACAGGTCAGTGGAGGCCTAGTGGAAGGAGGGACCGCAGACAGGCTTCAAAGCCCTAACATAATAAATTGGGCTGGCTGTAGGCAATGTAAAATTGGTTCCAGGGGAACCCGGGCAGCAGTAGACAGGTCAGTGGAGGCCTAGTGGAAGGAGGGACCGCAGACAGGCTTCGAAGCCCTAACATAATAAATTGGGCTGGCTGTAGGCAATTTAAAATTGGTTCCAGGGGAACACGGGCAGCAGTAGACAGGTCAGTGGAGGCCTAGTGGAAGGAGTGACCGCAGACAGGCTTCGAAGGCCTAACATAAGAAAAATGTCAATACAATGGTATTGACAGTGCCAGGCATTGAAGGATGTCAGCGCATAGACTAAACATTGGTGGAGCTGTGAGAGAAAATTTTGCAAGTGGTAGAGCACTGTTTGACCTGGGGGGGGGGACTGTCTTGTGGCCGGCGGTACAGGCCCAGGGCCCCTCATATTACAACGGTGTGTCTGACGTTGGGTGCGCACCACCACCGCCAGACACTTTATTGTACTATGAGGGACCTAGTGGCAGTGCCGTCGACCAAAAGCGGGCACACCCACCTCTTCAGACAAACAGTACTCTCACGGGTGCTGGCGCCAAGTGGCGATACCACGGCCCCGTGTGGGGACTTTGGCCATTTAGGGAGGTGTTAACATGTCGGATGCTGGACAATCAGGTGCTGCAAATTACGAGATTGGAAAAGTCGTTCAGAATAGTCCACAGGCAAGACCTTTACATAGGAAAGCTAGGTGTCAGCCGGGCAAGGTTGGGCAAAAGATTTCGAAATCCAGTTGTGGTTCATTTTAATGAAGGTTAGATCATCTACATTTTGGGTAGCCAGATGAGTCCTTTTTTCTGTTAGTATTGAACCTGCAGCACTGAATACTCTTTCTGATAGGACACTAGCTGCCGGGCAAGCAAGCTCCTGCAATGCATATTCTGCCAATTCTGGCCAGGTGTCTAATTTTGATGCCCAGTAATCAAATGGGAATGACGGTTGAGGGAGAACGTCGATAAGGGATGAAAAATAGTTAGTAACCATACTGGACAAATGTTGTCTCCTGTCACTTTGAATTGATGCTGCAGTACCTGTCCTGTCTGCGGTCATAGCAAAATCACTCCACAACCTGGTCAGAAAACCCCTCTGGCCAACGACACTTCTGATTTCTGCCCCTCTAACACCTCTGGTCTGCTGGCCCCTGCAGCTCGTGTTAGAACGATCACGGGCGCTGTGTGCAGGGAATGCCAGAAGCAAACGGTCAACAAGAGTTGATTGTTTGGTTGCTAATATTAGTTCCAAGTTCTCATGTGGCATTATATTTTGCAATTTGCCTTTATAGTGAGGATCAAGGAGGCAGGCCAACCAGTAATCGTCATCGTTCATCATTTTTGTTATGCGTGTGTCCCTTTTGAGGATACGTAAGGCATAATCCGCCATGTGGGCCAAAGTTCCAGTTCTCAAATCTGTGGTTGTGCTTGGTTGAGGGGCAGTTTCAGGCAAATCCACGTCACTTGTGTCCCTCCAAAAACCAGAACCCGGCCTTGCCGCGCCAACAATTTCCACTGGCCCCGGAAAAGCTTCCTCATTAAAAATATAATCATCCCCATCATCCTCCTCGTCCTCCTCCTCCTCTTCGCCCGCTACCTCGTCCTGTACACTGCCCTGGCCAGACAATGGCTGACTGTCATCAAGGCTTTCCTCTTCCTCAGCTGCAGACGCCTGATCCTTTATGTGCGTCAAACTTTGCATCAGCAGACGCATTAGGGGGATGCTCATGCTTATTATGGCGTTGTCTGCACTAACCAGCCGTGTGCATTCCTCAAAACACTGAAGGACTTGACACATGTCTTGAATCTTCGACCACTGCACACCTGACAACTCCATGTCTGCCATCCTACTGCCTGCCCGTGTATGTGTATCCTCCCACAAAAACATAACAGCCCGCCTCTGTTCACACAGTCTCTGAAGCATGTGCAGTGTTGAGTTCCACCTTGTTGCAACGTCTATGATTAGGCGATGCTGGGGAAGGTTCAAAGAACGCTGATAGGTCTGCATACGGCTGGAGTGTACGGGGGAACGGCGGATATGTGAGCAAAGTCCACGCACTTTGAGGAGCAGGTCGGATAACCCCGGATAACTTTTCAAGAAGCACTGCACCACCAGGTTTAAGGTGTGAGCCAGGCAAGGAATGTGTTTCAGTTGGGAAATGGAGATGGCAGCCATGAAATTCCTTCCGTTATCACTCACTACCTTGCCTGCCTCAAGATCTACAGTGCCCAGCCACGACTGCGTTTCTTTCTGCAAGAACTCGGACAGAACTTCAGCGGTGTGTCTGTTGTCGCCCAAACACTTCATAGCCAATACAGCCTGCTGACGTTTGCCAGTAGCTGCCCCATAATGGGAGACCTGGTGTGCAACAGTGGCAGCTGCGGATGGAGTGGTTGTGCGACTGCGGTCTGTGGACGAGGTCTCGCTTCTGCAGGAGGACGAGGAGGAGGAGGAGGGGGTGCGAATGGCTACAGCCAACTGTTTCCTAGACCGTGGGCTAGGCAGAACTGTCCCAAACTTGCTGTCCCCTGTGGACCCTGCATCCACCACATTTACCCAGTGTGCCGTGATGGACACGTAACGTCCCTGGCCATGCCTACTGGTCCATGCATCTGTTGTCAGGTGCACCTTTGTGCTCACAGATTGCCTGAGTGCATGGACGATGCGCTCTTTAACATGCTGGTGGAGGGCTGGGATGGCTTTTCTGGAAAAAAAGTGTCGACTGGGTAGCTCGTAGCATGGTACAGCGTAGTCCATCAGGGCTTTGAAAGCTTCGCTTTCAACTAACCGGTAGGGCATCATCTCTAACGAGATTAGTCTAGCTATGTGGGCGTTCAAACCCTGTGTACGCGGATGCGAGGCTAAGTACTTCCTTTTTCTAACCATAGTCTCATGTAGGGTGAGCTGGACTGGAGAGCTGGAGATCGTGGAACTAGCGGGGGTGCCGGTGGACATGGCAGACTGAGAGACGGTGGGAGATGGTATTGTTGCCGCCGGTGCCCTAGATGCAGTGTTTCCTACTACGAAACTGGTGATTCCCTGACCCTGACTTCTTTGGCCTGGCAAAGAAACCTGCACAGATACTGCAGGTGGTGCAGAAAATGGTGGCCCTACACTGCCGGAAGGGATGTTGCGTTGATGACTAGCTTCATTGGCCGAGGGTGCTACAACCTTAAGGGACGTTTGGTAGTTAGTCCAAGCTTGCAAATGCATGGTGGTTAAATGTCTATGCATGCAACTTGTATTGAGACTTTTCAGATTCTGCCCTCTGCTTAAGGTAGTTGAACATTTTTGACAGATGACTTTGCGCTGATCAATTGGATGTTGTTTAAAAAAATGCCAGACTGCACTCTTTCTAGCATCGGATACCTTTTCAGGCATTGCAGACTGAGCTTTAACCGGATGGCCACGCTGTCCTCCAACAGGTTTTGACTTTGCCACGCGTTTTGGGCAAGATATACGGGCCCGGCAGATGGAACCTGTTGCGATGTTGATGCCTGCTGCGGCCCCTCCTCCTCCGCTTCAGAACTGCTGCCGCCTGCACCCTGTTCCCCCAATGGCTGCCAATCGGGGTCAAGAACTGGTCATCTATTACCTCTTCTTGTAGCTCGTGTGCAACTTCGTCTGTGTCACCTTGTCGGTCGGTGGTATAGCGTTCGTGATGGGGCAACATAGTCTCATCAGGGTCTGATTCTTGATCAGCACCCTGCGAGGGCAATGTTGTGGTCTGAGTCAAAGGACCAGCATAGTAGTCTGGCTGTGGCTGTGCATCAGTGCACTCCATGTCAGATTCAACTTGTAATGGGCATGGACTGTTAACTGCTTCACTTTCTAAGCCAGGGACGGTATGTGTAAAGAGCTCCATGGAGTAACCCGTTGTGTCGCCTGCTGCATTCTTCTCTGTTGTTGTTTTTGCTGAAGAGGACAAGGAAGCGACTTGTCCCTGACCGTGAACATCCACTAACGACGCGCTGCTTTTACTTTTACCAGTTTCACGAGAGGAGGCAAAAGAGCTAGAGGCTGAGTCAGCAAGATAAGCCAAAACTTGCTCTTGCTGCACCGGCTTTAAAAGCGGTTTTCCTACTCCCAGAAAAGGGAGCGTTCGAGGCCTTGTGTAGCCAGACGACGAACCTGGCTCCACAGCTCCAGACTTAGGTGCAATATTTTTTTTCCCACGACCACCTGATGCTCCACCACTACCACTACCCTCATTACCAGCTGACAATGAACGCCCCCGGCCACGACCTCTTCCACCAGACTTCCTCATTGTTTTAAAAACGTTACCAAACTAACGGTATTTGTTGCTGTCACACAACTTACACGGTGAGCTATAACTTCAGTATGATTTAGCTACCCCTTTACAGGTGGGTGAGACCACAACGAAAATCAGGCACAATGTTACACACTCTGTTGTTGGTGGCAACAAATGAGAGAGATGCCACACACGCAGGACTGTCACTGAAGCGCAAATGTAAATATTAATCTCCCACTGATTTGTGTTTTTTTTTTTAAAAAGGAGACTTTAGAAAAAAAAAAAAAAAAATTTTTTAAGGAAGAATTTATAAACCAAATAAAATGAAATGATTTCAGGGAGAATTTAGAAAACAAATAAAACATAAAATAGCCTTTCTAGGGCCCAGTGAGTGAGAGAGGACGCACACAGGAGTCAGGAGTGGCACACAAGCCCAGAGGCCAATATTTATCTCCCACTGATTGATTTAGTGATTTTTTCAGGTAGATTTTGGAACCCAAATCAAGCAAAAAAATTAATAGGCTTTCTATGGCCCACAATTGGAGAGAGAGAGAGATGGCACACCCAGGAGTCAAGACTGGCACACAAGCAGAAAGGGCAATATTAATCTCCCACTGATTTGTTTTTTTTTCAGGGAGACTTTAGAAAAAAAAAATACAAAAAAAATGATTTTTTTCAGGAATAATTTAGAAACCAAATAAAATAAAATGATTTTTTCAGGGAGAATTTAGAAAACAAATAAAACAAAAAATAGGCTTTGTAGGGCCCACTGAGTGAGAGAGGACGCACACAGGAGTCAGGAGTGGCACACAAGCCCAGAGGCCAATACTTATCTCCCACTGATTGATTAAGTGATTTTTTCAGGTAGATTTTGAAACCCAAATCAAGCAAAAAAATTAATAGGCTTTCTATGGCCCACAATTGGAGAGAGAGAGATGGCACACCCAGGAGTCAAGACTGGCACACAAGCAGAAAGGGCAATATTAATCTCCCACTGATTTGTTTTTTTTTTTTTTTTCAGGGAGACTTTAGAAAAAAAAAATACAAAAAAAATGATTTTTTTCAGGAATAATTTAGAAACCAAATAAAATAAAATGATTTTTTCAGGGAGAATTTAGAAAACAAATAAAACAAAAAATAGGCTTTATAGGGCCCACTGAGTGAGAGAGGACGCACACAGGAGTCAGGAGTGGCACACAAGCCCAGAGGCCAATACTTATCTCCCACTGATTGATTAAGTGATTTTTTCAGGTAGATTTTGGAACCCAAATCAAGCAAAAAAATTAATAGGCTTTCTATGGCCCACAATTGGAGAGAGAGAGATGGCACACCCAGGAGTCAAGACTGGCACACAAGCAGAAAGGGCAATATTAATCTCCCACTGATTTTTTTTTTTTTTTTTTTTTCAGGGAGACTTTAGAAAAAAAAAATACAAAAAAAATGATTTTTTTCAGGAATAATTTAGAAACCAAATAAAATAAAATGATTTTTTCAGGGAGAATTTAGAAAACAAATAAAACAAAAAATAGGCTTTCTAGGGCCCACTGAGTGAGAGAGGACGCACACAGGAGTCAGGAGTGGCACACAAGCCCAGAGGCCAATATTAATCTCCCACTTTTTTTTTTTTTTTCAGGGAAAATTTATAAACCCAATAAAAAAAATAATAAATAGGCTTTCTATGGCCCACTATCTGAGAGAGAGAGATGGCACGCTTAGGACTGGCACACAAGCCCAAAGGCCAATATTAATCTCCCACTGATTGATTTATTGATTTTTTCAGGTAGATTTTGGAACCCAAATCAAGCAAAAAAATAAATAGGCTTTCTATGGCCCACTGAGAGATGGCACACACAGGAGTAAGGAGTGGCACACAAGCCCTGAGGCCAATATTTTTCTCCTACTGATTGATGTAGTGATTTTTTCAGGTAGATTTTAGAACCCAAATCAAGCAAAAAAATTAATAGGCTTTCTATGGCCCACAATTGGAGAGAGAGAGATGGCACACCCAGGAGTCAAGACTGGCACACAAGCAGAAAGGGCAATATTATTCTCCCACTGATTTGTTTTTGTTTTTTTTTTCAGGGAGACTTTAGAAAAAAAAAATACAAAAAAACTGATTTTTTTTCAGGAATAATTTAGAAACCAAATAAAATAAAATGATTTTTTCAGGGAGAATTTAGAAAACAAATAAAACAAAAAATAGGCTTTGTAGGGCCCACTGAGTGAGAGAGGACACACAGGAGTCAGGAGTGGCACACAAGCCCAGAGGCCAATACTTATCTCCCACTGATTGATTAAGTGATTTTTTCAGGTAGATTTTGGAACCCAAATCAAGCAAAAAAATTAATAGGCTTTCTATGGCCCACAATTGGAGAGAGAGAGATGGCACACCCAGGAGTCAAGACTGGCACACAAGCAGAAAGGGCAATATTAATCTCCCACTGTTTTGTTTTTTTGTTTTTTTTTCAGGGAGACTTTAGAAAAAAAAAAAAAAATGATTTTTTCAGGAATAATTTAGAAACCAAATAAAATAAAATGATTTTTTCAGGGAGAATTTAGAAAACAAATAAAACAAAAAATAGGCTTTCTAGGGCCCACTGAGTGAGAGAGGACGCACACAGGAGTCAGGAGTGGCACACAAGCCCAGAGGCCAATATTTATCTCCCACTGATTGATTTATTGATTTTTTCAGGTAGAATTTAGAACCCAAATCAACCAAAAAAATAAATAGGCTTTCTATGGCCCACTATTTGTGAGAGAGATGGCACGCTCAGGACTGGCACACAAGCCCAGAGGCCAATATTAATCTCCCACTTTTTTTTTTTTTTTTCAGGGAAAATTTATAAACCCAATAAAAAAAATAATAAATAGGCTTTCTATGGCCCACTATCTGAGAGAGAGAGATGGCACGCTTAGGACTGGCACACAAGCCCAAAGGCCAATATTAATCTCCCACTGATTGATTTATTGATTTTTTCAGGTAGATTTTGGAACCCAAATCAAGCAAAAAAATAAATAGGCTTTCTATGGCCCACTGAGAGATGGCACACACAGGAGTAAGGAGTGGCACACAAGCCCTGAGGCCAATATTTTTCTCCTACTGATTGATGTAGTGATTTTTTCAGGTAGATTTTAGAACCCAAATCAAGCAAAAAAATTAATAGGCTTTCTATGGCCCACTGAGTGAGAGATGACACAGACAGGGATGGCACTCTAGCAGAAATGCCAATCTTAATCTCCCACAAACAAAAAAAAAAAAAAAAAAGGAACTGTCCTTCAATTACTATCTCCCTGCAGTAATCTCAGCCAGGTATGGCAGGCAGCAATAAGGAGTGGACTGATGCACAAATTAAATAAAAAGTGTGGACAAACAAACATGATAGCTGTGCAGAAAGGAAGGAACAAGAGGATTTGTGCTTTGAAAAAAGCAGTTGGTTTGCACAGCGGCGTACACACAGCAATGCAGCTATCAGGGAGCCTTCTATGGCAGCCCAATGAGCTACAGCGCTGAGGGAAAAAAAAAAATGTAGCTTCCACTGTCCCTGCACACCGAAGGTGGTGTTGAGCAGTGGAAATCGCTACAGCACAAGCGGTTTGGTGGTTAATGGACCCTGCCTAACGCTATCCCTGCTTCTGACGAAGCGGCAGCAACCTCTCCCTAGGCTCAGATCAGCAGCAGTAACATGGCGGTCGGCGGGAACGCCCCTTTATAGCCCCTGTGACGCCGCGGACAGCAAGCCAATCACTGCAATGCCCTTCTCTAAGATGGTGGGGACCAGGACCTATGTCATCACGCTGCCCACACTCTGCGTTTACCTTCATTGGCTGAGAAATGGCGATTTTCGCGTCATTGAAACGCGACTTTGGCGCGAAAGTCGCGTACCGCATGGCCGACCCCGCACAGGGGTCGGATCGGGTTTCATGAAACCCGACTTTGTTAAAAGTCGGCGACTTTTGAAAATGTTCGACCCGTTTCGCTCAACCCTATTTTATACTGTTCTACAGGTCTCTGATTATTTCTGACTGCAAAAATTATGTTTTTTTATGTGTACTTCATCTCAAAATGGTGGTGGTTTCACTGTTTTTATCAGTAAACAAGTAATTATCTAGTATTATCCATTTGCTGTTTGTGAGAGAGGAGACTGGTTGTCTATCATTCAAGACAATATATACCAAGTAAGCCAGCAAAATACGGCATCAAGATCTGGACACTTTGCGACAGCAAGTTCATATGCTCTAAATGTTCAAGTGTATACAGGAAAAACCCCTGGTGAAAGACCTGAAAAAAATCAGGGTATGCGTGTTGTTCTAGATTTGACTCATGGACTAAAAGGACAAAATGTCACATGTGACAACTTTTTTACATCCTGTCAACTAGGCCAGATGTTGAAGAAAAAACAAATTACCATGCTGGGTACTATAAGAAAAAACAAACCTGAACTACCGCAAGGTATCCTTAGCAAGAGAGAGGTGTACAGTTCTACTTTTTTTTAATGGAAATACAACTGTTGTTTCTTATGTTCCAAAAAAAACCAAGCAGGTAATGAGCACAATGCACCATGACAATGCCATAAGTGATGGAGAAGACAGAAAGCCTGACATTATTTTGGATTATAATGCCACAAAGGGAGCAGTTGATACTTTAGACCAAGCAATATCAACATGTACATGCAAACGCAAAGTCAATCGGCGGCCAATGATTTTATTTTATAACATACTGGACATTTCTGCATAAAATGCATTTGTCTTATGGAGAGAAATCGACCCTGATTGGAACCGGAATAAGCTGCTTAAAAGAAGATTATTTCTTGAGGAATTGGGCAAATCCCTGGTTAGGCCAAATATTGAGAGTAGAAAAGTGACCCCCAGAAGTGAAGGAGCAACAGCCATTGTAAAAAGTGTCCAGCATGCTCAAGAAAGAGACTCCACATCCACGGCCTCCACCAGCACAGCTATCAGCAGCACAGCTACCAGTAAAAAAGGGAAGAGATGTAGCTTCTGTCCATCTTCCTGTGACAATAAGACTAATCTGACATGTTCTGGATGTTCAAAATATCTGTGTAAAGGACATGTGTCTTATTATTGTGTTCAGTGTAAAAACGCATGAACATGTTCAGTTTTTCTTTTTTCTTTCTAAAAAGGTTGAAGTTTTTATGATTTTTCATTTGTTGATTTATAAATATTGTTTTCAGAATGTTAAATTTCATGTTTTAGTAATAGTAATGTAAAGCTTCTTTGTTATTTGTGTGCAGAATGCCAACAATCAAAGATAATTGTAAAAAGCCTGTGAAACCTTTTTATGAAAAAAAAAAATTATTAAGTTTAAATTTAAATTTTTCATTTGTTTATGATCAACCATGTTCACATACAGTATAATAATGAAAAAAGTATTCGAATAAAACACTTAGAGTAGCTAAAAATCAAGAATTAATAGGTCGGGTCATATTGACCCGGGAACAGTACAAGTGTATGGCAAATGCGAGCAGAACAGCAGCATATTAATGTTAGAATAATATATTATATTAGAATATAGTTTTATTTGTTAGTTTACTTCATAGAGTCCATATTGTTCACGAGTCTTTGTAAGTTCTCTGCAGGTTCTTGTCTTTTATCAGACCATCGATCTTCCACAATACATACAATCAGCCAAATCTACTGAAGTTTGCTTGTTGCAGAATATGCATTCATGTTGGAGTGCACTTATCAGTAGTCATCACTAGGGTTGAGCGAAACGGGTCGTTCATTTTCAAAAGTCGCCGACTTTTGGCAAAGTCGGGTTTCATGAAACCCGATCCGACCCCTGTGCGGGGTCGGCCATGCGGTACGCGACTTTCACGCCAAAGTCGCGTTTCAATGACGCGAAAAGCGCCATTTCTCAGCCAATGAAGGTAAACGCAGAGTGTGGGCAGCGTGATGACATAGGTCCTGGTCCCCACCATCTTAGAGAAGGGCATTGCAGTGATTGGCTTGCTGTCTGCGGCGTCACAGGGGCTATAAAGGGGAGTTCCCGCCGACCGCCATGTTACTGCTGCTGATCTGAGCTTAGGGAGAGGTTGCTGCCGCTTCGTCAGAAGCAGGGATAGCGTTAGGCAGGATCCATTAACCACCAAACCGCTTGTGCTGTAGCGATTTCCACTGCCCAACACCACCTTCGGTGTGCAGGGACAGTGGAAGCTACATTTTTTTTTTTTTCCCCCTCAGCGCTGTAGCTCATTGGGCTGCCCTAGAAGGCTCCCTGATAGCTGCATTGCTGTGTGTACGCCGCTGTGCAAACCAACTGCTTTTTTCAAAGCACAAATCCTCTTGTTCCTTCCTTTCTGCACAGCTATCTTTTTGGTTTGTACACACTTTTTATTTAATTTGTGCATCAGTCCACTCCTTATTGCTGCCTGCCATACCTGGCTGAGATTACTGCAGGGAGATAGTAATTGAAGGACACTCCCTGTTTATTTTTATTTTTTTTTTGTGGGAGATTAAGATTGACATTTCTGCTAGAGTGCCATCCCTGTCTGTGTCATCTCTCACTCAGTGGGCCATAGAAAGCCTATTTATTTTTTTGCTTGATTTGGGTTATAAAATCTACCTGAAAAAATCACTACATCAATCAGTGGGAGAAAAATATTGGCCTCAGGGCTTGTGTGCCACTCTTGACGCCTGTGTGCATCATCACTCACTCAGTGGGCCATAGAAAGCCTATTTATTTTTTTGCTTGATTTTGGTTCTAAAATCTACCTGAAAAAATCACTACATCAATCAGTGGGAGAAAAATATTGGCCTCAGGGCTTGTGTGCCACTCCTGACTCCTGTGTACATCCTCACTCACTCAGTGGGCCATAGAAAGCCCATTTTCTTTTTTTGTGCTTTATTTGGGTTCTAAATTCTACCTGAAAAAATCAATAAATCAATCAGTGGGAGATTAATATTGGCCTTTGGGCTTGTGTGCCAGTCCTAAGCGTGCCATCTCTCTCTCTCAGATAGTGGGCCATAGAAAGCCTATTTATTTATTTTTTTTTTTATTGGGTTTATAAATTTTCCCTGGAAAAAAAAAAAAAAAGTGGGAGATTAATATTGGCCTCTGGGCTTGTGTGCCAGTCCTGAGCGTGCCATCTCTCTCACAAATAGTGGGCCATAGAAAGCCTATTTATTTATTTTTTTTTGGTTTTATAAATTCTCCCTTAAAAAAAAAAGGGAGATTAATTTTGGCCTTTGGGCTTGTGTGCCAGTCCTAAGCGTGCCATCTCTCTCTGTCTCTCAGATAGTGGGCCATAGAAAGCCTATTTATTATTTTTTTTATTGGGTTTATAAATTTTCCCTGGCACAAAAAAAAAAAGTGGGAGATAAATATTGGCCTCTGGGCTTGTGTGCCACTCCTGACTCCTGTGTGCGTCATCTCTCACTCAGTGGGCCATAGATAGCCTTTTTTTGTTTTATTTGTTTTCTAAATTCTCCCTGAAAAAATCATTTTATTTTCTTTGGTTTCTAAATTCTTCCTGAAAAAATCATTTTATTCTATTTTTTTTTTCCTAAAGTCTCCCTGAAAAAAACAAAACAAAAACAAATCAGTGGGAGATTAATATTGCCCTTTCTGCTTGTGTGCCAGTCTTGACTCCTGGGTGTGCCATCTCTCTCTCTTTCTCTCCAATTGTGGGCCATAGAAAGCCTATTATTTTTTTAGCTTGATTTGGGTTCCAAAATCTACCTGAAAAAATCACTACATCAATCAGTGGGAGATAAATATTGGCCTCTGGGCTTGTGTGCCACTCCTGACTCCTGTGTGCGTCATCTCTCACTCAGTGGGCCATAGAAAGCCTTTTTTTGTTTTATTTGTTTTCTAAATTCTCCCTGAAAAAATCATTTTATTTTATTTGGTTTCTAAATTCTTCCTGAAAAAATCATTTTATTCTATTATTTTTTTTTCCTAAAGTCTCCCTTAAAAAAAAAAAAAAATCAAATCAGTGGGAGATTAATATTTACATTTGTGCTTCAGTGACAGTCCTGCGTGTGTGGCATCTCTCTCATTTGTTGCCACCAACAACAGAGTGTGTAACATTGTGCCTGATTTTCGTTGTGGTCTCACTCACCTGTAAAGGGGTAGCTAAATCATACTGAAGTTATAGCTCACCGTGTAATTTGTGTGACAGCAACAAATACCGTTAGTTTGTTTACGTTTTTAAAACAATGAGGAAGTATGGTGGAAGAGGTCGTGGCCGGGGGCGTTCATTGTCAGCTGGTAATGAGGGTAGTGGTAGTGGTGGAGCATCAGCTGGTCGTGGGAAAAAAAATATTGCACCTAAGTCTGGAGCTGTGGAGCCAGGTTCGTCGTCTGGCTACACAAGGCCTCGAGCGCTCCCTTTTCTGGGAGTAGGAAAACCGCTTTTAAAGCCGGAGCAGCAAGAGCAAGTTTTGGCTTATCTTGCTGACTCAGCCTCTAGCTCTTTTGCCTCCTCTCGTGAAACTGGTAAATGTCAAAGCAGCGCGTCGTTAGTGGATGTTCACGGTCAGGGACAAGTCGCTTCCTTGTCCTCTTCAGCAAAAACAACAACAGAGAAGAATGCAGCAGGCGACACAACGGGTTACTCCATGGAGCTCTTTACACATACCGTCCCTGGCTTAGAAAGTGAAGCAGTTAACAGTCCATGCCCATTACAAATTGAATCTGACATGGAGTGCACTGATGCACAGCCACAGCCAGACTACTATGCTGGTCCTTTGACTCAGACCACAACATTGCCCTCGCAGGGTGCTGATCAAGAATCAGACCCTGATGAGACTATGTTGCCCCATCACGAACGCTATACCACCGACCGACACGGTGACACAGACGAAGTTGCACACGAGCTACAAGAAGAGGTAATAGATGACCCAGTTCTTGACCCCGATTGGCAGCCATTGGGGGAACAGGGTGCAGGCGGCAGCAGTTCTGAAGCGGAGGAGGAGGGGCCGCAGCAGGCATCAACATCGCAACAGGTTCCATCTGCCGGGCCCGTATCTTGCCCAAAACGCGTGGCAAAGCCAAAACCTGTTGGAGGACAGCGTGGCCATCCGGTTAAAGCTCAGTCTGCAATGCCTGAAAAGGTATCCGATGCTAGAAAGAGTGCAGTCTGGCATTTTTTTAAACAACATCCAATTGATCAGCGCAAAGTCATCTGTCAAAAATGTTCAACTACCTTAAGCAGAGGACAGAATCTGAAAAGTCTCAATACAAGTTGCATGCATAGACATTTAACCACCATGCATTTGCAAGCCTGGACTAACTACCAAACGTCCCTTAAGGTTGTAGCACCCTCGGCCAATGAAGCTAGTCAGCAACGCAACATCCCTTCCGGCCACCATGGTGTAGGGCCACCATTTTCCGCACCACCTGCAGTATCTGTGCAGGTTTCTTTGCCAGGCCAAAGCAGTCAGGGTCAGGGAATCACCAGTTTCGTAGTAGGAAACACTGCATCTAGGGCACCGGTGGCAACAATACCATCTCCCACCGTCTCTCAGTCTGCCATGTCCACCGGCACCCCCGCTAGTTCCACGATCTCCAGCTCTCCAGTCCAGCTCACCCTATATGAGACTATGGTTAGAAAAAGGAAGTACTTAGCCTCGCATCCGCGTACACAGGGTTTGAACGCACACATAGCTAGACTAATCTCGTTAGAGATGATGCCCTACCGGTTAGTTGAAAGCAAAGCTTTCAAAGCCCTGATGGACTACGCTGTACCACGCTACGAGCTACCCAGTCGACACTTTTTTTCCAGAAAAGCCATCCCAGCCCTCCACCAGCATGTTAAAGAGCGCATCGTCCATGCACTCAGGCAATCTGTGAGCACAAAGGTGCACCTGACAACAGATGCATGGACCCGTAGGCATGGCCAGGGACGTTACGTGTCCATCACGGCACACTGGGTAAATGTGGTGGATGCAGGGTCCACAGGGGACAGCAAGTTTGGGACAGTTCTGCCTAGCCCACGGTCTAGGAAACAATTGGCTGTAGCCGTTCGCACCCCCTCCTCCTCCTCTTCGTCCTCCTGCAGAAGCGAGAGCTCGTCCACAGACCGCAGTCGCACAACCACTCCATCCGCAGCTGCCACTGTTGCACACCAGGTCTCCCATTATGGGGCAGCTACTGGCAAACGTCAGCAGGCTGTATTGGCTATGAAGTGTTTGGGCGACAACAGACACTCCGCGGAAGTTCTGTCCGAGTTCTTGCAGAAAGAAACGCAGTCATGGCTGGGCACTGTAGATCTTGAGGCAGGCAAGGTAGTGAGTGATAACGGAAGGAATTTCATGGCTGCCATCTCCCTTTCCCAACTGAAACACATTCCTTGCCTGGCTCACACCTTAAACCTGGTGGTGCAGTGCTTCCTGAAAAGTTATCCGGGGTTATCCGACCTGCTCCTCAAAGTGCGTGGACTTTGCTCACATATCCGCCGTTCGCCCGTACACTCCAGCCGTATGCAGACCTATCAGCGTTCTTTGAACCTTCCCCAGCATCACCTAATCATAGACGTTGCATCAAGGTGGAACTCAACACTGCACATGCTTCAGAGACTGTGTGAACAGAGGCGGGCTGTTATGTTTTTGTGGGAGGATACACATACACGGGCAGGCAGTAGGATGGCAGACATGGAGTTGTCAGGTGTGCAGTGGTCGAAGATTCAAGACATGTGTCAAGTCCTTCAGTGTTTTGAGGAATGCACACGGCTGGTTAGTGCAGACAACGCCATAATAAGCATGAGCATCCCCCTAATGCGTCTGCTGATGCAAAGTTTGACGCACATAAAGGATCAGGCGTCTGCAGCTGAGGAAGAGGAAAGCCTTAATGACAGTCAGCCATTGTCTGGCCAGGGCAGTGTACAGGACGAGGTAGCGGGCGAAGAGGAGGAGGAGGACGAGGAGGATGATGGGGATGATTATATTTTTAATGAGGAAGCTTTTCCGGGGCCACTGGAAATTGGTGGCGCGGCAAGGCCGGGTTCTGGTTTTTTGAGGGACACAAGTGACGTGGATTTGCCTGAAACTGCCCCTCAACCAAGCACAACCGCAGATTTGAGAACTGGAACTTTGGCCCACATGGCGGATTATGCCTTACGTATCCTCAAAAGGGACACACGCATAACTAAAATGATGAATGATGACGATTACTGGTTGGCCTGCCTCCTTGATCCTCGCTATAAAGGCAAATTGCAAAATATAATGCCACATGAGAACTTGGAACTAATATTAGCAACCAAACAATCAACTCTTGTTGACCGTTTGCTTCTGGCATTCCCTGCACACAGCGCCCGTGATCGTTCTCACACGAGCTGCAGGGGCCAGCAGACCAGAGGAGTTAGAGGGGCAGAAATCAGAAGTGGCGTTGGCCAGAGGGGTTTTCTGACCAGGTTGTGGAGTGATTTTGCTATGACCGCAGACAGGACAGGTACTGCAGCATCAATTCAAAGTGACAGGAGACAACATTTGTCCAGTATGGTTACAAACTATTTTTCATCCCTTATCGATGTTCTCCCTCAACCGTCATTCCCATTTGATTACTGGGCATCAAAATTAGACACCTGGCCAGAATTGGCAGAATATGCATTGCAGGAGCTTGCTTGCCCGGCAGCTAGTGTCCTATCAGAAAGAGTATTCAGTGCTGCAGGTTCAATACTAACAGAAAAAAGGACTCGTCTGGCTACCCAAAATGTAGATGATCTAACCTTCATTAAAATGAACCACAACTGGATTTCGAAATCTTTTGCCCCACCTTGCCCGGCTGACACCTAGCTTTCCTATGAAAAGGTCTTGCCTGTGGACTATTCTGAATGCCTTTTCCAATCTCGTAATTTTCTGCACCTGATTGCCCAGCATACGACATGTTTACACCTCACTAAATGGCCAAACTCCCCACAAGGGGCCGTGGTATCGACACTTGGCGACAGCACCCGTGAGAGTGCAGTTTGTCTGAAGAGGTGGGTGAGTCCGCTTTTGGTCGACGGCACTGCCACTGGGTCGCTCCTAGTACAATAAAGTGTCTCTGGCGGTGGTGGTGCGCACCCAACGTCAGACACACCGTTGTAATATGAGGGGCCCTGGGCCTGTACCGCCGGCCACAAGACAGTTTCCCCCCACCCCAGCTCAAACAGTGCTCTACCACTTGCAAAATTATCTCACAGCTCCACCAATGTTTAGTCTATGCGCTGACATCCTTCAATGCCTGCCACTGACATACCATTGTATTGACATTTTTGTTATGTTAGGTCTTCGATGCCTGTCTGCGGTCACTCCTTCCACTAGGCCTCCACTGACCACACCACTGCTGCCCTTGTACCCCTGTAACCAATTTAAAATTGCCTACAGCCATGTGTTCTTATTTTAGGCCTTCGATGCCTGTCTGCGGTCACTCCTTCCACTAGGCCTCCACTGACCACACCACTGCTGCCCGTGTACCCCTGGAACCAATTTAAAATTGCCTACAGCCATGTGTTATTATTTTAGGCCTTCGATGCCTGTTTGCGGTCACTCCTTCCACTAGGCCTCCACTGACCACACCACTGCTGCCCGTGTACCCCTGGAACCAATTTAAAATTGCCTACAGCCATGTGTTCTTATTTTAGGCCTTCGATGCCTGTCTGCGGTCACTCCTTCCACTAGGCCTCCACTGACCACACCACTGCTGCCCGTGTACCCCTGGAACCAATTTAAAATTGCCTACAGCCATGTGTTATTATTTTAGGCCTTCGATGCCTGTCTGCGGTCACTCCTTCCACTAGGCCTCCACTGACCACACCACTGCTGCCCGTGTACCCCTGTAACCAATTTAAAATTGCCTACAGCCATGTGTTATTATTTTAGGCCTTCGATGCCTGTCTGCGGTGACTCCTTCCACTAGGCCTCCACTGACCACACCACTGCTGCCCGTGTACCCCTGTAACCAATTTAAAATTGCCTACAGCCATGTGTTATTATTTTAGGCCTTCGATGCCTGTCTGCGGTCACTCCTTCCACTAGGCCTCCACTGACAACACCACTGCTGCCTGTGTACCCCTGGAACCAATTTAAAATTGCCTACAGCCATGTGTTATTATTTTAGGCCTTCGATGCCTGTCTGCGGTCACTCCTTCCACTAGGCCTCCACTGACCACACCACTGCTGCCCGTGTACCCCTGGAACCAATTTAAAATTGCCTACAGCCATGTGGTATTATTTTAGGCCTTCGATGCCTGTCTGCGGTCACTCCTTCCACTAGGCCTCCACTGACCACACCACTGCTGCCCGTGTACCCCTGGAACCAATTTAAAATTGCCTACAGCCATGTGTTATTATTTTAGGCCTTCGATGCCTGTCTGCGGTCACTCCTTCCACTAGGCCTCCACTGACCACACCACTGCTGCCCGTGTACCCCTGTAACCAATTTAAAATTGCCTACAGCCATGTGTTATTATTTTAGGCCTTTGATGCCTGTCTGCGGTCACTCCTTCCACTAGGCCTCCACTGACCACACCACTGCTGCCCGTGTACCCCTGTAACCAATTTAAAATTGCCTACAGCCATGTGTTATTATTTTAGGCCTTCGATGCCTGTCTGCGGTCACTCCTTCCACTAGGCCTCCACTGACCACACCACTGCTGCCCGTGTACCCCTGTAACCAATTTAAAATTGCCTACAGCCATGTGTTATTATTTTAGGCCTTCGATGCCTGTCTGCGGTCACTCCTTCCACTAGGCCTCCACTGACCACACCACTGCTGCCCGTGTACCCCTGGAACCAACATCAGAAAATATAAAAATAAGTATTTTGCTTATAAAAAAGAAAATACTGGAGAGATATCAAATGCAGACATTTTAACATTAAAAACAAACACATACAACAAAAATCTGGTACAGTACTAAAAATGGCCACCAGCTACAATAACTTTCTCCTGCAAGTAGTTAACTGAAAGGTTTTTTCAATTTTAAACACAGATATGGCATCCACCGAGTGTTGTCCTGTCGCGTCTTCTTTATATTATTGCCAAGAAGATGCAAAACAATGAAAATAATAAAATCATTATTTACCAAAAAAATAGAGTAAGTCAAAACCACATTGCAAATAAACATTCATTACAAATAAAGAAGCAGGGCGCGTCCGAGGGTGAGTATATACCTAATAAGAATATAATCACCCTCGGACGCGCCCTGCTTCTTTCCGACAGCCTTCCTTCCTAAGAATCAGCCCTTCCGTGGTGTAGAGAGAGGGTTTGTTACACTCCAAGGTGTTCCCCAGGTTGCCTTTCCTGAGCTTCGATCTTCCGGCTCTCGTTTAGTAGTTGTTGGAAACTACGCTGCATTGGGCCTACAAATTGGGTATGGGGTGTAGAGAGATGGTGTGTTCCACTCCAAGGTGTTCCCCAGGTTGCCTTTCCTGAGCTTCGATCTTCCGGCTCTCGTTTAGTAGTTGTTGGAAACTACGCTGCATTAGGCCTACAAATTGGGTATGGGGTGTAGAGAGATGGTGTGTTCCACTGTAGAGAGATGGTGTGTTCCACTCCAAGGTGTTCCCCAGGTTTCCTCGCCAATGCTTCGATCATCATGCTCTCGTTTAGTAGTTGTTGGAAATTACGCTGCATTAGGCCTACAAATTGGGTATGGGGTGTAGAGAGATGGTGTGTTACACTCCAAGGTGTTCCCCAGGTTTCCTCTCCATTGCTTTGATCTTCCGGCTCTCGTTTAGTAGTTGTTGGAAACTACGCTGCATTAGGCCTACAAATTGGGTATGGGGTGTAGAGAGATGGTGTGTTACACTCCAAGGTGTTCCCCAGGTTTCCTCTCCATTGCTTCGATCTTCCGGCTCTCGTTTAGTAGTTGTTGGAAACTACGCTGCATTAGGCCTACAAATTGGGTATGGGGTGTAGAGAGATGGTGTGTTACACTCCAAGGTGTTCCCCAGGTTTCCTCTCCATTGCTTCGATCTTCCGGCTCTCGTTTAGTAGTTGTTGGAAACTACGCTGCATTAGGCCTACAAATTGGGTATGGGGTGTAGAGAGATGGTGTGTTACACTCCAAGGTGTTCCCCAGGTTTCCTCTCCATTGCTTCGATCTTCCGGCTCTCGTTTAGTAGTTGTTGGAAACTACGCTGCATTAGGCCTACAAATTGGGTATGGGGTGTAGAGAGATGGTGTGTTCCACTCCAAGGTGTTCCCCAGGTTGCCTTTCCTGAGCTTCGATCTTCCGGCTCTCGTTTAGTAGTTATTGGAAACTATGTTGCATTAGGCCTACAAATTGGGTATGGGGTGTAGAGAGATGGTGTGTTCCACTGTAGAGAGATGGTGTGTTCCACTCCAAGGTGTTCCCCAGGTTTCCTCGCCAATGCTTCGATCATCATGCTCTCGTTTAGTAGTTGTTGGAAACTACGCTGCATTAGGCCTACAAATTAGGTATGGGGTGTAGAGAGATGGTGTGTTCCACTCCAAGGTGTTCTCCAGGTTTCCTCTCCATTGCTTCGATCTTCATGCTCTCGTTTAGTAGTTGTTGGAAACTACGCTGCATTAGGCCTACAAATTGGGTATGGGGTGTAGAGAGATGGTGTGTTACACTCCAAGGTGTTCCCCAGGTTTCCTCTCCATTGCTTCGATCTTCCGGCTCTCGTTTAGTAGTTGTTGGAAACTACGCTGCATTAGGCCTACAAATTGGGTATGGGGTGTAGAGAGATGGTGTGTTACACTCCAAGGTGTTCCCCAGGTTTCCTCTCCATTGCTTCGATCTTCCGGCTCTCGTTTAGTAGTTGTTGGAAACTATGCTGCATTAAGCCTACAAATTGGGTATGGGGTGTAGAGAGATGGTGTGTTACACTCCAAGGTGTTCCCCAGGTTTCCTCTCCATTGCTTCGATCTTCCGGCTCTCGTTTAGTAGTTGTTGGAAACTACGCTGCATTGGGCCTACAAATTGGGTATGGGGTGTAGAGAGATGGTGTGTTACACTTCAAGGTGTTCCCCAGGTTTCCTCTCCATTGCTTCGATCTTCCGGCTCTCGTTTAGTAGTTGTTGGAAACTACGCTGCATTAGGCCTACAAATTGGGTATGGGGTGTAGAGAGATGGTGTGTTACACTCCAAGGTGTTCCCCAGGTTTCCTCTCCATTGCTTCGATCTTCCGGCTCTCGTTTAGTAGTTGTTGGAAACTACGCTGCATTAGGCCTACAAATTGGGTATGGGGTGTAGAGAGATGGTGTGTTCCACTCCAAGGTGTTCTCCAGGTTGCCTTTCCTGAGCTTCGATCTTCCGGCTCTCATTTAGTAGTTGTTGGAAACTACACTGCATTAGGCCTACAAATTGGGTATGGGGTGTAGAGAGATGGTGTGTTCCACTCCAAGGTGTTCTCCAGGTTGCCTTTCCTGAGCTTCGATCTTCCGGCTCTCGTTTAGTAGTTCTTGGAAACTACACTGCATTAGGCCTACAAATTGGGTATGGGGTGTAGAGAGATGGTGTGTTCCACTCCAAGGTGTTCTCCAGGTTGCCTTTCCTGAACTTCTATCTTCAGGCTCTCATTAAATTGTGGTTAAACGGAACAACTGCATTTGGCGTACTAGTTGGTTTGGGGCCTACTATCGGTGTCTGCCACTCCTTGCTGTTCTCCTCCACTGAACAAAGCTGTGCCGCCTGTTTACTACGGTTGCCAATTTTGAACTGCATTTCGACTACTTACTGATTTGGGCCTACTCTCTGTGTCAGCCTCTCATTCCAGTTGTCCTCCACTGCAATGCCCCCTGGTTATTCCTGTGTTACCAATTTTGAACTGCATTTAGCCAACTTTATTCTTTGGGCCTATATCTGTGTTTCCTCCTCATCCTGCCCATTGCCCAGCCAGTGATAGATGAGTCTGCTGGTACATTGACCCATAACGCAACATTCCCCGTGCACGCTACACAACAACATTGTGACCCTGCTGAAAGTCAGGTTGCTCTTCCCGCATACCATACCACCTTACACGGGGACAAAGAGGAAGGTGCAGATGAAAGTGCAGGTTCCTTCATCAGGTGGGGGGAGGAATACTAGTTGGCGACGTCACTGGCACAGGTCCTCTCATAGTACGCAAAAGTGTTGCTGCCGGTGGGAGGCGCCCCCGCCGTGCAAACACACCGCTGTACTTTGAGGGGCCCTGTGCCAGTGCCAATGCCAACGAGTGGGCCCCCCCTGCTTGCTCAGGTTCACAGCACTTGCAAAGTTGAAATACTTACCTCTCCCTGCTCCACTGCCGTGACGTGGTCCAGATTTCCTGGGCCCACTAATTACTTGAACCAGCCCTACCCACCACAACTTTAGCCAAATGACCCCCAATATCAAATGCCTTCCAATTATTATAAGGTAAATTACGCTTGACAAGCTTCATTAAGAAGAATGGATGGTTTTGACATTAAAATGGGCACTCTAGGTGTTTTCCTGGCCCCCACTCACTGCCGACTATGCTGCCCCATTGACTTGCATTGGGTTTCGTGTTTCGGTCGATCCCGACTTTACGTCCTAATCGGCCGATTTCACTCGACCCGACTTTTGAGATAGTCGGGTTTCGCGAAACCCGGCTCGACTCTAAAAAGGTCAAGGTCGCTCAACTCTAGTCATCACTTGGGTTTGCTTTATCTCAGAGTCAGTATCAATTTTAGCTTTACATTTATCAGAAAAACATTTGCAATTAGAACTGAGAATTTTCTTTATGAGCATAAAAAGTATCTTTAAAATTACTGCAATGATCAGTATCACAAAAACTGCTTGAAATGCTAATGCTTAATGCTAAGATGCATCATTGTCAGAAGCTCCCTGTCCTTTCCAACAGCTGGATGAACCTTTCCTTGCAACCAGAAAAAAATGTAAAACCTGTCCATCTATAATGACCACGGACAAGATAAAGATCCCCAATTCACATCAGGACTACAAGATCCCAGATACCTTCAGCTGCATGACATCTAAAGTGGTGTAATTATTTGTGCTAAATGTCCAACTGGGGGTCTGTATGTTGGGGAGACAGAGCAAAAAGTGAGAACAAGGATAAATTCTCATCGCCATACAATAAAAGAAAAAAGAATGGATCTACCTGTGGCCAAACATTTTTGTATGCCTGATCATAGCACCATGGACCTGAAATTACTTGTATTGAAAGGCAGCTTCAAATCTCAGAGAGACAAGAGAATCTGGGAGTATAAACTTATGGTGACCTTTGACACACTTAGTGCAGGAATGAATGTGTCGCATGGATTTATGTCTTTTTACATCAATTAAGGAATTTGCACTTCAGACCATGTGGGGTCATCATAACAGAACCAGACCCCAATCAGAGCACTCCTAATCTAGGAACATTCCAATATTTATGGACACAACTGTTTATCACTTATCACTCTCCCATAATGACAGTTCTATGCTGTGTTGTGTATAAATATGTGATTCTTCAGAATTTGCTTTAGTTTGTGCCTGATGAAGAGACCTGAGTAGTCTCGAAAGCTTGCAATTTGTAACCATCTTTTGAGTTAGCCATTAAGAGGTATCAACCACTGAGGACTCTCAATTCTAAATATTCTTCTATCTACTTGCTAACACGGTACCAAGATATTTATCTTTCCTGTATCAAAATGGAGGATACCAGAATGTACCGCATCTTTATGGAACTAAAACCACTTCTGAAGAAAAGTGCACAAATGGACAGCAAGAAGGAGAATCTAATTCCCAAAGGGCTCTGGATTACAAACCCAATTCTTCATACCTACAATACCCATTATGCACAAAACCTTTGTCACAGGACTTCTGAGAGATTAAGGAATCACCTTTTGCATGTCTGCTACAGCATAAAGAGTAAAGTCCAAGGACAGTTTGAAACTCTGAGGAAAACACTTACAGAAGAGACAGAGCAAAAATTACAACAATACTACAACAAACTATGGGCCCTTCTGATTCATAACAAGGAAAAGAAACTACACAGATTGCACCTCAATTCAGGACTCTATACAAACAGATACAAAACAAAGCCAAAACCTGACAACTTGGACAACCACTCCATTTCAGGCACAAATAACTGTGTCATTAATCTCTCAGATTATAAACCCAACAAAGTAGAGCTGGCCGTGCTTTCCAGAGGACTCTCATTTTGTCCTACTAAGGCCATGGATAAAACTGAACTCTGCAGTGATATGGAACATTTTTGCAGGAGACTGCACCTGAGGGAATATTTCAATGATACAGAAGATTCAGAACCCACCTGGACTGAAGGAAAAGGGATTCTAACAACAAAGAAGAGGTCAGACTGGACACCTCCACCTGGACGCAACCCTCATTTGGATAAATGTATAGACTACTTCAGACATTTGATAAAATCCAACATCATAGATACTAACAGGAGACAAGCATCCAACATCAGTGCCCAGGAAAGAAATGCCATACAGTCTCTGAAAACCAACAAAGAAATCATCATCAAACCTGCTGGCAAGGGTGGTGCAATAGTCATGATGAACACATCAGACTATATGAAGGATGCAAACAGACAACTTATGGACACACACTACTACAAAAAATTGGAGTCGGATCCTACACAGAACTATTACAAGGAACTAAACAAGTTGGTATCTTGTCTGCCTGGAAAAAACCAAAAACAACTAATCTAAACAATAACTTTATTTCAAAACCATTAGATTAAAACAAGCACGACATCCCAACTCCTTATGGTAGGAGTGGGTCTATAAAAAGCCCGGTTTTGGTGGGAGAAGGGCAAAGGTACAGGGAGCAAAAAATGGGATAAAAAATTCTATATATCCCTAATATCTGCTTCCTGCCTATCTGCGGAGGTTGGCACCCTCTTGGACGCAATATGGCGCCCCCACTCCTCGTCGACTGGCCCTAAATACCCTACAAGTCCATTAATGTGATGATATCTTGATAGAGCATACCGATAATCCACACACACCAAATACCAGGTAGTAAATCACCAACATAAAAGCCCAGCCGGGCTGGTCTGACCGTACAGAGCCCTACAGCTTATAATACTCCGCTGATAGCTATGGCTAGTATGCCCTAGAGAGTCCCTAACAAAGAGACCCTGCCTGTCAGCGGAGGTCGGCACCCTCTTGAACGCAAATGGCGCCCCCGCTCCTCGGCGGCTGACCCTGCTGACCCTCACTGTGTCCCTACACACGTAGGTAGATACTATACACGGGGGGTGCCTGAGGGACTAAAACGGTGACCCGTGACTCTGAACCCTTCTAGCTTCGGACAGACCATACAAAATACACACAACAACACAAACAAGCTGATATAAGCAACACTATATTGGATATCTTGTTTTAAAGACAATATGTACATGAGTAGAGATATTTTGTATTATAATAATCTTGCAAAAGATGATATACCCAAATACCAATGGCTGAAAAACTACAGGGTATTTCTAAGGTGCTTCAAGCGGGGTGACTGATAAACATAACACCCCCCCCCCATCTGAGGAAATACAGATAGACCAAGATACACTATCCTCAGTGTTGAAGACAAAACTTAGTATCCCAAAAAACACTCATGTTCAATACATGTCAATAAAGCATCTATAATTGGTGAAATTTACAAAAAATAAAATTAGAAAACCCGATCCACTTATCTGCGGTCAGGTTTCGCCTCTACGCGTTCCCCCCCCATGATGTGGTTCCTCAGGAGGCATATGGGAAATTAGACTTCCGTGTGTTTAAGTCACATCAGAGATGAATGCTGTGCCCGGTTGTAGGTGCAGGGCAGTATCTTGTCTGCCTGACAAATCCACAAGAGCCGATGACCTGATACCAGAAAGTCCAAGAACAGGGATATTCTACATGCTTCCCAAAGTCCACATATCTGGAAACCCAGGAATACCAATTATTTCATGTGTGGGCACAATTACTGAACAGGTATCTGGATGGGAGGGTATTCTTAACCCCTTAGTGACAGAGACAATTTGGTACTTAATGACCGAGCCAATTTTTACAATTCTGACCACTGTCACTGTATAAGGTTATAACTCTGGAACGCTTCAACGGATCCCGCTGATTCTGAGAATGTTTTTTCATGACATATTGTTCTTCATGTTAGTGGTAACATTTCTTCAACATTACTTGCGATTATTTATGAAAAAAAACGGAAATATGGCGAAAATTTTTAAAATTTTGCAATTTTCAAGATTTGTATTTTTATTCCCTTAAATCAGAGAGATATGTCACAAAAAATAGTTAATAAATAACATTTCCCACATGTCTACTTTACATCAGCACAATTTTGGAACCAAATTTTTTTTTTGTTAGGGAGTTATAAGGGTTAAAAGTTGACCAGCAATTTCTCAATTTTACAACACCATTTTTTTTAGGGACCACATCACATTTGAAGTCATTTTGAGGGGTCTATATGATAGAAAATAATGAAGTGTCACACCATTCTAAAAACTACACCTCTCAAGGTTCTCAAAACCACATTCAAGAAGTTTATTAACCCTTTACGTGCTTCACAAGAACTGAAAAAATGTGGAAGGAAAAAATGAACATTTAATTTTTTTTTACAAACATTTTAATTCAGAACCATTTTTTTTATTTTCACAAGTGTAAAAACAGAAATGTAACCATAAATTTTGTTATGCAATTTCTTCTGAATACGCCAATACCCCATATGTGGGGGCAAACCACTTTTTGGGCGCACCGCAGAACTTGGAAGTGAAGGAGCGCCTTTTGACTTTTTCAATGCAGAATTGGCTGGAATTGAGATTGGACGCCATGTCACGTTTAGAGAACCCCTGATGTGCCTAAACAGTGGAAACTCTCCACAAGTGACACCATTTTGGAAACTAGACCCCTTATGGAACTTATCTAGATGTGTGGTGAGCACTTTGAACCCCCAAGTGCTTCACAGAAGTTTATATCGTAGAGCCGTGAAAATAAAAAATCGCATTTGTTTACACAAAAATGATCTTTTCTCCCACAAATTCTTATTTTCACAAGGGTAACAGGAGAAATTAGACCATAAAAGTTGTTGTACAATTTATCCTGAATACGTCGATACCCCATATGTGAGGGTAAACCAGTGTTTGGGTGCACCGCAGAGCTTGGAAGAGAAGGAGTGCCGTTTTACTTTTTCAATGTAGAATTGGCTGGAATTGAGATCGGACGCCATGTCGCGTTTGGAGAGCCCCTGATGTGCCTAAACAGTGGAAACCCCCCACAACTGACCCCATTTTGGAAACTAGACCCCTTAAGGAACTTATTTAGATGTGTGGTGAGCACTTTAAACCCCCAGGTGCTTCACAGAAGTTTATAACGTAGAGCCGTGAAAATAAAAAAAATCGAATTTTTTCTACAAAAATGATTTTTTGCCCCCAAATTTTTATTTTCACAAGGGTAACAGGAGAAATTAGACCACAAAGTTGTTGTGCAATTTCTCTTGAGTACGTCAATACCCCATATGTGGGGGTAAACCACTGTTTGGGCGCACGGCAGAGCTCGGAAAGGAAGGAGCGCCGTTTTGGAATGCAGACTTTGATAGAATGGTCTGTGGGCATTATGTTGCGATTGCAGAGCCCCTGATGTACCTAAACACTAGTAACCCCCCACAAGTGACCCCATTTTGGAAACTAGACCCCCCAAGGAACTTATCTAGATGTGTGGTGAGAACTTTGAATGCCCAAGTGCTTCACAGAAGTTTAGAATGCAGAGTTGTAAAAATAAAAAAAATTTTTTTTTCCACAAAAATGATTTAGTAGCCCCCAAGTTATTATTTTCACAAGGGTAACAGGAGAAATTGGACCACTAAAGTAGTCCAATTTATCCCGAGTACGCTGATGCCCCATATGTGGGGGTAACCCACTGTTTGGGCGCACGGCAGAGCTCAGAAGGGAGGGAGCACAATTTGACTTTTTGAGCGCAAAATTGGCTGTCGTGTTTGGAGACCCCCTGATGTACCTAAACAGTGGAAATCCCCCAATTCTAGCTCCAACCCTAACCCCAACACACCGCTAACCCAAATCCCAACCCGATCCATAATCCTAATCACAACCCTAACGATAATCACAACCCTTACTCCAAACCAACCCTAATGTC